>NC_087272.1:38535882-38835882 GCF_015220805.1 Pogoniulus pusillus
AGCCCACAACTGGACACAGCACTCCAGGGCTGGCCTGAGCAGTGCTGAGCACAGGGGTGGGCACAAGAACCTCCCTTGTCCTGCTGCCCACACTGCTCCTGAGCCAGCCCAGGATGCCATTGGCTCTGCTGCCCACCTGGGCACACTGCTGTCCTATGCCACACTCTCCCCACTCTCACACTAAACAACTCCTTCCTCAGCTCCACTCTCAGCCTGCTCTGCCTCAGCTTCAAACCATTGCCCCTTGGCCTGTCTCTAGAGCCTCTGATGCAAAGTCCCTCTGCAGCCTTCCTGCAGGATCCCTTCAGCTCCAGGTCCCCCTGGAGTTTTCTCTTCTCCAGGCTGAACAACCCCAGCTCAGAGCAGAGCTACTCCAGCCCTTGGAACATCTTGGTAACCTCCTCTGGACTCATTCCAACATCCAGCAATAGAACAAGGGGACAGAGTCTGAAGCTGTGCCAGGGCAGGTCTAGGCTGGATGTGAGGAGGAAGTTCCTGGCAGAGAGAGTGATTGGCATTGGAATGGGCTGCCCAGGGAGGTGGTGGAGTCGCTGTCCCTGGAGGTGTTGAAGCCAAACCTGGCTGGGGCACTTAGTGCCATGGTCTGGTTGATTGGCCAGGGCTGGGTGCTAGGTTGGGCTGGATGACATTGGAGGTCTCTTCCAACCTGCTTGATTCTATGATCTCTGTGTTGTTCTTCTGCAAGGGACACCAGAACTAGAAGCAGGACTGGAGGTGAGGTCTGAGCAGAGCACAGTTAAAACCAAAGAAAAACATCTGTTTGAGAAGGATGACAAAATCCTTCCTGCAGGCTCCCTCCAGCTCTTGCCAGGCAGCTCTGATGTCCCCCTAGAACCTTCTCCTCTCCAGGCTTGCACAGCCCCAGCTCCCTCAGCCTGTCCCACAAAGAAATGGACTTGATGTCAGTAAAGAAATCCCTGCACTAAGAAAGGAATAACACAACTCACTGTGGGGAACCCCCCTGCATGGGCAGAGCTCTTTGCTTCCTATGAATAGAAGGAAATATTCTTTCTCTCAGCTTAGCTCTGTGTCAAGTTGTTTGGAGGCTTGAAAACCTGCCAGCTGTCTGGGCACACATATTTTACCACTGAAGTATGCTTTTGTTTTGGGATTGAGACACACACATACACTCACACACACACACTCCCCCACCTCCCCAGAAATGATGTAATCCCCAGTGGAAGACTGACAAGCTTTGAGATATTCCAAGTGCACAGCTGACACACGAAGCAGCGAGCGAGCAGGGGAGCTTTACTGGATGTCAGCCTGTGAGAACCCAGCCACGGCAGCAGATAACAGCCCTGCTCTGAGCAGAGCAGCAGTAGGACGTCACAAAGATGCTTCCAAGGAAGAAATCACCCAAGAAGGACCAATTATCTCCAAGAAAGATGGAAGGGGAGCATCTGCCTGTCGTAATTAGGGGCCCCGGCGACACTGTAGCCGAAAGGGATTTGGTACATTTGCAGTGTAATTACATTTCAGAGTGAAGCAGCACGAATTGGGGCTCCTGCAGCCTGTGGGGGAGAACTTCAGCTGCTTAGGGATGGAGGGAAAAACAGCAAAGCTCAGGGAACTTCATACCATCGATGCCCAGTATCTGGGACTTCTGCCTGGAGTAATCACAGAATTAACCAGGTTGGAATAGACCTTGGAGATCATGGTCTGGTTGACTGCACAGGGCTGGGGGCTGGGTTGGGCTGGATGAGCTTGGAGGTCTCTTCCAACATGCTTGAGTCTATGATTCTATCATCAAGTCCAAAATATCATCTAACCTTTCTAATGAACTAACCCATGCCACCAAGTGCCTCATGCAGCCTTCTCTTCAACACCTCCAGCCACGGCCACTCCACCACCTCCCTGGGCAGCCCATTCCAATGCCAATCACTCTCTCTGCCAGGAACTTCCTAACAACATCCAGCCTAGACCTGCCCTGGCACAGCTTCAGACTCTGTCCCCTTCTTCTGTTGCTGGCTGCCTGGCAGCAGAGCCCAACCCCACCTGGCTACAGCCTCCCTGCAGGCAGCTGCAGGCAGCAATGAGCTCTGCCCTGAGCCTCCTCTGCTGCAGGCTGCACACCCCCAGCTCCCTCAGCCTCTCCTCACAGGGCTCTGCTCCAGGCCCCTCCCCAGCCTTGCTGCCCTTCTCTCCACACCTTCCAGCACCTCAACAGCTCTCTGCAACTCAGGAGCCCACAACTGGACACAGCACTCCAGGTGTGGCCTGAGCAGTGCTGAGCACAGGGGTGGGCACAAGAACCTCCCTTGTCCTGCTGCCCACACTGCTCCTGAGCCAGCCCAGGATGCCATTGGCTCTGCTGTCCACCTGGGCACTGCTGCCTCCTCTTCAGCTCCTCTCTGTCAGCACCCCCAGCTCCCTCTCTGCCTGCCTGCTCTCAGCCACTCTGGCCCCAGCCTGTAGCACTGCATGGGGTTGCTGTGGCCAAAGTGCAGAACCCTGCACTTGGACTTGCTAGAACTCCTGGCACTGGACTGTGCCCATCTGTCCAGCCTGTCCAGGTCCCTCTGCAGAGCCCTTCTGCCCTTTAATAGATCCACACTTGCTCTCAACTTGGTGTCCCTGCAAACTCACTGATGCTGGACTCAATCCTCTCATCCAGATTTCAGTGAAGACATTGAACAGGACCATGCCCAGCACTGATCCCTGGGGCACAGCACCAATGCCAGCTGCCAGCTGGATGTGGTACCATTCACCACCACTCTCTGTGCCCAGCTCTCCAGCCAGTTCCTAACCCAGATGTATAAAGACCTGTACCACAAACACCCACAGAGAGCACCAGCAACAAAAGCCTGAGAGGAGATTTGGCTAAAGCAGGAACATTCCCACATTACATCCACACATTCCTCACAATGCCACAAATCCATGCAAGTCAAATACAGGTTTGTGCTGGGTCTGAGTTAAATAAATGTGTCTAATTGGCCATGACCACCTGTTGCCACCTTTCATCAGGCAGCTATTTCCATGACAGAGTTTGTTTTATGAAGAAAGAGGGAAATCAGAAGAGGATTAGACCATCTGGTTCCAAACCAGCCTCTGGTGATGCCTGCAGGGAGGCTGTAGCCAGGTGGGGTTGGGCTCTGATGCCAGGCAGCCAGCAGCAGAAGAAGGGGACAGAGTCTGAAGCTGTGGCAAGGCAGATCTAGGCTGGATGTGAGGAGGAAGTTCCTGGCAGAGAGAGTGATTGGCATTGGAATGGGCTGCCCAGGGAGGTGGTGGAGTGGCCGTGGCTGGAGGTGTTGCAGCCAAGCCTGGCTGGGGCACTTAGTGCCATGGTCTGGTTGGTTGGGCAGGGCTGGGTGCTAGGTTGGGCTGGCTGAGCTTGGAGCTCTCTTCCAGCCTACTTGAGTCTATCCTCACCAAAACTGTGTAGGGCACCAGCATCCCTCTGCTTTTAACACAGAGCTCTGACTGAACAGAGCTCACTCCATCTCATTTGACAAACATTTCTTTCCTTGGCTGCCAAAAGGATATCAGAGCAAGAAGTGGAAGGGGGGAGCAGGAGCAGGGGGCAAAAAGTCCTCAGGCTATGATCTGTGAACTTTCCTGTCTTGACAGCATCTGCAAATGAGAGCAGGAGGGTCACAGCAAAATGTAACTTGACCTGAACTTTAACCACCAGAGGTGACATTTACTCAACTATAAAATTCAAAACTAAACAAGAGCAAGGAGGGGGAGAGAGGGGCTGTGAGAGCACCTTCTCCGTGGTGATTTAAAATTGAAGGCCACAAGAGATTTGCCTCTCAAGGTCTGGAAGCAAGGTCTGGAGTACAACATGAAGAGATTAGAGAGAAAGAATTCGTTTTCAGTCAGGCAATGCTGTGAACTTCTGCTGGAGGTGAAGATATTTAGCTGCCGTTGAAAACAAAATGGTAGCAGCACCAAAACCAGTTCTAAGGGAGGTTATGTTGGGGAACAAAATGACAGCAGCACATAAAAGCAGTTCTAAGGAAGGTTCTTTGTGAAAACAAAATGACAGCAGCACTTAAAAGCAGTTCTAAAGAAGTTTCTGTTTGAGAACAAAATGGTAGCAGCACCAAAACCAGTTCTAAGGAAGGTTATGTTTGAGAACAAAATGGTAGCAGCACCAAAACCAGTTCTAAGGAAGGTTATGTTTGAGAACAAAATGGTAGCAGCACCAAAACCAGTTCTAAGGAAGGTTATGTTTGAGAACAAAATGGTAGCAGCACCAAAACCAGTTCTAAGGAAGGTTATGTTTGAGAACAAAATGGTAGCAGCACCAAAACCAGTTCTAAGGAAGGTTATGTTGGAAAACAAAATGGTAGCAGCACCAAAACCAGTTCTAAGGGAGGTTATGTTGGAAAACAAAATGATAGCAGCACTAAAACCAGTTCTAAGGGAGGTTAAGTTTGAGAACAAAATGATAGCAGCACCAAAACCAGTTCTAAGGGAGGTTATGTTTGAGAACAAAATGGTAGCAGCACCAAAACCAGTTCTAAGGAAGGTTATGTTTGAGAACAAAATGGTAGCAGCACCAAAACCAGTTCTAAGGGAGGTTATGTTGGAAAACAAAATGATAGCAGCACCAAAACCAGTTCTAAGGGAGGTTATGTTTGAGAACAAAATGGTAGCAGCACCAAAACCAGTTCTAAGGGAGGTTATGTTGGAAAACAAAATGATAGCAGCACCAAAACCAGTTCTAAGGGAGGTTATGTTTGAGAACAAAATGGTAGCAGCACCAAAACCAGTTCTAAGGAAGGTTATGTTTGAGAACAAAATGGTAGCAGCACCAAAACCAGTTCTAAGGAAGGTTATGTTGGAAAACAAAATGGTAGCAGCACCAAAACCAGTTCTAAGGAAGGTTATGTTGGAAAACAAAATGATAGCAGCACTAAAACCAGTTCTAAGGGAGGTTATGTTGGAAAACAAAATGATAGCAGCACCAAAACCAGTTCTAAGGAAGGTTATGTTGGAAAACAAAATGGTAGCAGCACCAAAACCAGTTCTAAGGGAGGTTATGTTGGAAAACAAAATGATAGCAGCACTAAAACCAGTTCTAAGGGAGGTTAAGTTTGAGAACAAAATGATAGCAGCACCAAAACCAGTTCTAAGGGAGGACACCTCCAACTAGAAGAGATTGTTCAAGGCCTCATTCAACCTAGTGTGAACACCTCCAGGGAGGGAGCAGCCACAACCTCCCTGGGCAACCTGTGCCAGTGTCTCACCACCCTCACTGCAAACAACTTCTTCCTAACATCCAGCTCCAATCTCCCTCCTGCCATTTTAAACCCATTCCTCTTCGTCCTGCCATCACAAGACCTTGTCAATAGTCCCTAACCCACCCTTCCTGGAGCCCCCTTCAGATACTGCAAGGCCACTCCAAGGTCTCCTCCAAGCCTTCTCTTCTCCAGGCTGCGGAGCCCCAACTCTCTCAGCCTGTCCTCTGGCATCTTGGTGGCCTCCTCTGCACTGGCTCCAACACTTCCATGCCCTTCTTGTGCTGGGGGCTCCAGAGTTGCCCCCTGGAGTGCAGGTGGGGTGTGAGGAGAGCAGAGCCAAGGGCAGAATCCCCTCCCTTGCCCTGCCCTTTCTTTGCTTTCCTTACTGAAGAGGTCACAGACTGCAGCAAGGCAGAGCTGTCTGACTGCAGCTCACGTCTGGAGGTTGCTGGCCTGACACAGACTGACCCAAATTCAAAGGAGGGAGTTCATCCCTGACAAAAACCTCATGGTAAGCACAGGAGAATGACCTCCACCACTGAGCTGAAGAAATAAACTATCTGGACTAGAACCACCTAAAGCTGCCTGTGCACCCCCTTGCCTCCCTCTCTAGCCTTGTGCCAGCAGATCCAGCACACAGCAGGGGACCAAAACAGGCACCGACCTGGCACTAATGACAGCAGAGTGCTTCAGAAACGCTTGCAGAGGAGTTGCAATGCAAGGAAGAAACATTTGCAACCTGCAGGGAACATCTTACCAGGCAGCTTATCATTAGTTTTCAGTCCTATTGATTAAAAATGGATTAAAAGTTGGTTAAGTTGGTTATAAATTGATTGGAAAGTCATTAAATTGGTTGAAATTTGAGTTATATATGATTAAATTGGTTTAAAATTGATTTAAAAGTGATTAAATTGGTTTAAATTTGAATTAAAAGTCATTACATTGGCTTAAATTTCATCTAATACTGATTATATTGGTTTAATTTTCATTTAAAAGTGATTACATTGGTTAAAAATTAAGTCAAAACTGATTAAATTGGTTTAAATGTCATTTAAAAGGGATTACATTGGTTTAAATTTGAGTCAAAACTGATTGAATTGGTTTAAATCTGATTTACAAGTGATTAAATTAGTTTAAATTTGAGTCAAAACTGATTAAGTTGATTTAAAAGTCATTACATTGGTTCAAATTTGAGTCAAAACTGATTAAATTGGTTTAATTTTGATTTAAAAGTGATTAGATTGCTTTAAATTTAATTCAAAACTTAATAAATTGGTTTAAATTTCATTTAAAAGTGATTAAATGGGTTTAAATTTGATTTAAAACTAATTAAATAGGTTTAAATTTGAGTCAAAACTGATTAAATTGGTTTAAGTTTGATTTAAAAGTGATTACATTGGTTTAAATTTGAGTCAAAACTGATTACATTGGTTGAAATTTCATTTAAAAGTGATTAAATTGGTTTAAATTCGATTCAAAACTGATTAAATTGGTTTAAATTTGAGTCAAAACTGATTAAATTGGTTTAAATTTGATTTAGAAGTCATTACATTGGTTCAAATTTTATTCAAAACTGATTAAATTGGTTTAAATTTGAGTCAAAACTGATTAACTTGGTTTAAATTTGATTTAGAAGTGATTACATTAGTTTATATTTGATTTAAAACTAATTAAATTGGTTCAAATTTGAGTCAAAACTGATTAAATTGGTTTAAGTTTGATTTAAAAGTCATTACATTGGTTCAAATTTGAGTCAAAACTGATTAAATTGGTTTAAATCTGATTTTAAAGTGATTTAATTGGTTTAAATTCGATTCAAAACTGATTAAATTGGTTTAAATTTGAGTCAAAACTGATTGAATTGGCTTAAATTTGATTTAAAACTGATTAAATTGGTTTAAATTTGAGTCAAAACTGATTACATTGGTTGAAATTCAATTTAAAAAACTATTACATTGGTTTAAATTTGATTTAGAAGTGATTAAATTGATTGAAAATTGCTTAAAATGTGATTAAATCTTGATTGAATTGATTGCAAACATTAAAGTCATTTAACATTGATTATAAAGTGATGAAAAACTGATTAAAAATGATGAAAACGGATTACATTGGCTAAAAATTGATGAAAATGGATGGAAATTGATTAAACTGATTTAAATTTGACTAAAATTGATTTAAAATTGATTGAATTTTGATTCTTTCTATTAAAATTGATTAAATGGATTTAAAGTTCATTAACATTATTATGTTTTTATTAAAGTGATCAATTTAATTGATTTAAAATTGATTACCTTGATTTACAAGTTGATTAAAAACTGATTAATTAGATTAAAGTGATCAATTTAATTGATTTCATTTTGATTACATTGATTTAAAAGTTGATTAAGAACTGATTAAATTGATTAAATCTTGATCAAATGCATTTAAAATGGATGTAATCAGCCTCTGCAGCTGCCTGCAGGGAGGCTGTAGCCAGGTGGGATTGGGCTCTGCTGCCAGGCAGCCAGCAACAGAGGAAGGGGACACAGCCTCAGTCTGTGGCAGGGCAGATCTAGGCTGGATGTGAGGAGGAAGCTCCTGGCAGAGAGAGTGATTGGCATTGGAATGGGCTGCCCAGGAAGGTGGTGGAGTCTGTGTGCCTGGAGGTGTTGCAGCCAAGCCTGGCTGGGGCACTTAGTGCCATGGTCTGGTTGGTTGGGCAGGGCTGGCTGCTAGGTTGGGCTGGCTGAGCTTGGAGCTCTCTTCCAGCCTGCTTGATTCTATGATTCTAAAGCAATTTCTGTTTCCATTTAGTGCTCCAAGCAAAACAAAACACAAAAAGGAGGCAACTGATGCTAGAAGCATCTTCAAAATGCTGCTGGGCTCACAGGGTGAAAAAGAAGAGTACAAATGATGAATGAAACCTGCACCCTATCAGTTTCCTGTTGCAGTTGGCAGAGGGACAGCAGCCTGCAGAGCTCCAGGCATATGGCTCATGTTAAGAAAAAAAAACACCCAAAAGCCAAAGGCTTCATGTTATAAACACTTCAATGAAAGTGATTATCCAGTCTGGAGCCAAGAGAGACCAGGTGCTGGAGACAAAAAGTAAGAAATATAAGGAGTTCTTTTTTTTGTTGTTGCTTTTTGATTCAAAAAGAGAAGAAAATGAAAGAGCCAAACACCCCTGGGCACACACTGGGGCTGCCTCCTACCATACAGCTTAATGCAAATCATGAAATCCAAACCAAACATCACAGAGTGGCTCAGGTGGGTGGGCAGAGGTCAGTGGGATGAGATTGAACAAGGCCAAGTGCAGGGTTCTACACTTTGGCCACAACAACCCCAAGCAGCACTGCAGGCAGAGAGGGAGCTGGAGGTGCTGGGAGAGAGGAGCTGAAGCTGAGGCAGCAGTGCCCAGGTGGGCAGCAGAGCTGCTACCTCCAGCCCTACCAGCTGAGAGCTCTCACACATGCAGAGGTGCACTGCTACCTCCAGCCCTACCAGCTGAGAGCTCTCACACATGCAGAGGTGCACTGCTACCTCCAGCCCTGCCAGCTGAGAGCTCTCACACATGCAGAGGTGCACTGCTACCTCCAGCCCTGCCAGCTGAGAGCTCTCACACATGCAGAGGTGCACTGCTACCTCCAGCCCTGCCAGCTGAGAGCTCTCACACATGCAGAGGTGCACTGCTACCTCCAGCCCTGCCAGCTGACAGCTCTCACACATGCAGAGGTGCACTGCTACCTCCAGCCCTGCCAGCTGAGAGCTCTCACACATGCAGAGGTGCACTGCTACCTCCAGCCCTGCCAGCTGAGAGCTCAGACATGGACAGCATAGTTGGCTGCCCTGCTGTCCTCCAGAGCACACCATGAAAGGCTCTACAAAGCCCCCACAGAGATCTGCAGCTGAAAAAGAAGAGTGCAGCTGAAAAAACAGACTTGATGATTGCTTTGCTGCTCTGTTAGCATTACTTTTGCATCCATTTGCAGCTGTGCACAGCTCTGTGTGGACATCTACAAAACTAAAGCAGTAGATCAGATAAACACAACATTTTAGAGGTTTGAGATTTGGGTTTTGTAACAGCTACCAAAAAGACTCACATCAAATGCCCAGAACTGGCATTCTGCTGAAGAGCATCACTTTCCATCATGTTTTTGGGCTGTTCAGTTTCCCCTCCAATCTGCAACCTTCTGCTGCAAAGAGTGATGGAGAACATATGTCTGTGGTCAATCACACCCAGGAGAAACCTTGGAGCTGTTACATTCAGTTTTATTACCCAGGACCTTAAGATAGTCTACCAAAAAGTGCTGTTCAATGTCTTTATTGATGATCTGGAGCAGGGGATTGAGTCCTGCAGCAGTGAGTTTGCAGATGACACCAAGCTAGGAGCAGCTGTGGAGCTGTTGGAGGGTAGCAGAGCCCTGCAGAGGGACCTGGCCAGGCTGGATGGGTGGGCAGAGGCCAATGGGATGAGATTGAACAAGGCCAAGTGCAGGGTTCTGCACTTTGGCCACAGCAACCCCAAGCAGCACTACAGGACATCACTGCTGCCAGCTGGATGTGCCACCATTCACCACCACTCTCCGGGCCTGGCCCTCCAGCCTGTGCTCACAGCACAGCTGCTGCAGCCCTCTCAGCATCTTGGTGGCCTCCTCTGCACTGGCTCCAACACTTCCATGTCCTGCTTGTGCTGGGGGCTCCAGAACTGCCCCCAGGACTGCAGGTGGGGTGTGAGGAGAGCAGAGCCAAGGGGCACAATCCCCTCCCTTGCCCTGTGCCCACACTGCTCTTGCTGCAGCCAGCACAGGCTTGTGTCTGGGCTGCACTCACACTGCAGGCTCCTGTGGAGCTTTGCATCACCCCAGACCCCCAGGGCCTGTTCCTCAGGGCTGCTCTCAGCCATTCCCCACACAGCCTGGAGCTGTGCTTGGGATTGCACCCACCCAGGTGCAGGACCTTACCCTTGGCCTTGTTGAATGCCATGAGGTTGGCCTGGGCACAGCTCTGCAGCCTGTCCAGGTCCCTCTGGATGGATCCCTGCCCTCTAGCAAGTCGACTGTGCCACACAGCCTGGTGCCATCTGCACACCTGCTAAGGGTGCACTGATTCCTCTGCCCATGTCACTGACACCCAGTATGCAACAAAGGAGACAGAATTTTACATCATGAACTAAAGAACCTCTGTATTAAAACCTTCATTCAGCTGCCCCTTTGTCCAGAAGCATAGACTCAGATGCTCACTTTTACTGAGGACCCGTGCAGACTGCCAATGAAGCACAGAACTATCTCCTGAAATCCATGGAGTTACTGAGAGGTTATGGAACATAACACAAGTACAACATCCCTTCTGACCTCCATCTGTGCTTGCAACTTGATAACCTCAGAGCACAGACAGCCACAAGGGAAGGATCTGTGTACACAGGAACTCAGCTTCGCTTTGGTACATGAATAAAGCTTTAGAGACTTCAGATCCTCTCAGAACCAAGAGAAACTGGGAACGTTGTGATTCAAGCTACTGCCAATCACAGGAGGAAAAGCAAATAATGAAAATGGAGGGTTAGAAGTGACTGCAGTGTGTTTAAAGAAGGCATCAACGCAAGAAAGACATGGAACTGTTTGAGCCAGTCCAGAGGAGGCCACCAAGATGCTGAGAGGGCTGCAGCAGCTCTGCTGTGAGCACAGGCTGAGAGAGTTGGGGCTGTGCAGCTTGGAGAAGAGAAGGCTTCCAGGAGACCTTGGAGTGGCCTTGCAGTATCTGAAGGGAGCTACAGGAGGGCTAGGGAGGGACTACTGACAAAGTCTTCTCATGACAGGATGAGGAGGAATGGGTTTAAAGTGGCAGAAGGGAGACTGCAACTGGATGTTAGGAAGAAGATGTTTGCAGTGAGGGTGGTGAGACACTGGCACAGGTTGCCCAAGGATCTTTGTGATCTTTGATCACATTGGGTGATTCTGTGCTCCACAATCTCCCTGGAAGCATTCAAGGCCAGGCTGGATGAGGCCTTGAGCAACCCATTCTAGTGGGAGATGTCCCTGCCTATGCTGGGGGGCTGGAACTGGCTGACCTTTGAGGTCCCTTCCAACCTAAACCATTCTATGCTTCTAAGACTCTATCACTGATGCTGTGAGGGCAGCTCCAAACAGTGGATAAGATGTGCAGTGCACATCAAAAACACAGGAGAGGAACCCTCAGTGAGAAACCTCCAACAGTGCAGGCATCATGGCATGGGGTATTAAATCAGCAGCACAGTGCAGCCAGGACTGACTATGCCCATTCCTACACCAAGAGTCCTAACCATGGCAGCACTTCAGAGCCAAAACCAGGGCAGAGCACTCAGACAACACCTGCATTTGGAAGTGTCCACAGGCAATATTACCAGGAGCATTAATCCACCTCTTTTGAGACTCCTCATTCAGGCTCATTCTCAGCAAAGGCTCCTCATAACATCTTGATTTATGTTCCCTACCTCCAAGATGACCTGGTCAGTGACCTGCTGTGGTAGCAACCAAGGGGGAAAGCGACAGCAGGAAGTGAGATCTCCTCCTGTCGTTCAGATGAAGTCACCCTGGAGCCATTGCTCCTTCATTTTAATTAATGCTCTCAGCAATTATTTGCTGGTGAAATGTGGCAGCAGCAGCAAAAGGTTAGGGCTTTCCTAGGCCATGAGTGCTCATCTAAATAAAGGCTTAGTCTGCTGTTTTTAAGGGCAAATGTCCCTGTTGTTTCAGGATATCTTGAGCAATTTGTGGGTTCGTTGTGGTCAGGATCCAGAGGGGATTGGTGTAGGTATAAAACTCAGGCTTTACAAAATGCTCCTTAGTCTTTCTGAAATTGCCCAACAACAGCTAAAACAAAACACAGCCCAATCCAGGACTCCCTGAGCTTTTGCATGGGGAACACCAGGACATGAAACTGGAGTCCACTTTACTAAAGTTAGGCTGAAAACTCTGCCCAGGCTTCAGGAAAAAAAGCTACTCAGCTGTGGAAAGAGCTTAGCACTAAATGAATGCAGCTACAAGCAGTGACAAACCTCTTCTGTTACTGTATGCATCTGTCTCTTAGAATCATGGAATCAAGCAGGTTGGAAGAGAGCTCCAAGCTCAGCCAGCCCAACCTAGCACCCAGCCCTGCCCAACCAACCAGACCATGGCACTCAGTGCCCCAGCCAGGCTTGGCTTCAACACCTCCAGCCACAGCCACTCCACCACCTCCCTGGGCAGCCCATTCCAGAGCCAATCACTCTCTCTGCCAGGAACTTCCTCCTCACATCCAGCCTAGACCTGCCCTGGCACAGCTTCAGGCTGTGTCCCCTTCTTCTGTTGTGGTTGCCTGGGAGAAGAGACAAATGCCACCTGGCTACAGCCTCCCTTCAGTCACACCTGGCTACAACCTCCCCATGGCACAACTTGAGGCTGTGTCTCCTCACTCTCTTTCTGCTTTGTTTGCTTCTATTTCCTTTACTTCTTGTGAAGCTAATATTTAAAAGCACTGGAATGGACTGCCCAGGGAGGTGGTGGAGTCACCATCCATGGAGGTGTTTAAGAATCACAGAATCAGTCAGGGTTAGTAGGGACCACAAGGATCAGCCAGTTCCAACCTCCTGCCATGGGCAGGGACACCTCACACTAGAGCAGGCTGATCAGAACCTCAGCCAGCCTGGCCTTAAACACCTCCAGGAATCAGGCTTCCACCACCTCCCTGGGCAACCCCTTCCAGGCTCTCACCACCCTCATGCTGAACAACTTCTTCCTAACCTCCAGTCTGAATCTCCCCATTTCCAGCTTGGTTCCATTCTCCCCAGTCCTATTACAACCTGACAGTCTAAAAAGTCTCTCCCCAGCTTTCTTCTAGGCCCCACCTCCAGCTGGCATAAAAGAAGAAATGTGTCTTAACCCAACAGTGAGCTTTTATTTCTTGCTGCAACAACTGTGGTTCACTGCACATGTTCCCAGAATGAATTTGGGTTTCTCAGGCTCAGCTTTCCACTGATCAATGAAGGGAAACTGCAGAAGAGATTTACCTCAGGAAAACACAGTGGCAAAAGAGCAACTGATGGAGCTTTTCACCAGATTCAGCACTCTTCAAGGACAGCCTCTGTCAGTATTTGGCACATGTTGGCATGTGGGAGATGGAACCAACCTGCAGGAGATGCAGCTCCTGCATTCCCAACCATCCCATTTCCCACCACACAGCAGAACCCTACCTGTTATGTTCTGCAGCAAAGGAGACAGCTCCGGCTCGTCACAAATGGCCTTAGCTAGGGCTTTTTTCACCTCTTCTTCAGCTGCATCCAGCTCTTTTCCACTGCTGATGTCTCCAACCACAGAATACATGTATGTCAGCAAGACAAGGAAGTCCTCACAGGCGTAATCATCCTTTCTCCTCTCATTGCTAGACTTGATCATTGGCAGCAACTGGTGTAAGACACTGGGCAGTGCTGACTCGCCAAGGCTCTGCAAGAGAGAAGGAAGATGACTGTGTCAGACTGTGTCCTCCAAAGGTCATCCAGTCCAACCCCCTCTGCAGTCAACAGGGACATCCTGAACCAGGGAAGGTTACCCAGAGCCTTGTCCAGTCTCACCTGCAATACCAAATAATAGAATGCTTTAGGTTGAAAGGGACTTCAAAGCTCAGCCAGTTCCCATCCCCCAGCATAGGCAGGGAAACCTGACGCTAGAACAGGTTGCTCAAGGACTCAGCCAACCTGCCCTTAAACACCTCCAGTTAGGTTGTGGAGCACCCAATATGATCTTTGAAGAAGTTCAGCATGAGGGTGGTGA
Organism: Pogoniulus pusillus; assembly: GCF_015220805.1. Lineage (NCBI taxonomy): Eukaryota > Metazoa > Chordata > Aves > Piciformes > Lybiidae > Pogoniulus > Pogoniulus pusillus. The sequence continues at coordinate 38,549,858 of NC_087272.1, forward strand.
GAGTCTGGCACAGGCTGTCCAGGAAGGTGCTGGAAGCCTCATCCCTGGAGATGTTTAAGGCCAGGCTGGATGAGGCTCTGGCCAGCCCGATCTAGTGTGAGGTGTCCCTGGGCATGGCAGGGGAATTGGAACTGGATGATCCTTGAGCTCCCTTCCAATCCTGACTGATTCTATCATTCTTAAACACCTCCATGGATGGTGACTCCACCACCTCCCTGGGCAGTCCATTCCAGTGCCTTTAAATATTAGATTCAGGAGAAGTAAAGGTAAGAGCAGCAAACAAAGCAGAAAGTGAACAAGGGGGCAGAGTCTGAAGCTGTGCCAGGGCAGGTCTAGGCTGGATGTGAGGAGGAAGTTCCTGGCAGAGAGAGTGATTGGCATTGGAATGGGCTGCCCAGGGAGGTGGTGGAGTGGCCATGGCTGGAGGTGTTGCAGCCAAGCCTGGCTGGGGCACTGAGTGCCATGGTCTGGTTGGTTGGCCAAGGCTGGGTGCTAGGTTGGGCTGGCTGAGCTTGGAGCTCTCTTCCAACCTGCTTGAGTCTATGATTCTAAGAGACAGATGGATACAGTAACAGAAGAGGTTTGTCACTGCTTGTAGCTGCATTCATTTAGTGCTAAGCTCTTTTCACAGCTGAGTAGCTTTTTTTCCTGAAGCCTGGGCAGAGTTTTCAGCCTAACTTTAGTAAAGTGGACTCCAGTTTCATGTCCTGGTGTTCCCCATGCAACAGCTCAGGGGGTCCTGGATTGGGCTGTGTTTTGTTTTAGCTGTTGTTGGGCAATTTCAGAAAGACTAAGGAGCATTTTGTAAAGCCTGAGTTTTATACCTACACCAATCCCCTCTGGATCCTGACCACAAAGAACCCACAAGATATCAAATAGGGTTTGGGTTTTTTTTCCAGCCAACAACACTTGTGCAAAGTCTGAGCTCCACCCTGCTCCTGACATACAACTTCTGCCATCCTTCAAGGGCCCTTAATGTGGTCAGATGTGATGTTTCTACTCAAATACATACCTTAGAGAAGAATTTTCTCCTCACTGCCCACATGCTAAAACAATGAGTGCAACTGTGGACGTGAAGCAGTAAATTACAAAGCTCCTGTGGGACTGAGGCATGTGGGAGCTCAAATGGAATACTCAGAAATCCAGGAGGGGTTGGCAGCCTGGGGTGAGTCTGGGGAGGGAGTGTTAAATCACATGCTCAGCAAGGCCAGGCACTGCTCTGCTTGGGGAGCAAAGCCATGGGGTTTGGCAGTGGGGTGGCATATGCTGGCAGCTGGGCCACCCTCCAAACAGGGCTGCCAGTGCCCAGATTGTAACTCAGCCCTGCCTCAGTTCAGCAGCATCTGCCCTCTTCCTGAAAAGGGACACAAACAAAGTCTCATCTGAACAGCAGCACAATAAATCATATGGACCCTAAAATGGAAGAGAGCTCCAAGCTCAGCCAGCCCAACCTAGCACCCAGCCCTGCCCAACCAACCAGACCATGGCACTAAGTGCCCCAGCCAGCCTTGGCTGCAACACCTCCAGCCACGGCCACTCCACCACCTCCCTGGGCAGCCCATTCCAATGCCAATCACTCTCTCTGCCAGGAGCTTCCTCCTCACATCCAGCCTAGACCTGCCCTGGCACAGCTTCAGACTCTGTCCCCTTCTTCTGGTGCTGGCTGCCTGGCAGCAGAGCCCAACCCCACCTGGCTACAGCCTCCCTGCAGGCAGCTGCAGGCAGCAATGAGCTCTGCCCTGAGCCTCCTCTGCTGCAGGCTGCACACCCCCAGCTCCCTCAGCCTCTCCTCACAGGGCTGTGCTCCAAGCCCCACAGAATGAGATTTTACAAGAGCTCTGTTTTTGTGTGCCCAGATTTTCCACGTGCCTGGAGCCCAGAGGATGCCACAGTCAGCTCAAACAGCAGGCACAAGAGGAGAGCAGCTCCTCAAAGCGCACATGTGCAGCATCTCTGGCAAACTTCCACACATACATGACTGGATAAAACCCAAACTGGCCTAAACTTGCAGGATGATTTACTGTATGGCAGGCTAAAACTCAACAACTTAAAGCAACAATTGCCACCTCTTATCTTCAAAGTAAAAATGAAAGAGCAGAAAGCATACGAAAGAGCTTCTAATAAACCGTTAACTGCAGAACACAAGGAGGGTCCTCCTGGGCTATGAACTCCTCTGGAATGTTTTCCCCTTATCTCTTGGGAAATGGCACTAGAGAGGACTTCAAATGGAGCTGCCAAGCTTCAGAGGCTGTTTTGTCCAAACAGGCCAGTTGGACTGGAGCTTGCACGAAAAAAAAAACACACCCTGAGACTTGCATTGCAGCTTGAGCGCAGAGCAGCGCACGGCAGGCAGCTGGGAAATGTGCCTCCAACCAAATCCACTGGCAGACTGTCATTATCTGGCCACCTCTGATGATTTAGGGGCTCCCTGCACTGCTTAACAATCAATCAATTAGCCTGATTGAACAACCCTAAAAGAGGACTTTTAAAAATGGAACTACACATGACCCAAATTTCCTGCCGGTGCTGTTGGCCTGGGGTTAGCCTCATTTGTCTATCGTCGTGGGAGCCAATAAAAATAATACAACCAGGTCAAGCCTGAGCTTTCCAAAGGCTGTGTAAAAACATGACTGCTGCTGAAGGCAGAGCCAGCTGAGGGACAAGCTCTAACACCTTCTGCGTGGGTGCTCTGGTTGGACATTTCCATGCCTTGACCATCTATTCTTCATGATCCAGAGAGAGTTGCTGCTAGATGCTTGTTGTTGTTTTCCATCTTCACCCTCTCTAATTAGTCAGTTTTATATCTTAAGCAGTGCAGTAATTTACTGTCCCTGTGTAAAAACATGACTGCTGCTGAAGGCAGAGCCAGCTGAGGGACAAGCTCTAACACCTTCTGCTTGGGTGCACTGGTTGGACATTTCCCTGCCTTGACCATATATTCTTCATGATCCAGAGAGAGTTGCTGCTAGATGCTTCTTGTTGTTTTCCATCTCCACCCTCTCTAATTAGTTAGTTTTGTAACTTAAGCAGTGCAATAATTTACTGTCCCTTAATAAAAACATAAAGGCAGAGCCAGCTAAGGGCCAAGCTCTAACACCTTCTGCTTGGGTGCACTGGTTGGACATTTCCATGCCTTGACCATCTATTCTTCATGATCCAGAGAGAGTTGCTGCTAGATGCTTGTTGTTGTTTTCCATCTCCACCCTCTCTAATTAGTTAGTTTTATAACTTAAACAGAGCAATAATTTACTGTCCCTGTATAAAAACACGAAGGCAGAGCCAGCTAAGGGCCAAGCTCTAACACCTTCTGCGTGGGTGCTCTGGTTGGACATTTCCATGCCTTGACCATATATTCTTCATGATCCAGAGAGAGTTGCTGCTAGATGCTTCTTGTTGTTTTCCATCTCCACCCTCTCTAATTAGTTAGTTTTGTAACTTAAGCAGTGCAATAATTTACTGTCCCTTTATAAAAACATGAAGGCAGAGCCAGCTAAGGGCCAAGCTCTAACACCTTCTGCTTGGGTGCACTGGTTGGACATTTCCATGCTGTGATCATCTGTTCTTCATGATCCAGGGAGAGTTGCTGCTAGATGCTTGTTGTTGTTTTCCATCTCACAGTATCACAGTATCATCAGGGTTGGAAGAGACCTCACAGATCATCAAGTCCAACCCTTTACCACAGAGCTCAAGGCCAGACCATGGCACCAAGTGCCACGTCCAACCTTGCCTTGAAGTGCCCCAGGGACAGCGACTCCACCACCTCCCCAGGCAGCCCATTCCAGTGTCCAATGACTCTCTCAGGGAAGAACTTTCTCCTCACCTCCAGCCTAAATTTCCCCTGGCACAGGCTGAGGCTGTGTCCTCTTGTTCTGGTGCTGGCCACCTGAGAGAAGAGAGTAACCTCCTCCTGGCCACAACCACCCCTCAGGTAGTTGTAGACAGCAATGGGGTCACCCCTGAGCCTCCTCTTCTCCAGGCTAACCAATCCCAGCTCCCTCAGCCTCTCCTCGTAGGGCTGTGCTCAAGGCCTCTCCCCAGCCTCGTCTCCACCCTCTCTAATTAGTTTTGTAACTTAAACAGAGCAATAATTTACTGTCCCTGTATAAAAACACGAAGGCAGAGCCAGCTAAGGGCCAAGCTCTAACACCTTCTGCTTGGGTGCACTGGTTGGACATTTCCCTGCCTTGACCATCTGTTCTTCATGATCCAGAGAGAGTTGCTGCTAGATGCTTGTTCTTGTTTTTCATCTCCACCCTCTCTAATTAGTTAGTATATAACTTAAGCTGTGCAGTAATTTACTGTCCCTGTGTAAAAACATGACTGCTGCTGAAGGCAGAGCCAGTTAAGGGCCAAGCTGTAACACCTTCTGCTTGGGTGCTCTGGTTGGACATTTCCATGCTGTGACCATCTATTCTTCATGATCCAGAGAGAGTTGCTGCTAGATCCTTCTTGTTGTTTTCCCTCTCCACCCTCTCTAATTAGTTAGTTTCGTAACTTAAGCTGTGCAGTAATTTAATGTCCCTGTATAAAAACATGACTGCTGCTGAAGGCAGAGCCAGTTAAGGGCCAAGCTCCAACACCTTCTGCTTGGGTGCACTGGTTGGACATTTCCATGCTGTGACCATATATTCTTCATGATCCAGAGTGAGTTGCTGCTAGATGCTTCTTGTTGTTTTCCATCTCCACCCTCTCTAATAAGTTAGTTTTGTAACTTAAGCAGTGCAATAATTTACTGTCCCTGTATAAAAGCATGAAGGCAGAGCCAGCTAAGGGCCAAGCTCCAACACCTTCTGCTTGGGTGCACTGGTTGGATATTTCCATGCCTTGACCATATATTCTTCATGATCCAGAGAGAGTTGCTGCTAGATGCTTGTTGTTGTTTTCCATCTTCACCCTCTCAAATTAGTCAGTTTTATAACTTAAACAGAGCAATAATTTACTGTCCCTGTATAAAAACACGAAGGCAGAGCCAGTTAAGGGCCAAGCTCCAACACGTTCTGCTTAGGTGCACTGGTTGGACATTTCCATGCTGTGATCATCTGTTCTTCATGATCCAGAGAGAGTTGCTGCTAGATGCTTCCTGTTGTTTTCCATCTCCACCCTCTCTAATTAGTTAGTTTTATAACTTAAACAGAGCAATAATTGACTGTCCCTGTATAAAAACACGAAGGCAGAGCCAGCTAAGGGCCAAGCTTTAACACCTTCTGCTTGGGTGCACTGGTTGGACATTTCCATGCCTTGACCATCTATTCTTCATGATCCAGAGAGAGTTGCTGCTAGATGCTTGTTGTTGTTTTCCTTCTCCACCCTCTCTAATAAGTTAGCTTTATAACTTAAGCAGTGCAATAATTTACTGTCCCTGTGTAAAAACATGAAGGCAGAGCCAGTTAAGGGCCAAGCTCCAACACCTTCTGCTTGGGTGCACTGGTTGGACATTTCCATACTGTGACCATATATTCTTTATGATCCAGAGAGAGTTGCTGCTGGATGCTTGTTGTTGTTTTCCATCTCCACCCTCTCCAGTTAGTTATTTTTCTAACCTAAGCAGTGCAATAATTTACTGTCCCTCAGGGTAAAGGAACTGACGTCAACTTGCTGGGTTTTTTTGTTTTGGCAAAGGGCAGATGGGAGGAGAGCAAAGAAAATCCAAACAGAATTCAGTTTTTAAACACCCAACACGATATTGTGCTGCAACAGTGACACTGTAAATGTCATTTAAAGGATCTCCAGGAAGTGTAATAAAGCCAAGATCAAAGCAGAGAAGATGTTTTGCGTTGCTGCGCAAGGTTTGGTTTTCAGCACTCCCTAAACCTGGATGAATCTAAAGCCACAGGCATCATTAGACAACACAACAGCAAAGACAGTGGGCTGAGGAGGAAGAGGAAGGCCAAAGTGTGCTGGAATGAACAAACACGTGGCCCTGACATAACTGAGAAGAGAACTGAGGGCTCTAATCCCTCTGCTTCCAGCCCACTGTCCTCAACACATCATTCAAAATATCAGGGCAAAAATCAACTCCCAGCAAGTGGAAGTTATTTTCCTTTAAAATCCAGGAGGAAGGAGGAGATAAATCTCCAGAGACTACTTCACTATGTAAACATTCTAGCAGCCTTCCATTTAGGAAGCAAGACCATATTTCATTCCTTCAAAACGTCTTTCACTCCTCCACAACATCTTTCATTCCTTCAAAACACCTTCAATTCCTTCATAACATCCTTCATTCCTTCAAAGCATCTTCAAATCCTTCAAAAGATTCCTTCACAACATCTTCAATTCCTTCAAAGCATCTTCAATTCCTCCAAAGCATCTTCAATTCCTTCATAACATCTTCAATTCCTTCATAACATCCTTCATTCCTTCAAAGCATCTTCAAATCCTTCAAAAGATTCCTTCACAACATCTTCAATTCCTTCAAAGCATCTTCAATTCCTTCATAACATCTTTGATTCCTTCAAAGCATCTTCAACTCCTTCATAACATCTTTGATTCCTTCAGAACACCTTCAATTCCTTCATGACATCTTTCATTCCTTCATGACATCTTCCATTCCTTCATAACTCAGAGGGAGGCTTGGCTGGTGGAGCTGCAGGCTGTGCTGCCGTCCAGAGAGACCTGGGCAGGCAGAGCTGGGCACACAGGAACCAGATGAGGTTCAACAAGGACAAGTGCAGAGTCCTGCACCTGGGGAGGGATAATAAACTGCAGCAGTCCAGGCTGGGAGGTGACTCTGGAGAGCAGCCCTGGGGAGAGGGAGCTGGGAGTGCTGGGGGAGAACATCCATGGCACAGCAATATGCCCTGGGAGCCAAGAGACAAATGGGCTCCTGGGGGGCATTAAGCAGATTGTGTCCAGCAGATCAAGGGAGGTTCTCCTTCCCCTCTACTCTGCCCTGGGGAGACCTCATCTTGAGTACTGCCTGCAGTTTTAGGCTCCTCACTTGACGAGAGACAGGGATCTGCTGGAGAGGGTTCAGATGGAGGGCTACAAGGATGATAAGGGGACTGGAGCACTGCCTCATGAGGAGAGGACCTGGGGCTGCTTAGTCTGGAGAAGAGAAGACTGAAAGGGGATCTAATCAATGTTTATAAACACCTGAGGGCTGGGGGTCAGGAGGGGGGGACAGGCTCTGCTCACTGCTCCCTGGGATAGCACAAGGAGCAATGGATGGAAGCTGCAGCACAGGAGGTTCCAGCTCAGCACAAGGGCAACTTCCTGACTGTGAGGGTCCCAGAGCCCTGGCACAGGCTGCCCAGAGAGGCTGTGGAGTCTCCTTCTCTGGAGCCTTTCCAGACCTGTCTGGATGTGTTCCTCTGTGATCTGTGTTAGATAGTATGGTCCTGCTCTGGCAGGGGCGGTTGGACTGGATGATCTCCTTGGGTCCCTTCCAACCCCTAACATCCTGTGAGCCTGTGATAACATCTTTCATTTCTTTAAAACATCCTTCATTCCTTCAGAACATAGAATCATAGAATCAAGCAGGCTGAGAAGAGAGCTCCAAGCTCAGCCAGCCCAACCTAGCACCCAGCCCTGCCCAACCAACCAGACCATGGCACTAAGTGCCCCAGCCAAGTCTGTGTGAACACCTCCAGGGATGGTGACTCCAGCACCTTCCTGGTCAGCCCATTCCAATGCTCATCACTCTCTGCCAAGATCTTCCTCCTCACATCCAGCCTAGACCTCCCCTGGCACAACTTGAGACTGTGTCCCTTTCTTCTGTTAGCATCTTTCATTTCATCTTTCATTACATTTCATTTTTCATTAACATCTTTCATTCCTTCCAAACATCTTCAATTCCTTCAGTGGCTGCATGAGTTAACAGAACGTTTTTAGGATGGGAACCACTCAGCTTTACAACACTCAGGAATTTTACTGGAGGAAAAGCAATGCTAAAAAGCAACCTCCACAGCCAGCTGTAGGTAAAGGCAGCAAAAGGATCAGTAGCAGCTCTTTGGATGGTTCCTGGACCATCTTGTTTAATAAAAGCTGATTTTAATGATGATGTAGGTGGGTTAACATTAAATAAATCCATTGGGAGCAATCCAAAGCTATTCCTACTGACAAGTTATTAATCATAGAACCAAGCAGGAGGAAAGAGAGCTCCAAGCTCAGCCAGCCCAACCTAGCACCCAGCCCTGCCCAACCAACCAGACCATGGCACTAAGTGCCCCAGCCAGGCTTGGCTTCAACACCTCCAGCCACGGCCACTCCACCACCTCCCTGGGCAGCCCATTCCAATGCCAATCACTCTCTCTGCCAGGAACTTCCTCCTCACATCCAGCCTAGACCTGCCCTGGCACAGCTTCAGACTCTCTCCCCTTCTTCTGTTGCTGGCTGCCTGGCAGCAGAGTCCAACCCCACCTGGCTACAGCCTCCCTGCAGGCAGCTGTAGACAGCAAGAAAAGAGGTTTAAGTTTTCCTAGGTCTGGCTGACAAGAGGTTAAAATAGCTGAAGTGTGCTACGAGGACAGGCTGAGAGAGCTGGGGTTATGCAGCCTGGAGAACAGAGGACTCCAGAGGAACCTCAGAGCTGCCTTCCCATAGATGAAGGGATCCTCCAGGAAGGCTGCAGAGGGACTTCTCCTAAGAGGGTGTAGCACCAGAACGAGAGGGAATGAAGCTGAGGGAGGGCAGGGTTAGACTGGAGTTGAGGAAGATGTTCTTGTGTGTGAAGGTGGTGAGACTGTTTTTTCCTCTCTCTTTGGAAACCATCTAAGTGTAAGGCCCTGATAATATATTTTAATGGATTCTTAGGGGCTCAGCAGCCACAGCAGACTGAAAAAAAAAGGATATTTAATAAGTCTGAGCTTTATTAGAGAAAGCTCTGCAAAGATAGGGACAATTTGACTTAAATCACTGCACATCTGACATAGATCAAGGGGGAATGGTTTGGAGCTGAGGCAGAGGAGGGTTAGACTGGAGCTGAGCAAGAAGTCCTTCACTGTGAGGATGCTGAGACTATGGCACAGACTGCCCAAGGAGGCTGTGGTTGCCTCTGGCCTGGGGGTGTTCAAAGCCAGGTTAGATGAGGCCTTGAGCAGCTGAGTCTAGTTAAGAGGTGTCCCTGGGCATGGTGGGGAGATTGGAGGAGCTGAGCTCCCTTCCAACCTGAGCCATTTTATGATTGGCAAACTCCTCAACCTGCCAGTGTCAAAATGCACAGCATCCAATTATCCAGCCAAGCCATTTTAGAGGAGCATGAATGCATTTTGAGAACTGAAGCCCACTCTCTGCACACTTCCATCTGCAGGAAGTGAGTTTGGTTCCCAGGAAAGCGTAGTCTAAAACTACTGACTGACAAAGCTTCACCTGGTAGGAGGAAAGACCAAGCTTTAGCCTTAGGGGAAAGCAGACAAAGCAGCCAGCAAACTCACAACAGCTGGAGAGTGGAAGTGTGAGATGCTGCCAGTAAATGGCCATTTGCAGTGGAACAAACAAAGGGTAAGGCTTTGTGATTAAAGGTAAGGTGACACTGCCTTTTGTTGGGGACCAAAGCAGGTTTATGGCTTTCTCCCCTCACTACCAATGACTTTCTCCCCTCACTAAGATGAGACCTGCATTTTCCTCTCTTTAATAGCAGGGTTTGTCTATTCACTTGATAACTGATACAAAAGTCCTCCACACAAAAAAAGTGTCTAAAGAAAACAGCAGAGAACTGAACTGCTAGTGAGAGACACAGGAAACAGTAAAAGCATCCTAGGACCTGCCTCCTCTGTCATTACTCTTAATGAGTCTTCTGTTGTAAATGAAATATCCCTGCAGAGCTAATTCCATCTCCTCTCCCCACTTCTGCATTTATCACTCACTTTGAGCCTTGCCTCAGGAGCTAAAAGTGCAGAGACAATTCCCAGGCAGTCCCTGCAGACACAGTCTTAAAATTCTACCATAAAGAAAAAACAACTAAAAGGAGGAAGGTTTTTTTAAAAGCTCTTTTAAACCTGGCTCGGGCAGATTCACATTCACACTAAGTGGATGCTCTCACACTTGGCCTTCATCCTTGCCTTCTGCCCACCACAGCAGCCCCTTCCTTTTGTGCCTGCCAAAGAATTTGTGAGATGAGCTCTGAGGTCCCTTCCAACCTGAGATGTTCTAGGATGATTCTATGATTCTATGACATAAGAGACTCATCAGCATAGAATCATAGATTCAAGCAGGTTGGAATAGACATCCAAGCTCAGCCAGTCCAAACTAGCACCCAACCCTGATCAATTAACCAGACCATGGCACTAAGTGCCCCATCCAAATCTTTCTTTGAACACCTCCAGGGATGGTGACTCCACCACCTCCCTGGGCAGCCCATTCCAATGCCAATCACTCTCTCTGTCAACAACTTCCTCCTCACATCCAGCCTACACCTGCCCTGGCACAGCTTGTGGCTGTGTCCCCTTGTTCTGTTCCCTTCCAACCTGAGCCATTCTATGACATGAGTCTCATCAGCATGTCAATAAGAGAGTCAAGCCAACCTATTCTGGAGCACCTCTCCTATGAGGAAAGACTGAGGCAGTTGGGGCTGTTCAGTCTGGAGAGGAGAAGGCTCCCAGGTGACCTTCTTGTGGCCTTGCAGTATCTTAAAGGGGCTACAAGAAAGCTGAGGAGGTACTTTTCAGGCTGTCAGGAAGTGATAGGACTGGGGGAAATGGAACAAAGCAAAAATGGGTAGATTCAGCCTGGATGTTAGGAAGAAGTTGCTCAGCATGAGGGTGGTGAGAGCCTGGAATGGGTTGGCCAGGGAGGTGGTGGATGCCTCATGTTACTTTCCTTCTGGATATTAAACACTTTAGGTTTATTGATTTAATCCTGATCTTGAGACCCAGACCCATTCTTGTTTATTTTTGTCTCTGAGGTACTGAATAGTAGGAATTGAAATCACAGAATCAGGCAGGGTTGGAAGGGACCGCAAGGAGCAGCCAGTTCCAACCCCCCTGCCATGCCCAGGGACACCCTACCCTAGAGCAGGCTGCCCACAGCCTCAGCCAGCTCCTCTGGAGTGAGGTGTCCCTGCCATGGCAGGGGAGTTGGAACTGGTTGATCCTCTTGGTCCCTGCCAACCCTGACTGGTTCTCTGATTCTACTCAGTCAAAAGCTTTTAGCTGTGATGGCTTCTACAGATGTGCTCAGCAAAATACATGAATCAGCAGAGCAAAGAGCTTGGCAGAAGAATGAAACTGTACAATCAAGATAAAACACCTATCAGAGACAAATCTCAGTGCTTTGCAGGCCAGGAGATTCTGTGTGTGGTTGATTGAGTTTGTTTGCTTGTTTGTTAGTTTTTATAAGCCTTGGAATCTAGGGAGAAGTGCCAGGAGATGGCAGGGGCTCAAAACTGAGAGAAGGGCACAAGGGTAACATAATTTCCTAGGAGATTAAACTTCACATTGGCTGCGAGAAGAACAATGGGAAAGCTTTCAGTTGCTACAAACCAAAGGGTAAGGACCCACAGGGACGGCAAACAAATCCAAGGGGTTATAAATCCATGGCAATATAGTACAATCCAATCAGTCATTCAATAGTGCAGACAGTATCTGCAGAAGGAGGGGATTCTATCATGGGAGATGGTTACTGAGAAAGAGTTGAGATGCTCTGGGCAAAGAACATGAATCTCTGATTAGATCACTTGGCTATAACCCTGCAGGTTAGAAAAACAGATGACTCAGAGGGGATAAAAGGTCTGAAAAATCACAAATGGACTAGAGGAGGCAGGTAGGAATTGATTGCTTACTCTCTGTCCCAACACAGGAACTAAGGGGCAATAAAAAAGCTGGTGAGAACCAGTTTAAAAAGCAATTCAAAGGCAGGGAGTTCTCCCTGCGGTTTGCTGAAGGTTGCTGTGCTGTTCAGTTCTGCCTTGGTTCACAAAGATGATTAGAAAACTCACAGGGGAAAACACTGCCCTCAAACATGAGTGCATGCACAGAAACCACATCTGCTCCACAACTCAGAATGGTCAGGGCTGGGAGACTACCACACAACCTCTCCTCTCCTCTCCTCTCCATTCTTCCTCTCCTCTCCTCTCCTCTCCTCTCCTCTCCTCTCCATTCTTCCTCTCCTCTCCTCTCCTCTCCTCTCCTCTCCTCTCCTCTCCTCTCCTCTCCTCTCCTCTCCATTCTTCCTCTCCTCTCCTCTCCTCTCCTCTCCATTCTTCCTCTCCTCTCCTCTCCTCTCCTCTCCTCTCCTCTCCTCTCCTCTCCTCTCCTCTCCTCTCCTCTCCTCTCCTCTCCTCTCCTCTCCTCTCCTCTCCTCTCCTCTCCTCTCCTCTCCTCTCCTCTCCTCTCCTCTCCTCTCCTCTCCTCTCCTCTCCTCTCCTCTCCTCTCCTCTCCATTCTTCCTCTCCTCTCCTCTCCTCTCCTCTCCTCTCCATTCTTCCTCTCCTCTCCTCTCCTCTCCTCTCCTCTCCTCTCCTCTCCTCTCCTCTCCTCTCCTCTCCTCTCCTCTCCTCTCCTCTCCTCTCCTCTCCTCTCCATTCTTCCTCTCCTCTCCTCTCCTCTCCTCTCCTCTCCTCTCCTCTCCTCTCCTCTCCTCTCCTCTCCTCTCCTCTCCTCTCCTCTCCTCTCCTCTCCTCTCCTCTCCTCTCCTCTCCATTCTTCCTCTCCTCTCCTCTCCTCTCCTCTCCTCTCCTCTCCATTCTTCCTCTCCTCTCCTCTCCTCTCCTCTCCTCTCCTCTCCTCTCCTCTCCTCTCCTCTCCTCTCCTCTCCTCTCCTCTCCTCTCCTCTCCATTCTTCCTCTCCTCTCCTCTCCTCTCCATTCTTCCTCTCCTCTCCATTCTTCCTCTCCTCTCCATTCTTCCTCTCCTCTCCATTCTTCCTCTCCTCTCCATTCTTCCTCTCCTCTCCATTCTTCCTCTCCTCTCCATTCTTCCTCTCCTCTCCATTCTTCCTCTCCTCTCCATTCTTCCTCTCCTCTCCATTCCTCCTCTCCTCTCCATTCTTCCTCTCCTCTCCATTCTTCCTCTCCTCTCCATTCTTCCTCTCCTCTCCATTCTTCCTCTCCTCTCCATTCTTCCTCTCCTCTCCTCTCCTCTCCTCTCCTCTCCTCTCCTCTCCTCTCCTCTCCTCTCCTCTCCTCTCCTCTCCTCTCCTCTCCTCTCCTCTCCTCTCCTCTCCTCTCCTCTCCTCTCCTCTCCTCTCCTGGATGAGCTTTGAGGTCCCTTCCAACCTAAACCATTCTATGCCTCTATGCAGACAAACAAAGACATAATATATGACATAAACCACAAAGGCAAATTACAGGGGCATGGGAGGTTTGCAGAGGAGAAGATCTCACTGCCTTGCCCAAAGTCCTGCTTGGAGCCACAGGAAGGAGACAGAAGGGCAGCAGGGAGCCACATGGAGGCAGATTATCAGTGCAGTGCAGAGCAGCAGGGCTGTTAATCAGCACAGCAAATGTCAGCACAGTTCAGGACTGACATTCCCAGCCCTTGGACAGGACTCGTCGTGCTTGAAACAGCACTCAGCCTTTCACAGGATCAACCAGGTTGGAAGAGACCTCTAAGATGATCGAGTCCAACCCTTCATGGCCATTAAAAGCATATGGCACATCCATTAAGTCTGTAACTTAGGAGACCTTCATCCATTTTTGTGTGGGGAAGGAATCTCATTGGCAGGGCAAGGAGTTACAAAGATGCTGAGGAGACTGGAACATGTCTGTGATGAGGAGAGACTGAGGGAACTGAGGCTTTTTAGTCTTGAGAGGAGCAGCCCAAGGGGCATACTGACCAACACTTCAAGGGTGCATGGCAGCAGGATGGCACCAGGCTTTTTTTCAGTGGTGCCCAGTGACAGCACAAAGGGTGATGGGCAGAAACCTGAACTGAAGAAGTCCTATCTAAACATCAGGAGCAGCCTCTGTCATTTAAGGGTGCTGGAGCCCAGGAGCAGACTGCTCAGAGAGGTGGTGGAGTCTCCATCTCTGGAGATATTCAAAGCCCACCTGGCCATGCCCCTCACGTAACCTGTTCTGGGTAAAGCTATCTAGGCAGGGGGCTTGGACTCCAGAGGTCCCTTCCAAGCTGAGATTCTGAGTCTTATAGCTAGGATATGCAGTTCACTCATGTCCTCAGATTCCCATTGAGCTTTGGAGGCTGATGGATTTTGGCTCTGGAGGCTCTCTGGTCAGTCACTCACTACAGCTGAGTTTCTTCCACATATATTTTAAGGGTCAGCTTCTGCCTCTGCAGAAGTCAGTGTGAAAACATACAGTTAATTAGAAGGGTTAGGTGATAGGATGGACTTGATCTTAAGAGGTCTTTCCCAACCTGCTTAATTCTGTGTGGTTCTGTGACATCTTCACTAGAGGATGTTCCCTGTGGCATGGTTTGCAGAAGGAATAACACTTTCCTCTTGCAGGTCAGGAAGAATAAAGCAAGCTCACTTATACCACTCTATCTCCTTTCATCCTAGGAAAGCTAGCAGGTTAAAAGTCTGCTTTTCCTGACCAATTTTCCACTGCCATTAAAAACTACACAGGTTCCCAACTTCCAGAGAGCAACAGGGGGCAGAAACAAGAGTGATGCTTCCAGGCCTGTTCAACGTATTTCCTGATGATCTGGAGCAGGGGATTGAGTCCAGCAGCAGTGAGTTTGCAGTGACACCAAGCTAGGAGCAGCTGTGGAGCTGTTGGAGGGTAGGAGAGCCCTGCAGAGGGACCTGGCCAGGCTGGATGGGTGGGCAGAGGCCAAGGGGATGAGAGTGAACAAGGCCAAGTGCAGGGTTCTGCACTTTGGCCACAACAACCCCAAGCAGCACTGCAGGCTGGGGCCAGAGTGGCTGAGAGCAGCCAGGCAGAGAGGGAGCTGGGGGTGGTGGCAGAGAGGAGCTGAAGAGGAGGCAGCAGTGCCCAGGTGGGCAGCAGAGCCAATGGCATCCTGGGCTGGCTCAGGAGCAGTGTGGGCATCAGGACAAGGGAGGTTCTTGTGCCCCTGTGCTCAGCACTGCTCAGGTCACCCCTGCAGTGCTGTGTCCAGTTGTGGGCTCCTGAATTGCAGAGAGCTGTTGAGGTGCTGGCAGGTGTGGAGAGAAGGGCAGCAAGGCTGGGGAGGGGCCTGGAGCAGAGCCCTGTGAGGAGAGGCTGAGGGAGCTGGGGGTGTGCAGCCTGCAGCAGAGGAGGCTCAGGGCAGAGCTCATTGCTGCCTGCAGGGAGGCTGTAGCCAGGTGGGGTTGGGCTCTGCTGCCAGGCAGCCAGCACCAGAAGAAGGGGACAGAGTCTGAAGCTGTGCCAGGGCAGGTCTAGGCTGGATGTGAGGAGGAAGCTCCTGGCAGAGAGAGTGATTGGCATTGGAATGGGCTGCCCAGATCACATTTGGTGATTGTGTAATCCACAACCTCCCTGGGCAACCTCTGCCAGTGTTCCACTTCCCTCACTGTAAAGAACTTTAAAGACCTTCCTCCTAACCACCTTCACTATAAAGAACTTCTTCCTAACTACCTACAGTATAAAGAACTTCTTCCTAACCACCCTCACTGTAAATAACTTCTTCCTAAATCTTCAGTGCTGGTACTCAGGTGTGGTGCTGAACACATGTCCTGGGTCCTGACTGTGCCTCTGCACAGCTGTATGGACCTTCCAGCAGGAGTGTTATTAGAAGTGTACCCAACACCTGCCTTGTTTGCCATGCTGCTCCATGTCCCTCACCCCACTTGCCCTCTACACAGCTGGCACACAGCAAGTTCTCATCTCTCAGCCAAGTTTGTCCCATGGGGCTGGGCAGTGGTTTGGCAGCTCTGGGTAGAGAAGACGTCAAGCTGCTGTCCTGCTGCCAACTGCAAGGGCCATGTGAGGGCATCCTGGCTGCCAAGGATTACTCTTGCCACACCTCCTCCTCCTCATCTGTTTGTCCAGCACAAGCTACAACTAGAAAAACAATCCCAAGCTTTCTGGCCCCCTGGGCTTTCCCCTCCCACTCAGCCCAGAGGCTGAGTCAGCACAACCATCCCTCCTGATACCACATTTGTGCAAAGGGAGCTGACTGGAGCACAGGACATCTGGTCCCAATATCTCCAAACACTTAAATCATGCATGTCATTCCAAACATTTGAGAGCTTCAGAAGCTTTCAGTTACTTTCATACATATTTCCTAGTTGCTTCATGCAGAAAGGATTTCTTTATGTTCAAATTTCACTCTGGAGATCTGGGGAAATGTCTGCTTTGTGCCATTTTAACTAGAAACCCCACCCCAGCCTTAAAGATCAACCCAGACACAAGCTAAACACAGAATCATAGAATCAACCAGGTTGGAAGAGAGCTCTAAGCTCAGCCAGCCCAACCTAGCACCCAGCCCTGCCCAACCAACCACACCATGGCACTAAGTGCCCCAGCCAGGCTTGGCTGCAACACCTCCAGCCACGGCCACTCCACCACCTCCCTGGGCAGCCCATTCCAATGCCAATCACTCTCTCTGCCAGCAACTTCCTCCTCACAGCCAGCCTAGACCTGCCCTGGCACAGAACTTGAGGCTGTGTCCCCTTCTTCTGTTGCTGGCTGCCTGGCAGCAGAGCCCAACCCCACCTGGCTACAGCCTCCCTGCAGGCAGCTGCAGGCAGCAATGAGCTCTGCCCTGAGCCTCCTCTGCTGCAGGCTGCACACCCCCAGCTCCCTCAGCCTCTCCTCACAGGGCTCTGCTCCAGGCCCCTCCCCAGCCTTGCTGCCCTTCTCTCCACACCTTCCAGCACCTCAGCAGCTCTCTGCAATTCAGGAGCCCAGAACTGGACACAGCACTCCAGGGCTGGCCTGAGCAGTGCTGAGCACAGGGGCACAAGAACCTCCCTTGTCCTGCTGCCCACACTGCTCCTGAGCCAGCCCAGGATGCCATTGGCTCTGCTGCCCACCTGGGCACTGCTGCCTCCTCTTCAGCTCCTCTCTGCCAGCACCCCCAGCTCCCTCTCTGCCTGCCTGCTCTCAGCCACTCTGGCCCCAGCCTGCAGTGCTGCTTGGGGTTGTTGTGGCCAAAGTGCAGAACCCTGCACTTGGCCTTGTTCAGTCTCATCCCATTGGCCTCTGCCCACCCATCCAGCCTGTTCAGGTCCCTCTGCAGGGCTCTCCTACCCTCCAACAGCTCCACAGCTGCTCCTAGCTTGGTGTCACTGCAAACTCACTGATGCTGGACTCAATCTCCTCATCCAGATTTCAGTGAAGACATTGAACAGGACCATGCCCAGCACTGACCCCTGGGGCACAGCACCAGTGCCAGCTGCCAGCTGGATGTGGCACCATTCACCACCACTCTCTGCACTCTTCCATCCAACCAGTTCCTGACCTAGCACAGAGTAAATATGTCCAAGCCATGAGCTGCCAGCTTGGCTAGGAGCTTGTCATAGCAGACTGTGTCAAAGGCTACCTTTAGACTATCTTTTTTTTCAGGAGAACACCAAACTGTCCTGAGGTTTTAATAACAGGTAAAAGAAAGGTGGTTTGTGCTAGCTTGAGGCAAATTAGTGAGAGAAATAAGATTATAGGCTGTGAAAAGAAAATAATGGTGATGTCCACTTCACTTCAGGCTTGCTGAGATGTATAAAAACAAGAAGACAAACCACAGATAAGAGCAGGAGCATTTATGTGTGTGTGTCTCTTGCAGTTGGTGCCCTGGACTGCTTGTGTGTAACTAATCCTTCTGCTTTCTAACCCCCCTGGCTGATCCTCCAAACTCACCTTGTGCCTAAGGCAGAGTCTGGGGTAAGGCAGAGGGGTGGGAAGAAGGTTGAAGGGTGGTTGGGAGCCCCTCCTGGGGACTTTGGTTTCTGGGAGGGCTGCTGTGTTTCTGCATTACCTTTAACTTATATATTGCTGTATCTAGTTGTAAATCTTGTAACTATCTGCTTGTATCTTGTGCTAAGCTGTGAATCTAAAGCTTCATTCCTTAACTTGCAGCTGGCTGAGACTAGTCTGGGTGATTTCATAAGAGGGGAGGGAGGGGGCAGTTAACTCTGGAACCATCACAGTGGTTGTACATGCAGAAATGCAACGTTGAAGCAAAACACAAACCAAATCCAGCAACTGAAAGCTCCCCCACAAACTGAGGGGTTTGTAGTTCCCCCTCGTGTTCTTTGGTAGGAGAGAAATGGTGCCACAGCCCAGAGGTCAGGCACCAGATTCAGACTCTGGAGGCTGATGCTCAGCTCCACCTCTCACTGCAAGCTTCTTGCTTTTCTCTACCTCATGCTACCAATGTTCATAGAATCATAGAATCAACCAGGTTGGAAGAGACCTCCAAGCTCATCCAGTCCAACCTACTACCCGGGTATACAGCCTGGAGAAGAGAAGGCTTCCAGGAGACCTTGGAGTGGCTTCCCAGTATCTGAAGTGGGCTACAAGAGGGCTGGAGAGGGACTGTTGACAAGGTCTTGTCATGACAGGACAAGGAGGAATGGGTTTAAAGTGGCAGAGGGGAGATTGAAACTGGATGTTAGGAAGGAGTTTTTTGCAGTGAGGGTAGTGAGACACAGGCACAGGTTGCCTGTGATCTTTGATCACATTCTATGCTTCTGTGCTCCATAACCTCCCTGGAGGTCTTCAAGGACAGGCTGGATGAGGCCTTGAGCAACCTCTTCTAGTGGGAGGTGTCCCTGTCTGTGGCAGGGGGTTGGAACTGGCTGAGCTTTGAGGTCCTTTCCAACCTAAACCATTCTATGTTTCTATGAATGGGTTTAAAGTGGCAGAGGGGAGATTGAAAATGGATGTTAAGAAGAAGTTGTTTGCAGAGAGAATGGTGAGACAGTAGCACAGGTTTAAAGTGGCAGAGGGGAGACTGAAACTGGATGTTAGGAAGAAGTTGTTTGCAGTGAGAATGGTGAGACAGTGGCACAGGTTTAAAGTGGCAGATGGGAGACTGAAACTGGATGTTAGGAAGAAGTTGTTTGCAGTGAGAATGGTGAGACAGTGGCACAGGTTTAAAGTGGCAGAGGGGAGACTGAAACTGGATGTTAGGAAGAAGTTGTTTGCAGTGAGAATGGTGAGACACTGGCACAGGTTGCCCAGGGAGGTTGTGGAGCACAGAATCCCCCAATGTGATCTTTGAGAGAAAATACAGCACTTTGATCTCATTTCTGCCCTTATCTGGCTCCCCACACCTCAGGGTGGGAGCACTTCCAACCACTTAACTGTACATGGCTCCTACTGCAGCATGCTCAGAGCACTGTAAGAGCAGAAAAATGCTCATCTCTTTTTTTGGCAAGCAGTGGAAAATTCTTCCCCCCCTCCACAGCACAAGCAGCTCCTGCTTTTCTAACAAGCAGCCTGTCAGTCTGCTCCCAGGGCAGGAGAAAGATGACCTCTGGGGCATGAGTGATATTCTGTCTGGCATTGCACAGCAGCCAAAAAAAAAGAGGTTTGAGCAAGCAGAGTTTGAATGAGAGAATCCAGAGGGCTTTGGTTATAAGTTACACCTCACATAATAGTTTAGGTCATTTATCTGAGGCTTGGATCCTCCTCTGGAAGGCAGAGCAGTATTGCAAAGCTCTTTTAGACACTGTTTATTAGCATCCACATGAAATATGAAAAGCACTTTCTGTTAAATCCAGGATCTGGACAAGCCTTACAACATGTGCCCTGAATACACAAACCAAAATGATAGCACTGGAACAGTTAGAAATAAAACTACAGGCTAATACAACAGCCACCCCCACAACCCCCCCAAACCCAGGCTCTTTTACTGCACTAATGTATGTTTAATCCTGCTGAAAACAAACTTGCAAAGTCATGGAATCAGGCAGGGTTGGAAGGGACCACAAGGAGCAGCCAGTTCCAGCCCCCCTGCCATGCCCAGGGACACCCTACCCTAGAGCAGGCTGCACACAGCCTCAGCCAGCCTGGCCTCAAACACCTCCAGCCATGGGGCCTCAACCACCTCCCTGGGCAACCCCTGCCAGCCTCTCACCACTCTCCTGCTCAACAACTTCCTCCTCACCTCCAGCCTCACTCTCTCCACCTCCAGCTTTGCTCCATCCCCCCCACTCCTGCCACTCCCTCACAGCCTCAAAAGTCCCTCCCCAGCTTTTTTGGAGCCCCCTTCAGATCCTGGCAGGCCACAAGAAGGTCCCCTGGGAGCCTCCTCTGCTCCAGCCTGCACAGCCCCAACTCTTTCAGGCTGTGCTCACAGCAGAGCTGCTGCAGCCTCTCAGCATCCTCCTGGCCCTGCTCTGGACACTCTCCAGCATCTCCACAGCCCTCTTGTCCCAGGGGCTCCAGAGCTGGATGCAGCACTCCAGGTGGGGTCTCAGCAGAGCAGAGCAGAGGGGGAGAATCCCCTCCCTGGCCCTGCTGGCCACACTGCTGCTGCTGCAGCCCAGGCTCTGCTTGGCTTTCTGGGCTGCAAGTGCACACTGCTGGCTCCTGTGGAGCTTCTCCTCCACCAGCACCCCCAAGTGCCTCTGCTCAGGGCTGCTCTGCAGCCACTCACTGCCCAGCCTGGATTAGTGCTTGGCATTGCCTCGACCCAGCTGCAGGACCTTGCCCTTGGTCTTGCTGAACCTCCTGAGGTTGCCTTGTGCCCACCTCTGCAGCCTGTCCAGGTCCCTCTGGATGGATTCCTGCCCTCCAGCCTGGCTGCTGCACCACACAGCTTGGTGTGGGCAGCAAACATCACAATTGTTACCCCCAAATGTTACAATGCTAGCAGCTACTCCAGCCATCAGTTGAGACCCTCACAAACTATCTCTGGTTTGCCTGAAGCAAACATTCTGACCTTCCCAGAAGGTACAGCAGACCCTAGCAAAGATCCCAAAGCCTCACAACTGTTTCTGAACAGCAGCAGCTGCCAGGATAAATATAGACATAGTTGCTTCCTCTTACAAATTTCACTTTTTTCAGTGGACAATCCCTCCAGCAAATCTAGACCAGCCTCAGGACAGCCTTTTCTCCTGCTTCCACAGAAGTCCCCTCCACCACCTAAGCTGGCATCTGGTTTGGAGCCTCTGCCATTTGTAAGCAGTTGTTAGACGATGGTTGGTTGAAGGCAGAGCAGTAAAAGCAGGGCAGGTACCGACCTGCTGTCCACTGAGCAGCAGCATCTTACAGAATCATAGAATCACAGAATCAAGCAGGTTGGAAGAGAGCTCCAAGCTCAGCCAGCCCAACCTAGCACCCAGCCCTGCCCAACCAACCAGACCATGGCACTAAGTGCCCCAGCCAGGCTTGGCTTCAACACCTCCAGCCACAGCCACTCCACCACCTCCCTGGGCAGCCCATTCCAATGCCAATCACTCTCTCTGCCAGGAGCTTCCTAACAACATCCAGCCTAGACCTGCCCTGGCACAGCTTGAGGCTGTGTCCCCTTCTTCTGGTGCTGGCTGCCTGGCAGCAGAGCCCAACCCCACCTGACTACAGCCTCCCTGCAGGCAGCTGCAGGCAGCAATGAGCTCTGCCCTGAGCCTCCTCTGCTGCAGGCTGCACAACCCCCAGCTCCCTCAGCCTCTCCTCACAGGGCTGTGCTCCAGGCCCCTCACCATCTTGGTGGAGTCCTTGAGAGAACTCCATCCTCATTGGAGGGATTTGTTTAAAAAGAGGGAAAAGGAAGCTGCCAGATGCCAGCAAATGACTGCTTGGTAGCCTCACTGTTCCACCCTGAGCCATGCTGTAATTAGCCAAAGGTTAACCGCACAAACATTGCCGAACTTTCAAACAGGAGAGCTACAACAAAAAGACTTCCCAAGAAGATTTCAGTGAAGATTTGCCTGCCTCCTGCTTGCAGCCCACGTCTGTAATGTTTACAGAAGTAGGGGGTGGGGGGGAGAGGTGGGATATGAATGCTTTTTTTTCCCAAGGAAGCCCAGAGTTTTTTAAAGCAGCCTGGTTATAAACTGCCTGTTTCCGTTTTGCCTGCCTAAGCAAGCCATGCTCGGCATAGACTGGAACTAATTGAATGTGCTCCAGCTTTAATCCCCACCCTCCTGGCTTTTACTGGCAGAGTTTTACACAGAGGACTACTGCTGACATTTAACAATGATTCATGGCATAAGTGGGGGCTTGGTGTGGGTGGGTTTTTTTTTGCAGCAGCAAACAGGCAACAGATAATGCCACCCAAAGCGTTTCTCTCTACAGTAGAATCACAGACCCAAGCGGGTTGGAAGAGAGCTCCAAGCTCAGCAAGCCCAACCTAGCACCCAGCCCTGCCCAACCAACCACACCATGGCACTAAGTGCCCCAGCCAGGCTTGGCTGCAACACCTCCAGCCACGGCCACTCCACCACCTCCCTGGGCAGCCCATTCCAATGCCAATCACTCTCTCTGCCAGGAACTTCCTCCTCACACCCAGCCTAGACCTGCCCTGCCACAGCTTCAGACTCTGTCCCCTTCTTCTGTTGCTGGCTGCCTGGCAGCAGAGCCCAACCCCACCTGGCTACAGCCTCCCTGCAGGTAGTTCTAGACAGCAGTGAGCTACCTGAAGGGAGGTTGTAGCCAGGTGGAGTTGGGCGCTTCTACCAGGCTCACAAACAGATGTCACATATGAGGAGAGGCTGAGGGAGCTGGGGGTGTGCAGCCAACCTGGAGAAGAGGAGGCTCAGGGCAGACCCCACTGCTCTCTACAACTTCCTGAAGGGAGGCTGCAGCCAGGTGGGGTTGGTCTCTTCTGCCAGGCAACCAGCAACAGAACAGGAGGACACAGCCTGCAGCTGTGCTAGGGCAGGTTCAGGCTGAATGTTAGGAGGAAGTTCTTTATGGAAAGAGTGATTGGCATTGGAATGGGCTGCCCAGGGAGGTGGTGGAGTCCCCATCCCTGGAGGTGTTTAAGAGGAGGCTTCATGGGGCACTTAGTGCCAGAGTTTAGTTAGTTAAAAGGGTTAAGGGTTAGGTTGGACTCAATAATCTCAAAGGTCTTTCCCAACCTGCTAAATCTTATGATTCTGTGAATAAAACATGATTGAGTTATCAGACATTAAAAAAGTAATTCAACTTTGACACAAAAACTGTTTCTCTGTGCTTAATGGCACCTGGAGTTCTTAAGGTGAGTTATTAGTTTGCTTTATGTGAGGGGGAAAAGAAGTCCACAGGCCCCCAGGTGTGAGCTCGTGGGAACCACAGGATCACAGCAACATCCAGGCTGGAAAAGCCCCTCAGGATCAGCAAGTCCAACCCAGAACCCTGCTCTGCAAGGGGCACCCTAAACCAGAGCCCCAAGCACCACAGCCAAACCACCTTTAAACACAGCCAGGCTTAGGGACTCCAACACCTCTGTGGGCAGCTCATCCCAGTGCCTGACCATTCCTGTTCGGAAAAACTGTTTCCTAATGTCCAGCCTAAACCCCCCCAGCCTCAGCTTGAGGCTGTTCTCCCCTGTGTTGCCTCCAGTTACCTGTGAGCAGAGCCCAGCAGCAGCCTCTCCACAAGGTCCCTTCAGGTAGCTGTAGACAGTGATGAAGGCTCCCCTCAGCCTCCTCTGTTTCCCATTACCCATCCCCAGCTCCTTCAGTCTCTCCTCATCAGATTTACTCCCCAGGCCCTTCCCCAGCTTCGTTGCCCTCCTCTGCACTCACTCCAGCACCTCCACATCCCAAACTGAGCACCACACTCAGCTGTGGCCTCCCCAGAGCCGAGCCCCAGGGGGGATGAAGCTGGCCCAGCCCCGCACAGCCGCACACGGATCGCCGCGGGGCGCAGCCGCTGCTGACACCGCAACCCAGCCCGAGAAAGGCAAACCCAGCCCCCAACGGGCACCCAGCGACTGCGAACCTGAGCAGCTCTCCTCGGGACAGGACGGGCCGGAGCCGGCGCTGGGGCACAGGCCCACGGCAGGGCAGGGGCCGGTGGTGAGGCTGAGGCGCACTGCGGGGCAGGGGCCGGTGGTGAGGCTGAGGCGCACTGCGGGGCAGGGGCCGGTGGTGAGGCTGAGGCGCACTGCGGGGCAGGGGCCGGTGGCGAGGCTGAGGCGCACTGCAGGGCAGGGGCCGGTGGCGAGGCTGAGGCGCACGGCAGAGCAGGGGCCGGCGGTGAGGCTGAGGCGCACTGCGGGGCAGGGGCCGGCGGTGAGGCTGAGGCGCACGGCGGGGCAGGGGCCGGTGGTGAGGCTGAGGCGCACGGCAGGGCAGGGGCCGGTGGCGAGGGCTGGACTCACTGCGGGGCAGGGGCCGGCGGTGAGGCTGAGGCGCACGGCGGTGCCCTACCGGCGGCGGCCTGCAGGCGGCAGTGTTGGAGCGCCGGAGGGAGGAGAGCTGCTGCCGCTGCCGCCGCTGCGCTGCAGCCTCCTGCGGCACTCAGCCCGGCGCCGGGAACGGTTCTGCTGCGCGGCTGAGGCCAAGCCGCTTCTTTCTCTGCCTTTCTCGTGCCCTGTTAATTGGCAGGGGGGAAACACCTCCGCTGGCACCGCACACCAAAGGGAGAGCGTTCGGAGAAGCCGTCGACATTTCGCCTGCTCTTCCTTCCTAACCAAACGCAGGCGAACGGCTGAGGCGGAGCGCACAGGCAGCTCTTTGGCCATCGCGGTGCCCCGAAGCAGCCCTCCCTCTCGTTCACATGAACCAGATGTGGCTCTGACAAAGCCGAATTCCTCGAGGGGAACACAGGAGTCGCTATGGGCTTCGTGTCCGGGACGAAGGAGGATGAGAACGCACAACAGGAACGTTCCAGCAGCCGCCGAAGGCAAACGGCTGCACTGCACAGCCTCTGCGAGGGCTTAAAGGGGATGCTCGGCAGAAGGGGTAGGAAAGGAAGACGAAGCTGCTGCTTTGATTGGCTTCGCTGCCTAATGATTGCCTTCCATGGATGCCACCTAAATTTCTTTGCCAAACCTTGATGCTCAAATCAGTCCACTCCCTAAATCAGTGATCTGTATTCCTTGTTCCTGCAGAACTGGCTCCTGGAATCTTTCTTCCCAGTACCCAGCTCACATAGGATATTAAGAGCAACAAAGCTGGAAATGGATAGACTCAGGCTGGAGGTTAGGAAGAAGTTGTTCAGCATGAGGCTGGTGAGAGCCTGGAAGGGGTTGCCCAGGGAGGTGTTGGAAGCCTCATCCCTGGAGGTGTTTCAGGCCAGGCTGGATGAGGCTGTGGACAGCCTAATCTAGAATCATAGAATCACAGTATCACAGTCTCACAGTATCACCAAGGTTGGAAGAGACCTCACAGATCATCAAGTCCAACCCTTTACCACAGTGCCCAAGGCTAGACCATGGCACCAAGTGCCACATCCAACCCTGCCTTGAATCACAGAATCAGTCAGGGTTAGAAGGGACCACAAAGATCACAGAATCAGAATCAGTCAGGCTTGGAAGGGACCACAAAGATCACAGAATCAGAATCAGTCAGGCTTGGAAGGGACCACAAGGATCATAGGATCATAGAATCAGTCAGGGTTGGAAGGGACCACAAGGATCATAGGATCATAGAATCAGTCAGGGTTCGAAGGGACCAAAAGGATCATAGGATCATAGAATAAGTCAGTGTTGGAAGGGACCACAAAGATCACAGAATCATAGAATCAGTCAGTGTCTTAAGGGGGCCTACCAGAAAGCTGGGGAGAGACTTTTGAGGCTGTCAGGTAGTGATAGGACTGGGGGGAATGGAACCAAGCTGGAAATGGGGAGATTCAGCCTGGAGGTTAGGAAGAAGTTGTTCAGCATGAGGGTGGTGAGAGCCTGGAAGGGGTTGCCCAGGGAGGTGGTTGAGGCCCCATGGCTGGAGGTGTTTGAGGCCAGGCTGGCTGAGGCTGAGATTCAGCCTGGAGGTTAGGAAGAAGTTGTTCAGCATGAGGGTGGTGAGAGCCTGGAAGGGGTTGCCCAGGGAGGTGGTTGAGGCCCCATGGCTGGAGGTGTTTGAGGCCAGGCTGGCTGAGGCTGTGTGCAGCCTGCTCTAGGGTAGGGTGTCCCTGGGCATGGCAGGGGGGTTGGAACTGGCTGCTCCTTGTGGTCCCTTCCAGCCCTGACTGATTCTATGATCTAACTATTTTAGTGGTCACTTAAACCTTGCAGCCTTTTGGTACACATGGATAAATTGAAGAACATGGGGAGTAAGAATTTGCTGTAGCAAAAGAAGGAAGGAAAATCAGAACTAGTTGCTAAAATGTCTCAGTCCCAATTCTTACAGCTTTGACCTAAAGCCAGTTTGCTAAAGTTGCAGATTACTTCAGGAACAGCATGAGGCAGCAGTGCCCAGGTGGGCAGCAGAGCCAATGGCATCCTGGGCTGGCTCAGGAGCAGTGTGGGCAGCAGGACAAGGGAGGTTCTTGTGCCCCTGTGCTCAGCACTGCTCAGGCCACCCCTGCAGTGCTGTGTCCAGTTGTGGGCTCCTGAATTGCAGAGAGCTGTTGAGGTGCTGGAAGGTGTGGAGAGAAGGGCAGCAAGGCTGGGGAGGGGCCTGGAGCAGAGCCCTGTGAGGAGAGGCTGAGGGAGCTGGGGGGGTGCAGCCTGCAGCAGAGGAGGCTCAGGGCAGAGCTGATTGCTGCCTGCAGCTGCCTGCAGGGAGGCTGTAGCCAGGTGGGGTTGGGCTCTGCTGCCAGGCACATAGGGACAGAAGAAGGGGACAGAGTCTCAAGCTGTGCCAGGAGAGGTTCAGACTGGATGTGAGGAGGAAGTTCTTATAAACATCTGAGGGCTGGGGGTCAGGAGGGGGGACAGGCTCTGCTCACTGCTCCCTGGCATAGGACAAGGAGCAGTAGGTGTAAATTGCAGCACAGGAGGTTCCACCTCAGCACAAGGGGCAACTTCTTGACTGGAAGGGTCCCAGAGCCCTGGCACAGGCTGCTCAGAAAGGTTTTGGAGTCTCCTCTGGAGCCTTTCCAGGCCTGTCTGGATGTGTTCCTGTGTGCCCTGAGCTAGATTGTGTGGTCCTGCTCTGGCAGGGGGGTTGGACTGGATGATCTCTTTGGGTCCCTTCCAACCCCTGACATCCTGTGAGCCTGGGATGTTGGCATGGTAAAAGTCTGAGGAAAAGTAACCTCTTCCTTTGAGAACCTTTTGGAGCTGCTAGGATGTCCAAACCCACCCTGTGTCCTGAGACTGGGATTTCCAAGAGCTGACTAAGCTGTCAGCAGTAAGCAGCTCTCCTTGGGAACACCACAGGCCTTTTTCTTTTCTTAGCCTACTTCTTCAGTGCAGGTTAGCAAATACTGAGCCAAATAATCAAGATCTGATCCCTAAAGGGATCCACTTCATTAGTTCTCATCCTCATCACACATTTGCCTGGCCACCAAGCTCACCTCAAAACGAGTGTGAAGACAAGGCTATTAAATCCTAATGTCCAACCACTCAAGAAATGTCTGTGGCCACTTTAGCAATTAAAAGTGAAACAAACCTCTCCAGAACAATCCATTACACTGCACCTCTACTACTGGACCTGTCAAGGGACACTGTGTGGATGTAAAAGAGCTGCAGGGCCCTAGCACATGGCAGTCATGTTTCCCTCTCCTGACAAGAGCAGGGCACTGCCACAAATCCCACATCCAGACACAGACTGCTCTCAAAACTCCTACCTCCAAAAAAATCTACATGGAGTGTCCCAAAACCCTCTGCATTTGAGTCCCCTCTTCATGGGGTGCCTCAAAATCCTCTGCACTTGAGTCCTCTTTACATGCAGTGTCTCAAAATCCTCTGCATTTCAGTCCCCTCTTTATGGGGTGCTTCAAAATCCTCTGCACTTCAGTCCCCTCTTTATGGGGTGCCTCAAAATCCTCTGCATTTCAGTCCCCTCTTTATGGGGTGCCTCAAAATCCTCTGCATTTCAGTCCCCTCTTTACATGGGGTGCCTCAAAATCCTCTGCACTTGAGTCTTCTCTACATGCAGTGTCTCCAAATCCTCTGCACTTAAGTCCCCTCTTAATGGGGTGCCTCAAAATCCTCTGCACTTCAGTCCCCTCTTTACATGGGGTGCCTCCAAATCCTCTGCACTTCAGTCCCCTCTTTACATGGGGTGCCTCCAAATCCTCTGCACTTCAGTTCCCCTCTTTACATGGGGTGCCTCCAAATCCTCTGCACTTCAGTTCCCCTCTTTATGGGGTGTCTCAGAGTCCTCTGCAACTTTAGTCCTCACTACATGGAATGCCTCAAAATCCTCTGCACTTCAGTCTGCACTTTCTGCCATGAACATGATCACATCTAACAGGATAAACATCTATCTGCATGCTGAACCTCCTGCCAACTCAGCCAGAAAAGCTGACATGTGTAACTAGGTGCAGGGAGGGGGGGTTAAGAAACCCAGCCCAGTTAAAATGCTGTTTTGGCTGCATCCCTCCAGTACTGCAAGCTGCAACCAGCAGTGAGCCTGGGGAAGACATTCCTCCAAAATCACACGTTCTCAGCTTACCAACTTCTCTCCACAGAAACTAGAAGTGGCCTTGTCAGATGCTGACAGAAATTCTGCTCAGCTTTACCCTCCAAATCTTGTGGAAATAGATAAACAAACAGCATGCTTGGGTTGCTGTTTCACTGCTCTATAACCACAGTGGTTCTAAGTCAGCATTTATGCCTTTTATTTTAATTAAAGGGGAGGGGAACCTTCCTTATGGGGACAGGATGGGAGAGTGGGGACTACTCAGCCCGAAGAGAAGGCTGCAGGGAGACCTTAGAGCAGCCTTCCAGTACCTGAAGGGGCTGTAGGAGAGATGGGGAGGGACTTCTGACAAAGGCTCGGGGTGACAGGATGAGGGACAATGGCTTTGAACTGGAAGAGGGGAGATTGAGAGTGGAGATGAGAAAGAGTGGTGATGAGACACTGGCACAGTTTGCCCAGGGAGGCTGTGGATGTTCCTGCCCTGGAGGTGTTCAAG
Organism: Pogoniulus pusillus; assembly: GCF_015220805.1. Classification (NCBI taxonomy): domain Eukaryota; kingdom Metazoa; phylum Chordata; class Aves; order Piciformes; family Lybiidae; genus Pogoniulus; species Pogoniulus pusillus. Next base: position 38,578,539 of record NC_087272.1, read on the forward strand.
ACCAGGTGGGATGAAGCTTTGAGCAACCTGAGATAGTGGGAGGTGTCCCTGCCTATGGAAGGGGGTTGGAACTGGATGAGCTTTAAAGTCTCTTCCAACCCAAACCAAGGGTTGACTGGCTAGTGCTGGGTGCTAGGTTGGACTGGCTGAGCTTGGAGGTCTCTTCTAACCTGCTTGGTTCTATGATTCTATGATTGTTTTGGCATATAAACCCCTCATGATACCTACCAAAAAGATCACTCACACAGCTTGTTCCCAACACTCATCAGTACCTCACATTTATTGCCAGCAGGGGTTCACTTTGCACATCTGATATCATGGAATGGCTGAGCCCAGGTCCTGCAGCTACGTAATTAAATACAGTGGTTTTCTGTTCAGGCAAGGACCAGACTGACAGCACAGGGAAGCAAGAGCCCTTATCTACATGACTGATAAAGTAAGTATGCTAAAGCTCAAGAGGTTAGAGGGTAGTCCAAGATCTTTTCCTACTCAATCTCTATCAATTTGGCATCAATTACAGCCCTAAGCACCAGATGAGTAGCCTTGATTTACTCTGTATGCACCACGAGCAGCCAGTGTGTACTCAACATTGCTCAGGTTGAGTGCTGTGTCCAGTTGTGGGCTCCTGAATTGCAGAGAGCTGTTGAGGTGCTGGAAGGTGTGGAGGGAAGGGCAGCAAGGCTGGGGAGGGGCCTGGAGCAGAGCCCTGTGAGGAGAGGCTGAGGGAGCTGGGGGTGTGCAGCCTGCAGCAGAGGAGGCTCAGGGCAGAGCTCATTGCTGCCTGCAGCTGCCTGCAGGGAGGCTGTAGCCAGGTGGGGTTGGGCTCTGCTGCCAGGCAGCCAGCAGCAGAAGAAGGGGACACAGAATCAGGCTGTGGCAGGGCAGGTCTAGGCTGGATGTGAGGAGGAAACTCCTGGCAGAGAGAGTGATTGGCACTGGAATGGGCTGCCCAGGGAGGTGGTGGAGTGGCCGTGGCTGGAGGTGTTGAAGCCAAGCCTGGCTGGGGCACTTAGTGCCATGGTCTGGTTGGTTGGGCAGGGCTGGGTGCTAGGTTGTGCTGGCTGAGCTTGGAGGTCTCTGCCAACCTGCTTGATTCTGTGATTCTATGAAATCACCTAAAACTGCACATTTGCCTTGCTTATTGCTTCACCAAACCCCAATAAGAACCCACCCAACTGATTCTTCCAACCATGTGCCTGATGTTCCTCAAGCTGTTAGCACTGCTCCCTGCCTGGCTGCAATACTCAGTGACAACTCTGCTTTATGTTTCAAAGAAAGATGTAGTTTGCCAGCTCCAAAATTGACTTCACAGCCTGAGGACTTCCTGCTGCTGGTGGAATTTTTTGGGGGGATGATTTCTCCCAACTTTCCAGAACTTTAATATTTAAAGCTATCAGCTCATGAGGAACAAATTTCTCTCTCAAGAGATATTATACAGGGACTTTTTTTTTTCCTCCTCCTTAAATAAAAGCACATTGCAAAACATAAGCAGCTGTAGAAATGAAACCAGCAAGTCAGTTTTCCTGATGGTAGGAAACTGTTCCCCAGGGTGTGAATTTAGCTCCTAATAAGCTGTAGATCTGTGAGGAACTGAAAAAGAAACTTCACATTATTTTTCCCAGGAAGATTTCCCCCCCCAGATTTCTTTCCATAGAATAAAATCATAGGCAGGGTTGGAAGGGACCACAAGGAGCAGCCAGTTCCAACCCCCTGCCATGCCCAGGGACACCCTACCCTAGAGCAGGCTGCACACAGCCTCAGCCAGCCTGGCCTTAAACACCTCCAGCCATGGGGCCTCAAAAACCTCCCTGGGCAACCCATTCCATTTTCAGAAGTGCTCTCTTGGTCCATGTAACATCCTTTGCTTCTCAATCTTCCACACCTGCTACTTTATCAGTCTCTTAAAGGGCCTGCATGAAAGCTGGGGAGGGACTTTTTAGGCTGTCAGGTAGTGATAGGACTGGGGGGAATGGAAGCAGACTAGAAATGGGGAGATTCAGACTGGATGTTAGGAAGAAGTTGTTCAGCAGGAGGATGGTGAGGGCCTTGAAGGGGTTGCCCAGGGAGGTGGTGGAAGCCTCATCCCTGGAGGTGTTTCAGGCCAGGCTGGCTGGGGCTGTGGGCAGACTGCCCTAGTGTGAGGTGTCCCTGGGCATGGCAGGGGGCTTGGAACTGGCTGCTCCTTGTGGTCCCTGCCAACCCTGACTGATTCTGTGATTCTGTGATTGTGATTCTATGATTCTGTGATTGTGATTCTGTGATTCTAGGAATCTGTGATTCTAGGATCCTGTGATTCTATGATTCTAGGATCCTGTGATTCTATGATCTCTGATCCTGTGACTCTGTGATTGTACAACTCTACGATTCTGTGATTCTATGACTCTATGATTCTGTGATTCTATAAGTCAATGATTCTCTAACTCTCTGATTCTATGACTCTATGAGTCTGTTAATTCTATGAGTCTGTGATTCTATGACTCTATAACTCTCTGGTTCTGTGATTCAATGGTTCTGTAACTCTCTGACTCTCTGATTCTATGATTCTATAACTCTATGGCTCTCTGACTCTCTGATTCTGTGATTCTATGATTCTATAACTCTATGGCTCTCTGACTCTCTGATTCTGTGATTCTATGATTCTATAACTCTATGGCTCTCTGACTCTCTGATTCTGTGCTTCTGTGACTCTGTGCTTCTGTGATTGAGCTGTAGCCTGGTGACTGATGAGGTTATGATGAAGCTGATGGTCAGTACTCACAGGAAGCCCACACTTAACATGTGTGTTGGGAAGAAATGCAAAAGCTGTTTGCTTCTCCACATGAAAAAAAACCCAAACCAACAACCAACAATCAAACTCAAAGCACATCCTGAATCCAAGGTGGAAAGGGAAGGGCTTGCATCTACCAGCAGCAACCAGCACTGGGATGCCCTGCAGTGGGTGGGGAGGAGTTGGGAAGGGCAGCACAGCAATTAGGAATGTTTTGGAAGAAGAAAACATTTCTTCGGGTGAAAGTGAATTTTTGCTGCACCAATCACAATTTAAGTTCCATTCAAGTTTATTTTTCCTCCTTGGGTTTATGATCTCATTTAGTCATCAGGGATGATTGATGGCATGTCAGGATTTGGGCCTTTGCCAGCAGCAAGGAGAAGGGAGTTATTTGTTTTTCTTTAGTGCTGTGCTGTTGCCATTAACTGCATCCCAGCCTGTTCTGTTTACAGCCTGTCACAGCTCTATGGGAATGGGCTGGGAGAGCTTGTCTGGAGTTGCTGCTGTAGGGGATGTAGCAGGAGGCTTGCACAAGGAGCATCACTTAGCACAGTGAGCATGCAGCCTTTTACTTGTGAAGTCATAGAGTCACAGAGCATTGGCAGAGTGGAAGGGACCTCAAGGGTCATCTAGTGCCGTGGGCAGGGACACCTCACACTAGAGCAGGCTGGCCACAGCCTCATCCAGCCTGGCCTTAAACACCTCCAGGGATGAGGCTTCCACCACATCCCTGGGCAACCTGTTCCAGTGTCTCACCACACTCATGGTGAAGAGCTTCTTCCTAACATCCAACATGAATCTACCCACTTCTAGTTCTGCTCCACTTCCCCCAGTCCTGTCACTACCTGACACCCTAAAAAGTCCCTCCCCAGCTTTCTTGTACCCCCCTTCAGATATTGGAAGGCCACAATAAGGTCTCCTCAGAGCCTTCTCTTCTCCAAACTGAACAACCCCAACTCTCTCAGCCTGTCCTCATAGGAAAGCAGATCCAGTCCTCTGATCATCCCTGTGGTCCTTACTGGAAGGTGTCCAGAGAAGGGTGACAAATCTGATCAGAGGCCTGGAACACAAACCCTGTGAGGAGAGGCTGAGGGAGCTGGGGGGGTGCAGCCTGCAGCAGAGGAGGCTCAGGGCAGAGCTCATTGCTGTCTGCAGCTGCCTGCAGGGAGGCTGTAGCCAGGTGGGGTTGGGCTCTGCTGCCAGGCAGGCAGCAGCAGAAGAGGGGGACACAGCCTCAAGCTGTGCCAGGGGAGGTCTAGGCTGGGTGTGAGGAGGAAGTTCCTGGCAGAGAGAGTGATTGGCATTGGAATGGGCTGCCCAGGGAGGTGGTGGAGTGGCTGTGGCTGGAGGTGTTGCAGCCAAGCCTGGCTGGGGCACTTAGTGCCATGGTCTGGTTGGTTGGGCAGGGCTGGGTGCTAGGTTGGGCTGGCTGAGCTTGGAGCTCTCTTCCAACCTGGTTCCTATGACTCTATGATTCACATGGTTTTTGTCCTAATGCTAATGCTGGAAGATGCTACTCTGAGACCAGCCTGAAGGAAGCAAAGGCAGGTTAGAGAAGGTAAAGGGTGCAGGGAAAGGAACCCATGCAGGGCTAGGGCTGGGTGCTAGGTTGGGCTGGATAAGCTTGGAGCTCTCTTCCAACCTGCCTGATTCTATGATTATTGTGGTGCCTTCCAACCCTGCCTGATTCTCTGATTCTAAAGCCAGGCAGGAGCAAGCTTGAAGAAGGTAGCGTAAAATGGTGTGGAAGTGCAGGAATAAAAGTGCCACTGAGAAGAGACTGGATGATCTTGGAGGTCTCTTCCAACCTGCTTGATTCTATGATTCCATGATTATATGATTCTATGTTCCAGCAAGTCCACATCTTTCTTGTGACAGGGATTCCAGAACTGAACACAGTGCTCCAGGTGGGGTCTCACAAGAGCGGTGTAGAGAGACCCTGCCAGTGCACCAGCCACCACTGTGTGCTCCCAGTTAACCATGGATTTCCAAGCCACACTTGAGCAACAGGCACTCTTCATTTTCCTTGTGGTAAAGCCACATTTCTTTAATCCCTTTAAAAACAAACAAACAAGAGAATCACTTTGACCTTTGCCTTGCTGCAAAGGCTCTGATCTGAAATGTGCCTTGCGCTTCTGGTGGCCACAACAACCCCAAGCAGCGCTATAGGCTGGGGACTGAGTGGCTGAGAGCAGCCAGGAGGAAAGGGACCTGGGGGTACTGATAGATAGTAGGCTGAAGATGAGCCAGCAGTGTGCCCAGGTGGCCAAGAGAGCCAATGGCATCCTGGCCTGCATCAGGAGCAGTGTGGCCAGCAGGACAAGGGAGGTTATTCTGCCCCTGTACTCAGCACTGCTCAGGCCACACCTTGAGTGCTGTGTTCAGTTCTGGGCCCCTCAATTCAAGAAAGATGTTGAGGTGCTGGAACATGTCCAGAGAAGGGCAACAAAGCTGGGGAGGGGCCTGGAGCATAAATCCTATGAGGAGAGGTTGAAGGAGCTGGGCCTGTTTAGCCTGGAGAAGAGGAGGCTCAGGGGTGATCTTATTACTGTCTACAAATACCTGAAGGGGCATTGTAGCCAGGTGGGGGGTGGCCTCTTCTCCCAGGCAACCAGCAATAGAACAAGGGGACACAGTCTCAAGTTGTGCCAGGGTAGGTCTAGGCTGGATGTTAGGAAGAAGTTCTTCACAGAGAGAGTGATTGGCATTGGAATGGGCTGCCCAGGGAGGTGGTGGAGGCACCGTCCCTGGGGGTCTTCAAGAAAAGCCTGGCTGAGGCACTTAGTGCCATGGTCTGGTTGATTGGTTAGGGCTGGGTGCTAGGTTGGACTGGCTGAGCTTGGAGGTCTCTTCCAACCTGCTTGATTCTGTGATTCTATGATTCTATGTCCAGCTGAACTGGGTCGGGCTCATGTGCAAGGAGGAGAAGTAAAAGGAAAGCAGAGCACTTCAGTTTTCATGTCTGTTAATTCCAAAACATCTTAAAGTGGCAGAAGGTTTTGAACTGAAGCATACCATAATACTAATAAGGGGGAAATCCAAACAGAGGCTAACTGGAACAGCAGAGGCTCGCTAAACACTGCATTAAACACTTCATGTGGACTTTCTCACTTGCATTTTTCCCCCCTCCCTTGGTTTAAACAAGTCAAAAATGTGTCTGAATGTCCCCACTTTGGCTGTTCACAAGCCACAGGGAGGGGTTTTTTTTTTTGCATGAACTCTTCAACCTGAGAGTTTCAGCAGAAAAGCTTCTTTGCAGAGCTTAATTAAAAGCAGGTTTAAGTCGGGGCCCTCACTCGCTCTGGTTTTCGTTTTGTCCTTCTCTCTGTGTCAGAAGTCAAGTCCCAGAAGAGAAATGAAGTTTGTTATTGAGTCAGGAGAGAATTTTCTCCTTCATTTTAAGGCCAGCTAAAGACATTGCAGGTTTTGAGTCTGCCTTCAGGTATTTCCAAATGAGATTTTGATATTACATGCACCTAAGGGTGAAATGTAAGAAGATGCTAATCACAATTTCTGCCTGTGCCCTGTGTCATAAATCATGTGTGAAAAGCACACTGCAACCTCCTTTGCAGGCATCTGGTTTGGTACAGGGATGTGTTCTAGCCAGATGGTGCTCAGAATGACTTTACACCATAGAGTCATGCAGGTTGGATGAGACCTCCAAGCTCAGCCACTCTGATCTAGCACCCAGCCCTATCCAGTCAACCAGACCATGGCACTGAGTGCCTCAGCCAGGCTTTGCTTCAACACCTCCAGGGATGGCCACTCCACCACCATGAAAGGCTCACCACAAGTGCAACCTGTTCCACATCTTCACTGATGATCTGGAGCAGGGGATTGAGTCCAGCATCAGTGAGTTTGCAGATGGCACCAAGCTAGGAGCAGCTGTGGAGTTGTTGGAAGGTAGAAGAGCCCTGCAGAGGGACCTGAACAGGCTGGATGGGTGGGCAGAGGCCAAGGGGATGAGACTGAACAAGGCCAAGTGCAGGGTTCTGCACTTTGGCCACAACAACCTCAAGCAGCACTGCAGGCTGGGGCCAGAGTGGCTGAGAGCAGGCAGGCAGAGAGGGAGCTGAGGGTGCTGGGAGAGAGGAGCTGCAGAGGAGGCAGCAGTGCCCAGGTGGGCAGCAGAGCCAATGGCATCCTGGGCTGGCTCAGGAGCAGTGTGGGCAGCAGGACAAGGGAGGATCTTCTGCCCACCCCTGTGCTCAGCACTGCTCAGGCCAGCCCTGGAGTGCTGTGTCCAGTTGTGGGCTCCTGAATTGCAGAGAGCTGTTGAGGTGCTGGAAGGTGTGGAGAGAAGGGCAGCAAGGCTGGGGAGGGGCCTGGAGCACAGCCCTGTGAGGAGAGGCTGAGGGAGCTGGGGGTGTGCAGCCTGCAGCAGAGGAGGCTCAGGGCAGAGCTCATTGCTGCCTGCAGCTGCCTGCAGGGAGGCTGTAGCCAGGTGGGGTTGGGCTCTGCTGCCAGGCAGCCAGCAACAGAAGAAGGGGACACAGCCTGAAGCTGTGGCAGGGCAGGTCTAGGCTGGATGTGAGGAGGAAGTTGCTGGCAGAGAGAGTGATTGGCATTGGAATGGGCTGCCCAGGGAGGTGGTGGAGTGGCCGTGGCTGGAGGTGTTGAAGCCAAGCCTGGCTGGGGCACTTAGTGCCATGGTCTGGTTGGTTGGGCAGGGCTGGGTGCTAGGTTGTGCTGGCTGAGCTTGGAGCTCTCTGCCAACCTGCTTGATTCTCTGCCTGGGGAGGTGGTGTCACAGTCCCTGGAGGTGTTTAAGAGGAGGCTGGATGAGGCACTTGGTGCCATGCTTTAGTTCATGAGCAGGGTTAGGTGATAGGTTGGACTCAATGATCTCAGAGGTCTGCTTAATTCTGTGCTTCTATGATATAAAAATGAGTTCCTATTGATTCCCAAAACCTCAGCTCTTTTCTTCCTTTTTCCCAGTCCAGAGAGTGATCCATATCCAGTACATCCCACTGAGCATCCACCAGAAGAAGGCTGCATGATCCTTGCAGGGTAAGGAGCAGCAGGCAGCAGCCAAGCTGTGCACCACCTGCCTTAACTGGAAATGATTTGTGTTACCTCTGCCGCATTTGCAGCGGACAAGCCTGGCCAATCCTGCCTGCAACCAACAGCAGGAGCCGATGCAAGAGGGTGGTATTTGTCACAAGCCTCTCTTAAGAACAAAACCATGCTGATGTGTTTTTGGTTTGTTGTTGTTTTCTTTTTCCTTTCAAAAGGCCCTTTGAGTGTTCACCAGATGTGGAGCAGATGTGGCCCTTGGATGCGAGAGCATAACGCGACACTACAGCCGAGCCGACGCAACGTGTGCCAGGAATCACAGCAAGCTGACAGGCAAAGGCTGCAGCAACAGAGAGAGGCAAATTGTTTGTAGTGCTCCAGGACAGAAAAGAATGGGCCACCTGGGCAGCCACACTGTTTGCAGCCTTGTTTGAGAGCCCAGCTGCAGGGAACGTGTTGCTCCCTCTGCAAAAGGGCATCTTGTGAATCATAGAATCACAGAACCAAGCAGGTTGGAAGAGAGCTCCAAGCTCAGCCGGCCCAGCCTAGCACCCAGCCCTGCCCAACCAACCAGACCATGGCACTAAGTGCCCCAGCCAGCCTTGGCTGCAACACCTCCAGCCACGGCCACTCCACCACCTCCCTGGGCAGCCCATTCCAATGCCAATCACTCTCTCTGACAGGAACTTCCTAACAACATCCAGCCTAGACCTGCCCTGCCACAGCTTCAGGCTGTGTCCCCTTCTTCTGTTGCTGGCTGCTTGGCAGCAGAGCCCAACCCCACCTGGCTACAGCCTCCCTGCAGGCAGCTGCAGGCAGCAATGAGCTCTGCCCTGAGCCTCCTCTGCTGCAGGCTGCACCCCCCCAGCTCCCTCAGCCTCTCCTAATAGGGTTTGTGTTCCAGGCCCCTCCCCAGCTTTGTATCTTTACCTGCAGTTCTTCTGCCAGAGCTTACTGAAAGCACTTCGGGGGTGATACATGTAAAGCTATCCTCTGCCCCTATATATCTGATGAAAATAGATGAGGCCTTGAGTGACCTGTTCTAGTGGGAGGTGTCCCTGCCTATGACAGGGGGGTGGAACTGGCTGAGCTTTGACGTCCCTTCCAACCTAAACCATTCCATGACTCTACCTTATCCAGCTTTGAAGAAGAATCCACACCAATGGAAGACCCTTGGATCTGTATCTCCAGTAGGACACTTCTTCACATAACAGTGGTGGTGAAATGATTTCAGTGGAGGAACCTTAGAGCTGCATCTCCAGGAGAACACTTCTTCACATACCTGCTGTCTACAGCTACCTGAAGGGAGGCTGTAGCCAGGTGGGGTTGGGCTCTTCTCCCAGGCAACCAAGGATCATCTAATTCCAACCCCCCTGCCATGGCCACGCACACCCTACCCTAGAGCAGGCTGCACACAGCCTCAGCCAGCCTGGCCTTAAACACCTCCAGCCATGGGGCCTCAACCACCTCCCTGGGCAACCCCTGCCAGGCTCTCACCACTCTCCTGCTCAACAACTTCCTCCTCACCTCCAGTCTTAATCTCCCCATTTCATAGAATCATAGAATCACAGAATGGTTTAGGTTGGAAGGGACCTCAAGCATCATCCAGTTCCAAGCCCCCAGCATAGGCAGGGACACCTCCCACTAGCACAGGCTGCTCAAGGCCTCATCCAGCCTGGCCTTGAACACCTCCAGGGATGAGGCTTCCACCACTTCCCTGGGCAACCCCTTCAAGGCTCTCACCACCTTCATGTTGAAGAGCTTCTTCCTGACATCCAGGCTGAATCTCCCCATTTCTAGATTGGTTCCATCCCCCCCCAGGTCCTATCACTACCTGACAGCCTAAAAAGTCTCTCCCCAGCTTTCCTGTAGGCCCCCTGAAGATACTGAAAAGTCACAATAAGGTCACCTGGGAGCCTTCTCCTCTCCAGACTGGACACTCCCTCAGTCTCTCCTCACAGCAGAGCAGCTCCAGCCCTCTGCTCATCCTCGTGGCCCTTCTCTGAACACCTTCCAGCACCTCCATATCCATCTTGTCCCAGGGGCTCCAGCACTGGATGCAGGACTCCAGGTGGGGTCTCAGCAGTGTGGAGCAGAGGAGCAGGATCACTTCCCTGACCCTGCTGCCCACACTGCTCTTGCTGCAGCCCAGGCTCTGGTTTGCTCTCTGGGCTGCAAGAGCAACACTGACAGCTCAGACTGACCTTCTCCACCAGCACCCCCAAATCATGAGGACACTTCACTGCTCTTTACCTCCTCTCACTCTGCCTGCCTGTCTGAAGAACAGAACTGCTGTTTGTTCACATTAGGCAGCTCAGTGTAGAGCTGCAGCTTGGATTAGTGATGGGAAGCATTCCATAACTCTGCAGCAGGTTAAAACATGTGGTTGCAGTTACAAGAAATAAATGGCTCAGGCTATAAACCACTGCCATTGAGCACACTCTGTCAGGTTCATGAAGGCTTGGCCTTCAGGAGAGTGAAGTGTAGGTTACAGATAAGTAACAAATGATAGCCTGGGGAAGGCAAAAGCTTCACATTGCTTTCTTTTAAACAAGAGAAGAGGAAAAGATGGCAGAGATGAGAAACTCTTCGAAGATGTTGGCCATGCCAACTGCATGAGGTTCAGCAAATCAAAGATCACATTCTGTGCTCCACGTCCTCCCTGGGCAAACTGTGCCAGTGTCTCACCACCCTCATGGGAAAGAACTTCTTCCTAACATCCAGCAGTGTGCACTTGCAGCCCAGAAAGCCAAGCAGAGCCTGGGCTGCAGCAGCAGCAGTGTGGCCAGCAGGGCCAGGGAGGGGATTCTCCCCCTCTGCTCTGCTGAGACCCCACCTGGAGTCCTGCATCCAGCTCTGGAGCCCCTGGGACAAGAGGGCTGTGGAGATGCTGGAGAGTGTCCAGAGCAGGGCCAGGAGGATGCTGAGAGGCTGCAGCAGCTCTGCTGTGAGCACAGCCTGAAAGAGTTGGGGCTGTGCAGGCTGGAGCAGAGGAGGCTGCCAGGTGATGATCCTTGTGGTCCCCTCAATCTGTTGCAGGACTGCAGGTGGGGTGTGAGGAGAGCAGAGCCAAGGGGCAGAATCCCCTCCCTTGCCCTGTGCCCACACTGCTCTTGCTGCAGCCAGCACAGGGTTGTGTCTGGGCTGCACTCACCCTGCAGGCTCCTGTGGAGCTTCTCATCACCCCAGATCCCCAGGACCTGTTCCTCAGGGCTGCTCTCACCCATTCCCCACCCAGCCTGAAGCTGTGCTTGGCATTGCACCCACCCAGGGGCAGGACCTCAGATGAGATGAGATGGAAGGAATCTGATTACCCCAATGTGTCTTGTGTCAGCCCTCACACTGCTCTGCACCAAGCTGAGAACACCACAGCCAGCAGGCAGCCTCCAGCACAAATCCACTTTTATCAGGTCTAGAGTGTGGTGACTTTAATGCTCCTGCACCCATAGAAGCATGGTGCCAGGAGGTGAAATGGAGGAGTCTTCCTAGATCAACAAAGTGCCTAGAAGAGCTTCATGGGAGCTGGGGGTGGTTAGATGCCCTCTCAGTCTTCACTTCTCCAGACTAAACAGCCCCAGGTCCCTCAGCCTCCCCTCACCAGGCAGTGCTCCAGGTGAGTTCTGGGTTCTCTAGCTCTCTGTCACTGCAACTGCACCAGGTAAAGAAGAAAACCTGAAGTTAGGTCAAGGAGTTAAGTCCAATCTTGGCTGGCTTGGCAACAGGTTCTTTACCATGAGGGCAGTGGAACACTGCAACAGGTTGCCCAGGGAGGTGGTTGAGGCCCCATTCTTGGAGATATTCAAGGTGTGGCTCAACAGGGCTGTGGGCAACCTGATCTAGTGGAGGATGTCCCTGCTGAGTGCAGAGGGGCTTGGTTGGACTGGATGAGCTTTGGAAGTCCATTCCAAGCCAGCCCATTCTATGAACTCAGAGAACCAACACCACTCTGTTTGTCATCAAGCAAGCAAAACCAGATCATAGAGTCAGGCAGGTGGGAAGAGAGCTCCAAGCTCAGCCAGCCCAACCTAGCACCCAGCCCTGCCCAACCAACCAGACCATGGCACTAAGTGCCCCAGCCAGGCTTGGCTGCAACACCTCCAGCCACAGCCACTCCACCACCTCCCTGGGCAGCCCATTCCAATGCCAATCACTCTCTCTGCCAGGAGCTTCCTCCTCACAGCCAGCCTAGACCTCCCCTGCCACAGCTTCAGGCTGTGTCCCCTTCTTCTGGTGCTGGTTGCCTGCTTCACTACCCTTGAGTTTCCTTCTGAAAGTAATGGTCTGGGGGGGAAAACATCAGCTTCAGAGCCTGAGCACAGCTGTGCTTGCTGAAGAACAGAGGATGCAGAGGGAAGAGCTGCAATTCGCAGGCAGCAGCCATAAAGATGTCTGCAGAGGCACACCAAGACACACCAGAGTTTCTCTGTGTTGTTGGCTGGGGCACACTCTGTGGGACAAGAGGCAATCAGAGAGGCTTGGCTCACACCTAAGGCTCAGTGCTGTGCCACTATCTGCTTTCCAGGCTGGGAGCAACTAAGAGCCAGACAAACCCAGACTGTGGGAAAGGCAGCTCAGAGCGCACCTGTGTGTCTGTGCATCTACCCCGTGCCCAGAAATGTCTGTGAGCCAAGGAAGTGTGTGGGCCAGTGGGAAGGGAAATATGCAACTCATTAAGGTGGAGAGACAGAGGGAATGCAACGTGGCAGCACCACTGTTAACTTTGGATCCGGCCCACGGCAAAGGTTGCATTCATTTCCCCTTGGGTTGTTTCTCCTCTTCCTGCCTGCCAGCCTGTAGGAAATAATCCAGCATGTCCTCCAAAAGAAGGGGGGAAACTAACAGGACAGAGTAACCTAATCACACTCAAAGGCAGATACACAGTGCTGGCATGATCCAGCTGCTTTGCAGAGCAGAGATCTGCTCACTCATTCCCTGCCTCTGCGCTAACGGCCGCGATGTTGCCGCTAGCAGCAAAGCTCTCAGCAGAGGCTGTGCTCTCTGCTATTGGTTTCATTATGGTTGCAGCAGGACCTAGCATCTTGCCTACAGACAACACATGGACCCTGTGAGGAGAGGCTGAGGGAGCTGGGGGTGTGCAGCCTGCAGAAGAGGAGGCTCAGGGCAGAGCTCATTGCTGCCTGCAGCTGCCTGCAGGGAGGCTGTAGCCAGGTGGGGTTGGGCTCTGCTGCCAAGCAGCCAGGAAGAGAAGAAGGGGACACAGCCTGGAGCTGTGGCAGGGCAGGTCTAGGCTGGGTGTGAGGAGGAAGCTCCTGGCAGAGAGAGTGATTGGCATTGGAATGGGCTGCCCAGGGAGGTGGTGGAGTCCCCATCCCTGGAGATGATTGAGAGGAGAGCGGATGAGGCACTTAGTGCCATGGGTTAGTTCATTAGAAGGGTTAGGGGTTAGGTTGGACTCAATGATCTCAGAGGTCTTTTCCAACCTGGTTAATTCTGTGATTCCAACTGGCAATTTCAGCACTTCTGCCTCTTAGAGCACTGCCAGCATCTGACACCTCAGCAGGTATGCCCAGGTCAGAGAAGCCAACATCATTCACCCTCTCTGGAATCCATCCTCAGAGGTCACAGAGCTGAGCTGTTGGTTGGTTAACAACACCTGGCCAAAGAGATCTAAGTCTTGCAGCAGGACCTGGTTTGAGTTGAGGCCCACAGCACACAGTTAAGGCTGCCTCTAATTTCACTAAGAAGTTCACTCATGAAGCTTTGCCTCTTGCAAGGACTTCCAAACCCAAAGCAAAGGGAGAAGAGGCAGCAGAGGGAGGAAAGTTTTGAGCTTTCCCTGCACTTCAGCAGAAGTTAATTTAGGAAGAGCTCCTCTTTCATGTAGTACATCTCCAAAGGGTGGTAGCATAGAGGTCAAGATACCACCAACTCTTAATTTCCTTTCAGACATCCAAGAGTGATACATTAAGGTATGTAAATAACACTGTGGTCACCAGCAGGATGCCATGAAAAGCTGTGCTGCTGGGAAAAGCTGAGGGCAGAGGACAGCTGTGAGCAAGGGAAAACTCACTCTCTGGGTGCATGGAATCTCCTCCTGGCTTCCAACTGCTTAGTAAGTTAGACAAGTATTACACTCACACAGGAACAAAGTCCTCTCCACGTCTGATTCAGCACCACTAGCACAGTCCTCTCCTCCTCTACTCTGCCCTGGGGAGACCTCATCTTGAGTACTGCCTGCAGTTTTGGGCCCCCCAATTGAAGAGGGACAGGGATTTGCTGGAGAGAGTCCAAGGGAGGGCTATGAGCATGATGAGGGGACTGCAGCACTGCCTGGTGAGGAGAGGCTGAGGGACCTGGGGCTGCTTAGCCTGGAGAAGAGAAGACTGAGAGGGGATTTAATCAAGGTCTATAAATCTCTGAGGGCTGGGGGTCAGGAAGGGGGGGACAGGCTCTGCTCACTGCTCCCTCCCTGGGATAGGACAAGGAGCAATGAATGGAAGCTGCAGCACAGGAGGTTCCAGCTCAACACAAGGGGAACTTCTTAACTGGAAGGGTCCCAGAGCCCTGGCACAGGCTGCCCAGAGAGGCTGTGGAGTCTCCTTCTCTGGAGCCTTTCCAGGCCTGTCTGGATGTGTTCCTGTGTGCCCTGACGCTCCAGAAGCATCTTCAGACTGGTAGTGATAATAATCATCTCATCCAAAAAAGAGCTCTGTTAGCTTGAAATTCCTCACAGATATCAAATCATTCATAGGATCATAGAACCAAGCAGGCTGGAAGAGAGCTCCAAGCTCAGCCAGCCCAACCTAGCACCCAGCCCTGCCCAACCAACCAGACCATGGCACTAAGTGCCCCAGCCAGGCTTGGCTGCAACTCCTCCAGCCACGGCCACTCCACCACCTCCCTGGGCAGCCCATTCCAATGCCAATCACTCTGACAACAACTTCCTCCTCACATCCAGCCTAGACCTGCCCTGGCACAGCTTCAGACTCTGTCCCCCTGTTCTGCTGCTGGCTGCCTGGCAGAAGAGACCATCACCCAACTCAGACTATTTATGTACTTCACCTAGGAAAAACTCCACCTAAGTATGTAGGTTTCAGCAGTTTGGGGATAAGGAGCAGAGTTTTACCCAGCATTTCCTTCCTAGCAAACAGCAGCTCCAAAACATCCATTCAGAAGTGAAAGAAATCATTTTTCCTCAGGTCAGACAAGTTCACAGCACATGTACCTGCAGAAGCAACCTCTCAAAGGCAAGGAAGTTGTCCCATTGGGCAGTCTGGGGGTGTTTCAAGGTCTGGACTGCAGCCAGCACAAGCTGTAGAAGACCACAATGGTTCTCCAAAGCCTTGAGATTGTTCCTGAAGAGCAGAATGTAGGAGCTGAGCTGTTCTGGGGTGACTCTGCCTGTGGAAAGGAAAAAGGGACACAGCATTCAGTGGTGGCAAACACAAATCTCTGTGCTTTAGACTGTAGGCAATGGGTTAGAGAGAACTTGAGAAGCTCTCTCTGATGTGAGCCTGATCCTGCCTTGGGTGTTAGGAACAGGTTCTGTACCATGAGGGCAGTGGAACACTGGGATAGGTTGCCCAGAGAGGTGGTTGAGGCCCCATCCTTGGAGATATTCAAGGTCAGGCTCCACAGGGCTGTGGGCAACCAGATCCAGCTGAGGATGTCCCTGGGAATGGAGTGGAAGACTTTTGGAGGTCCCTTCAAGCCCAGACCATTCTGTGATTCTATCATAGAACCATAGAATCATAGAATCAGGCAGGTTGGCAGAGAGCTCCAAGCTCAGCCAGCCCAACCTAGCACCCAGCCCTGCCCAACCAACCAGACCATGGCACTCAGTGCCCCAGCCAGGCTTGGCTGCAACACCTCCAGCCACGGCCACTCCACCACCTCCCTGGGCAGCCCATTCCAATGCCAATCACTCTCTCTCTACTTGGGGTTGTTGTGACCAAAGTGCAGAACCCTGCACTTGGCCTTGTTCAGTCTCATCCCATTGGCCTCTACCCACCCATCCAGCCTGGCCAGGTCCCTCTGCAGGGCTCTCCTGCCCTCCAACAGCTCCACACCTGCTCCTAGCTTGCTGTCACTGCAAACTCACTGCTGCTGGACTCAATCCCCTGCTCCACATCATCAAAAAAGATGTTGAACAGGACTGTGCCCAGCACTGATCCCTGGGGCACAGCACCAGTGCCAGCTGCCAGCTGGATGTGGCACCATTCACCACCACTCTCTGAGCCCAGCACTCCAGACAGTTCTTGAACCATACCAGAGTGAATCTGTCCAAGCCATGAGCTGCCACCTGTGCCAGGAGCTGCTTGTGGCAGACAGTGCCAAAGGCTTTGTTGCAGTCTGGGTAGACTGCACCCACAGCCTGCCCCACAATGGAAGCAGCTCAGATAACAGCATGAACAAAGAATATATGGCAGCAAAAGAACATGACAGAAGCAAGCTCAGGGCAGAGCTCATTGCTGCCTGCAGCTGCCTGCAGGGAGGCTGTAGCCAGGTGGGGTTGGGCTCTGCTGCCAGGCAGCCATGGACAGAAGAAGAGGACAGAGTCTGAAGCTGTGGCAGGGCAGGTCTAGGCTGGATGTTGTTAGGAAGTTCCTGGCAGAGAGAGTGATTGGCATTGGAATGGGCTGCCCAGGGAGGTGGTGGAGTGGCCATGCCCGGAGGTGTTGCAGCCAAGCCTGGCTGGGGCACTTAGTGCCATGGTCTGGTTGGTTGGGCAGGGCTGGGTGCTAGGTTGGGCTGGCTGAGCTTGGAGCTCTCTTCCAACCTGGAGTCTATGATTCTATGATGGGCTGGGTACCAGCCTCACTAATGCAAACCATTTCTGTCCTAGAAGCACTGCAAGGCAGAGTGCTGAACCAGCTCTGTGTTTTGGTAACCTGAGAAACTTAGGATAATAAGGAAGAGATAAGAGGGACTGGCCTAGGCTAGGGCAAAAAAAAATAGAAAACTAATATTTATGTCTAAGAAAGTGTGAAAATGAGCTGCTCTCTTCATCAGCACTATGAAAACATCCAGGCTCAAGGTCCAAGAAAAACACACCTTGTGGCAGGGAAAAGTGGGCTGAAATGCAAAGTACATTCATCAAAGAGGAGCCTGCAAGCTAATCTCTACCCAGCTCCTTCCTTGTGCATTTAGCATAGCATTAACTGCTTCATTATCACATGCAAGGGGAGAAGAAGGGGAAACAGGATTAGAGGAATTGGGAGAGAGCTGAGAAACTTCCAGAAGAACTTCTTAGGAAGAAGTTCCTCAGCAGGAGGGTGGTGAGAACTCGGCAGGGGTTGCCCAGGGACGTGTTGGAAGCCTCATCTCTGGAGGTGTTTAAAGCCAGGCTGGGTGAGGCTGTGGGCAGCCTGATCTAGGGTAGGGTATCCCTGGCCATGGCGGGGCAGGGGTGGGAATGGATGATCCTTGTGGTCCCTTCCAGCCCTGACTGATTCTGTGATTCTGTGATACTGTGACCCTGTGACTCTGTGATTCTATGACTCTGATTCTGTGATTCTATGACTCTGTGATTCTATGACTCTGATTCTATGACTCTCTGATTCTATAACTGTGATTCTATGACTCTGATTCTGACTCTGTGATTCTATGACTCTCTGATTCTATGACTCTCTGATTCTATGACTCTGATTCTGTGATTCTATGACTCTGTGATTCTATGACTCTGATTCTGACTCTGTGATTCTATGACTGTGATTCTATGACTCTGATTCTGTGATTCTATGACTCTCTGATTCTATGACTCTGATTCTATGACTCTCTGATTCTATAACTGTGATTCTATGACTCTGATTCTGACTCTGTGATTCTATGACTCTGTGATTCTATGACTCTCTGATTCTATGACTCTGATTCTATGACTCTCTGATTCTATGACTCTCTGATTCTATGACTCTGATTCTGACTCTGTGATTCTATGACTCTGTGATTCTATGATTCTGTGGTTCTGTGACTCTGTGACTCTGTGATTCTGTGACTCTGTGACTCTAAGTGGATGGCAAGCAACACGCAGCAGAGAAGTACTAGCCAGGTAAAAGAAGAGTGTCCTTGTGTGCCCAGGTATGCATTCATAGGACAAATTTTGGGGCTGCTATGAGAGTTGAGGCTCTGCAGCCTGGAGAAGGCTTAGAGGGGATCTTAGAGTGGCCTTCCAGTATCTGAAGGGGGCTACAGGAGGGCTAGGGAGGGACTATTGACAAGGACTTGTAATGACAGGACAAGGCAGCCACAGCCTCCCTGGGCAGCCTGTGCCACACTCTCACCACCTTCATACTCAACAGCTTCTTGCTCAGCTTCAGTTTAACCCTGCTCTGCCTCAGCTCCAAACCATTCCCCCTTGGCCTGTCTCTAGACTCCCTGATTCAAAGTCCCCCTGCAGCCTTCCTGTAGGATCCTGAGGTACTGGAGTGGGTATCTGACTAATGAGAGGAGACAGAGCAGAACAGAAAGACTTTGACCTCAACAGTTCAGTGGTCAAAGCACATCTGCAGGGCTGAGGAACCAGGATGCCTTTTTCTCCCCTTTGAAATGGCTGCTGCAGCCTACCTCATGCAATGCAGGAACCACTTCCAGGGAAGGATCCTTTTCCAGGACAGATTTCCTGGGAGAACTTAAGTTCTTAAAACTGAGAATGTCTCCCAGTGCCTTTTTACTTTCACCTCAGGATTTATGACTGCTGGAGGTGCCTAAAGAGCAGGAGTCAGAATTAGCAATGTGCTGTTCCAAGCACAGTCCTTGGCTTTTTTTCCCTTCTGACACTCAGTTAATTATCTCCACAGGGACAAGCAAACAAGCAGAGAGGAAAAGCACAAAAGTACATTTTGTGAGCAGTTGAATTCAGCTAAGCAAGTGGATGCTTTGCCCAAACACACACAGCTTTACACTTGGTTCCCTTTTCTGCAGGAGGAAAAAAGGGTCCTGAGCTTCACTGACCTCACTTTGGCTGAGGTTCAGTTCTCACTTGCCACAGCCCTGAGTAGGAAATGCCCCTGGCACACCTGTGCCCACAGGTGACATCTTCTGAGGCAGTGAAGAGCTCAGAAAGCTTTTGCAAGCTCTGTTTTTGTCTTAGGAATGGGTTGTTGGAACTGGGGCTGTGCAGTCTGGAGAAGGCTGAGAGAGGATCTGAGCAGTGTCTGTATATACCAAGAGGGGTTGGTGTCAAGATCACAGGCTCACAGGCACACAGGATGTTAGGGGATGGAAGGGACCCAAAGAGATCACCCAGTCCAACCCCCTGCCAGAGCAGGGCACACAGCTCAGGGCACACAGGAACACATCATAGAGTCATAGAACCAAGCAGGCTGGAAGAGAGCTCCAAGCTCAGCCAGCCCAACCTAGCACCCAGCCCTGCCCAACCAACCAGACCATGGCACTAAGTGCCCCAGCCAGGCTTGGCTGCAACACCTCCAGCCACGGCCACTCCACCACCTCCCTGGGCAGCCCATTCCAATGCCAATCACTCTCTCTGCCAGGAACTTCCTCCTCACATCCAGCCTAGACCTGCCCTGGCACAGCTTGAGACTGGATCAGAAGGGCTGTGGTTGGTCAGTCAAGAGAGGTTCTCCTCCCCCTCTACTCTGCCCTGGTTAGGCTGCGTCTGGAATACTGTGACCAGTTCTGGGCCCCTGAGTTCTAGGAAGACCTCAGGGAACTGCTTGGAAGAGCCCAGCCCAGAGCCCCCAAGCTGCTGCAGGCAGTGAACAGCTCCTGTGAGGCCAGGCTGAGGCAGCTGGGGCTGGCAGCTGGCAGCAGAGCAGCCTGAGGGCTGCCCTCAGTGCTGTGCTAAAGCTGTGCAGGGCAGTGTGGGCAGGACACAGCAATGCTCTGCCCAGGGCTGGCCAAGGGCAGCACAAGGGGCACTGGGGGCAAGCTGCAGCAGAGGAGGTGCCAGGGGAGCAGGAGGGGAAACTTTGTCCCTGTGAAGGTGCCAGAGCCCTGGAGCAGGCTGCCCAGAGAGGCTGTGGAGTCTCCTGCTCTGGAGCCTTTCAACCCCCTCTGGTTGTGCTGCTGTGTGCCCTGCCCTGGGTGCTCCTGCTCTGGAGGGGGCTTGGACTCAGCGATCTTTGGAGCTTCCTTCCAACCTCTACCATCCTGTGACCCTGTGACTAAACATGTGCCATGGCCACATTTCATTGCCTTACTTTTCATTCCTTTCCCAGGCTAACAAATATTAGGCCAAGTCCCAAGAAGAGGGTCTCCAGCCCTGGCCCCACACCGCTCATGCCAACAGCAGTTCACTGCAGCTCGAAAGGGATTTGAAAACAGCAAATTTGGTTGAATCACCTCCTGAATGCTTTAAACTTCTTGTAGAAATGGACTTGTTTGTCTTCTTACAATCACCCACCCACCCACAGGACTTCAGGTGGCTTGTGCATGTCCTCATCTAGCACCGAGCCACATGTTTGCAGACACTGAGCACTGTGTTCTTGGCAGGCTGTCCCAGCCAGAGGGAGGTCCTCCTTCTGCTCCAGTGCATTATTCACAGCACTGACTATTTCTCTGATGGTTCCTGGAAGACTTCTGCAGCTGAGGCTATCCTAACAATCATTTTGGGTGGTAAGCAAATAAACAGGGCTGGAAAAGATGATGATGTATGAGTACATGCATATGTAATTCGCTGTGTCCCCTCTGGATGCAGCCAGCCTTTGAGAGGCTGCCTGATGAGGCTTACACAGCTCTGCTTGGAGAAACAGCACTGGGCAAGGCACCCAGTTCTACTCTACTGCCATGTTCCACCCCAGGTCTTGCACTTAAAGGCTTTGAAAGCACACCAGAACATGCTGTAGCTTTGGATTGAATCCTCTGGCACAGACTCTTCTCAGCGACACTTCATTCCTGCACTTCCACACCACTTGCAGCTACCTTCTCCAAGCTTGCTCCTGCCTGGCTTTAGAATCAGAGAATCAGGCAGGGTTGGAAGGCACCACAATAATCATAGAATCATAGCATCAAGTAGGTTGGAAGAGAGCTCCAAGCTCAGCCAGCCCAACCTAGCACCCAGCCCTGCCCAACCAACCAGACCATGGCACTAAGTGCCCCAGCCAGGCTTGGCTGCAACACCTCCAGCCACAGCCACTCCACCACCTCCCTGGGCAGCCCATTCCAATGCCAATCACTCTCTCTGCCAGCAACTTCCTAACAACATCCAGCCTAGACCTGCCCTGGCACAGCCTGAGGCTGTGTCCCCTTGTTCTGGTGTTGGCTGCCTGGCAGCAGAGCCCAACCCCACCTGGCTACAGCCTCCCTGCAGGCAGCTGCAGGCAGCAATGAGCTCTGCCCTGAGCCTCCTCTGCTGCAGGCTGCACACCCCCAGCTCCCTCAGCCTCTCCTCACAGGGCTCTGCTCCAGGCCCCTCCCCAGCCTTGCTGCCCTTCTCTCCACACCTGCCAGCACCTCAACAGCTCTCTGCAATTCAGGTGCCCACAACTGGACACAGAACTGGACCCAGAAGCTTTGCAGCATCACATTAGCAAACAATAAAATGAGATGTTTGGGGAACTCCAGCAAGAGCAACACACTTCTGCTTTCTGTTACATTTCTAGGAGTTATCTTCAGCTCTAATCACAACCAGACACGGAAGGAGACTTGGCCATAAGTTCATATTTAAGTGTTTGGGTTTACTGTCTGGAGGGGAAAAAAAATTCTCTGTATTAACCCCTACCTGAGGCTCCTCCTGCAAAGAAAACTAATTAGAGACTTCATCCAAAAATCCAGGAGACATAGGAAGGTTATTTTCACCCACTCCCTTCTTCAAAGAATCATAGAATCAGGCAGGGTTGGAAGGGACCACAAGGAGCAGCCAGTCCCAACCCCCTGCCATGCCCAGGGACACCCTACCCTAGAGCAGGCTGCACACAGCCTCAGCCAGCCTGGCCTCAAACACCTCCAGCCATGGGGCCTCAACCACCTCCCTGGGCAACCCCTGCCAGCCTCTCACCACTCTCCTGCTCAACAACTTCCTCCTCACCTCCAGCCTCACTCTCCCCACCTCCACCTTTGCTCCATTCCCCCCACTCCTGCCACTCCCCCACAGCCTCAAAACTCCCTCCCCCGATTTTCTGTAGCCCCCTTCAGATCCTGAAAGGCCACAAGAAGGTCCCCTGGGAGCCTCCTCTGCTCCAGCCTGCACATCCCCAACCCTTTCAGGCTGTGCTCACAGGACTGAAAGCAACAGCAAGTGTAGCCAGATAGGCCTGCAAGCAAGTGCCAGCCACAATGAAATCACAGATACCATCCTACCAGCTTCTTTCTCTCTTTCACATCACTGCACAGGGCTCTGTGTTTCACTTCCATCTGCTAAGTGCTTTACAGCAATGAGGTGCAAAGTAAATGAGCTATGAGACAGAAACCCAACAAGCTGCACAATTGTATTAGGGCTTGAACCAGTACCCATCTGTCACCACAAGGGACCACTTGGCATGCAGCAGGTCAGGCCAGTCCCAGGCACACCTCCAGGCTGGATGCAGAGTAGGGTGAGAGTAGCTCTGAAGAAAGAGATTTGGGGGTGCTGATTGCTGAGCAGCTCCCCAGGAGTCAGCAATGCCCTCATGCAGGCCAGCAGGCAGCTGTGTGCTGGCTGCAGGCAGAGGAGTGTGGGCAGCAGAGCAAGAGAGGGGATTCTGCCCCTTGGCTCTGATCTGCTCAGACCTCACCTCCAATCCTGGCTCCAGTGCTGTTGAAAGGACACAAGGCTGCTGGAGTGAGGCCAGAGGAGGCCACAAAGATGCTGCAGGGGCTGGAGCAGCTCTGCTGTGAGCACAGCCTCAGGGAGCTGGGGGGGTGCAGCTTGCAGGGGAGAAGGCTCCAGGGGCACCTCAGAGCTGCCTGCCCAGAGCTGAAGGATCCTGCAGGAAGGCTGCAGAGGGACTTTGCATCAGGGGCTCTACAGACAGCCCAAGGGGCAATGGTTTGGAGCTTAGGCAGAGCAGGGTTAGAGTGGAGCTGAGGAAGGAGTTCTTCAGTGTGAGGGTGCTGAGAGTCTGGCCCAGGCTGCCTCATCCAGCCTCCTCTTAAACACCTCCAGGGATGGGGACTCCATCATCTCCCTGGGCAGACATCCCTGAGCACAGCCTGGCTGCATCCTCCTGACACTGTCCTTCACCTGAAATCTGTTGATAAGGATAAGAACAAAGCAAGGATAGGGGTTGGGGGTCCCCAAGAGGAAGAAATGGAGTTGATTTCTGCTCTCCATCTTCTTAAGGCTGCTGCATTTAAGACAAACCATTTGCCTTGCACTTGCACACCAGAAATATCCCATGGAGTGAGCTGCCCAGGGAGGTGGTGGAGTCACCCAGCCTGGATGTGTTTAAGGGTGGTGCTGGGGGAGATGGTTTAAAGTGAATGATGCAGAGTAGGGTTCCAGGTTGGACTTGGTGATGTTGAGAGGCTTTGCCAGCCTGGAGGTCTCTGTGCTTCTGTGGTTCCATGGCAGGCACAGTGCTCACCTGAACTCAGTTGATCAGGATGAGGATACAGTAAGGATAAGGACTGGAGGTCCCCAAGATCTGCTCTTTTCCACTGCCAGCCTGTAGGAAGGGTTCAGTCACACCACTCACCCATGCTCATTTTAATAGGCAAATGCTCTCTGCTCGCAGCCTCCACAAGGTGTCTCCTGGCCTCCATCACAGCTTCCTTCTGCTTCAGGTTCATGAAGGACTCCCACAGGGCCTTGGCAGCTGGATCACTGTAAGGGAACAGCAGGGGCACACTGAACTTGGCTTCAACAACGAGCCAGGCTGGGCCTGATCCTCTTCGGGGCCTTTGAGATACTGAGGGATTGAGTGCAGCAGCAGTGAGTTTGCAGTGACACCAAGCTAGGAGCAGCTGTGGAGCTGTTAGAGGGTAGCAGAGCCCTGCAGAGGCACCTGGCCAGGCTGGATGGGTGGGCAGAGGCCAATGGGATGAGACTGAACAAGGCCAAGTGCAGGGTTCTGCACTTTGGCCACAACAACCCCAAGCAGCACTTGGGGCTGGGGCCAGAGTGGCTGAGAGCAGGCAGGCAGAGAGGGAGCTGGGGGTGGTGGGAGAGAGGAGCTGAAGAGGAGGCAGCAGTGCCCAGGTGGGCAGCAGAGCCAATGGCATCCTGGGCTGGCTCAGGAGCAGTGTGGGCAGCAGGACAAGGGAGGTTCTTGTGCCCACCCCTGTGCTCAGCACTGCTCAGGCCAGCCCTGGAGTGCTGTGTCTAGTTGTGGGCTCCTGAATTGCAGAGAGATGCTGAGGTGCTGGCAGGTGTGGAGAGAAGGGCAGCAAGGCTGGGGAGGGGCCTGGAGCAGAGCCCTGTGAGGAGAGGCTGAGGGAGCTGGGGGTGTGCAGCCTGCAGCAGAGGAGGCTCAGGGCAGAGCTCATTGCTGCCTGCAGCTGCCTGCAGGGAGGCTGTAGCCAGGTGGGGTTGGGCTCTGCTGCCAGGCAGCCAGCAACAGAAGAAGGGGACACAGTCTCAAGCTGTGGCAGGGCAGGTCTAGGCTGGATGTTGTTAGGAAGCTCCTGGCAGAGAGAGTGATTGGCATTGGAATGGGCTGCCCAGGGAGGTGGTGGAGTGGCTGTGGCTGGAGGTGTTGCAGCCAAGCCTGGCTGGGGCACTTAGTGCCATGGTCTGGTTGGTTGGGCAGGGCTGGGTGCTAGGTTGGGCTGGCTGAGCTTGGAGCTCTCTGCCAACCTGCTTGGATCTATGATTTATATTTTAAGATGAGTGCTTTTACTTGGGAACTTCCCTGAGGTGGGCTGTAGGGCATGTAAAAATAATGTGATGTCAAACATTTCATTTTCCTAAGTGGAACATTTGTGATAGTTTAGGAAACAAAGAAAAAAAAAGAATAGAATAGCATAGCATAAAATAAAATTAAATTAATATAAAGTCAAACTAATATAAAGTGAAATAAAATAATGCAAAATAAAATAAGGTAAAATAAATTTTAAAAGTAAATTAAAATTAAATGAAGTAAAATAAAATTAAGAAGTAAAAAAAAAAGAAGTAAAATAAAATAAAGTGAAATAAAAGAGTAAAATAGCATAAAAGTTAAAAAAATTAAAATAAAATAAAATATAGTAAAATAAAATAAAATTAAAATAAAGTAAAATAAGTTTAAAAAGAAAAAATTAAAATAAATTAATTTAAAATAAACTTAATTAAAATAAACTACAAATAAATTTAAACAAATTTTAAAAAATAAAATAAAATACTAAAATAAAGCAAAATAAATTAAAATAAAACAAGATAAGATAAAATAATAAAGTAAAATCAAATTAAAATAAATTAAAAGAAAGTTTAATACAATAACATAAAATAAAACAAAATAAAATAAAGTACAATAAAGAAAAATAAAAGTAAAGTCTAATAAAGAAAATAATAAAGTAAAATAAAATAAAGCAAAATACAATTTAAAAACGTAAAATAAAACAAAATAAAGTAAAATAAAATAAAATAAAGTGAAAAGAAATAGAGTAAAATAAAACAAAATAAAGTCAAATAAAATTAAGAAAAATAAAAATAAAGTCAAAGTCGAATAAAATAAAGTAAAATACAATAAATTAAATAAAACAAAATAAAATAAAGTAAAATTAAGTTAAAGTAAAATAAATTAAAATAAAATGCAATAAAATGCAATAAAACAAAGCAATATAAAATAAAACAAAAAAGTAAAATAAAATAAAGTGAAAAAAAGGAAAATAAAGTAAAATAAAACAAAATAAAATAAAGTCAACTAAAATAAAGAAAAATAAAAATAAAGTCAAAGTCAAATAAAATAAAGTAAAATACAATAAAGTCAATGAAACAAAATAAAATAAAGTATAATAAAATTAAAATAGTCAAATAAAATAAAATATAGCAAAATAAAATAAAATGAAGCAAAAAAAATAAAATAAAGCAAAATAAAATAAAATAAAATGAAGCAAAAAACAAAATAAAGCAAAATAACAAAATAAAATGAAGCAAAATAAAAAAATAAAATAAAATAATGCACAATAAATAAAATAAAATGAAGCAAAATAAAAAAATAAACCAAAATAAAATAAAATGAAGCAAAATAAAATAAAATCAAATAAAGCAAAATACAATAAAGCAAAATAAAATAAAATAAAATAAAGTAAAATAAAGCAAAATAAAATGAAACAAAATGAAGTCAAATAAAATAAAATACAATAAAATAAAGCAAAATAAAATAAAATAAAATAAAGCAAAATAAAATAAATCAAAATAAAATAAAATACAATAAAATAAACAAAATAAAATGAAGTCAAATAAAATAAAATACAATAAAATAAAGCAAAATAAAGTAAAATTAAGTAAAATAAAATAAAGCAAAATAAAATAAAATACAATAAAATAAACAAAATAAAATGAAGTAAAATAAAATGTAATACAATAAAATAATGCAAAATAAAATGAAACAAAATAAAGTCAAATAAAATACAATAAAGTAAAGCAAAATAAAGTGAAATAAAATAAACACAAATTGAAATCAAAATAGAGTGAAATAAATCAACCAAACTAAGGCAGGGTTTAACTGCTTGTGTTTCTGGGCAGCAGGTGTGAAGTGGCAGCGCCCCCACACGCTGCATGTGCAGCTCAGCCCCAAGGCAGGCAGCGCTGCTGCAGCAGGAGGAACCTCAGGTGCCCTCCGCACGCCTGCAGCCCCAGAGGCACCAAGCTGTGGCAAAGCAGTGCTGGGCACTAACTCGCCCCTGAGCGTTCCCAGCCCAAAGCAACTCGAATTGAGTTTCATAGAATCACAGAGCCAAGCAGGTTGGCAGAGAGCTCCAAGCTCAGCCAGCCCAACCTAGCACCCAGCCCTGCCCAACCAACCAGACCATGGCACTAAGTGCCCCAGCCAGGCTTGGCTGCAACACCTCCAGCCACGGCCACTCCACCACCTCCCTGGGCAGCCCATTCCAATGCCAATCACTCTCTCTGCCAGGAGCTTCCTCCTCACAGCCAGCCCAGACCTGCCCTGGCACAGCTTCAGACTCTGGCCCCTTCTTCTGTTGCTGGCTGCCTGGCAGCAGAGCCCAACCCCACCTGGCTACAGCCTCCCTGCAGGCAGCAATGAGCTCTTGGGTAAGGTATCCGGAGGAAAGTTTTATGCCAAATAGATTCAGAGATTCATAGAATGGTTTAGAATCACAGAACCAAGCAGGTTGGCAGAGAGCTCCAAGCTCAGCCAGCCCAGCCTATCACCCAGCCCTGCCCAACCAACCAGACCATGGCACTCAGTGCCCCAAGTCTTTCTGCCTCCTGGAAGAAGGAGCCACCCACAGCGCAGTGCAAGCTCCTTCTGCTTCTGCGCTCGCAGCTTTCTTCTTCCTTGCTGCTATTGCCAAGCTCAGCTTGGGACTTTGGGTGGCTCATCTGCACTCCCTCCCCTGGCTGCCTTCTCCCTCCTCCAGGGCGCTGCTTGTGAATGAATGGAGTGGGAAGAAAGGGAAGGGAGGAAAAAATCCTTGCCCGGGGCTGAAGCCACACATTGGGATTAGCTCTGTTGGATTTCTGTTTATTTTCGTTCTCAACGTTTCCCCTCGGTTGTTTGGGTTTCTTTCCCCCCTAGTCCCTCCCCAGCAGAAGACATTTAACTCCTAAATAGGGTTCTGATGTCATTTACAAGATGCTTATAAACATGCCAAAGCGAGATGTGTTCCGTGGCACACAGAGAGCCCCAGCAATTCATTCAGCTGAAGCCTGTGACACAGCAGCTGAGCTGGAACCCTGCTGCAGGGGCAAGGCTGCGCTCAGCAAACCTCTCCTATCTCTCCCAACCCAGGTGAGGGGACGGCCACAGCCCACTCCTGTCCAACTAGGAACCCACATCCTCTTCTCCAAGCCTGCGTGGGTGGAAGGGCCATGGGAAGAAAGCTGAGTTGACTCTTCTGTCCAAACCACAAACCAATAGGAAGAGTGAATTTCATCCCATTGCCATGCCTGCAGAGAGGAAAACCCAGAGGCCTGACACCACCTTTCCATTTCTCCTTCACATAAGTGCAACTCCACCTTCCCCCAGGGGTGCAGGCAGCACAGCCCAAAGCAGGCAGGACAGCATCAACATCTTTATCATCATCACCATCATCATAGAATCAAGCAGGTTGGAAGAGAGCTCCAAGCTCAGCCAGCCCAATCTAGCACCCAGCCCTGCCCAACCAACCAGACCATGGCACTAAGTGTCCCAGCCAGGCTTGGCTGCAACACCTCCAGCCACAGCCACTCCACCACCTCCCTGGGCAGCCCATTCCAATGCCAATCACTCTCTCTGCCAGGAACTTTCTCCTCACATCCAGCCTAGACCTGCCCTGCCACAGCCTGAGGCTGTGTCCCCTTGTTCTGGTGCTGGCTGCCTGGCAGCAGAGCCCAACCCCACCTGGCTACAGCCTCCCTGCAGGGAGCTGCAGACAGCAATGAGGTCTTGGGTAAGGTATCCAGAGGAAAGTGTTATGCCAAATAGATTCAGAGATTCATAGAATGGTTTAGAATCACAGAATCAAGCAGGCTGGAAGAGAGCTCCAAGCTCAGCCAGCCCAACCTAGCACCCAGCCCTGCCCAACCAACCAGACCATGGCACTAAGTGCCCCAGCCAGGCTTGGCTGAAACACCTCCAGGGACAGTGACTCCACCACCTCCCTGGGCAGCCCATTCCAATGCCAATCACTCTCTCTGCCAGGAACTTCCTCCTGCTCCCATCACATTCCCAGGGCTGAGCTGTCATTTGCAATCATGCCTGAGGTGTGGGTTGCAAGAAGCCACCACTTTCTTTGTTACCTAATCCCTTCCTGGAGATGCAGATCCAAATGTGGATCTACAGAGATCAGGAAACAGGCTTAGGGCAGCAGGGAAAAAAAGAGTGGGCTTGGGCTGTTTTCTGTCTGGAAGCAAAGGCAACCTTCTCTTTTCTACTATTCTAACCTGTTCTCATTTCCCCACTCCTCTGCATCACCATAAACATGAGCAGCCTCACAGAAGGACAGACCCCAGGAGCTAAGCCTTTAAAGGAAAGTAAAACAAACATCAAGGAAGCTAACACTAAAAAGCCTCCCAGATCTTGCACAGGGTTTGTTAGCCTCAACTTTCACAGCCTGATACTTCACAAAGATGTTCAAGCAAATATTCAAGGGTAGAGAATGAATCCCCAAAGCATCTGCAGCCCTCAGTAAAAGAGAATCATAGAACCAACCAGGTTGGAAGACACCTCCAAGATCATCCAAGATCAACCTATAGTCCCTGTTTTTCTACCTGTTGCCCTTGCTTGCTGCTCTCCCTTCCCAAACCAACCACTTCACACTGCAAGGTCTTTGAAAGCCCTGGAACAGGCTGCACAGAGAGGTTGTGGAGTTTCCTTCTCTGGAGACATTGCAACCCCCCCTGGATGTGTTGTTGTGTGAGCTGTCCTGGGTGATCCTGGCATGCAAACCCCACGAGGAAGGAAGAAGCAGCTTTTAAGTGCCTGCATTTCACCTTCCTGACCCTCAGGTCAAGAAGGACCTCAGGGAACTGCTTGGAAGAGCCCAGACCAGAGCCCCCAAGCTGCTGCAGGCAGTGAACAGCTCCTGTGAGGCCAGGCTGAGGCAGCTGGGGCTGGCAGCTGGCAGCAGAGCAGCCTGAGGGCTGCCCTCAGTCCTGTGCTGAAGCTGTGCAGGGCAGTGTGGGCAGGACACAGCCAGGCTCTGCCCAGGGGTAGCTGAAGAGTGGTTTTATCGCTGCTGGTTTGCATTGTGGTCTAACTGTAGAGTGGCACTGGGGGGCTACAGGAGAGCTTCAGGAAGGAGTTGTTTGCAGGGAGGGTGGTGAGACACTGGCACAACTTGCCCAGGGAGGTGGTCAAGGCAAGGCTAGATGAGGTCTGGAGCAACCTGTTCTAGTGGAAGGTTGGAACTGGCTGAGCTTTGAGCTCCCTTCCAACCTAACCCATTCTGTGACTCTCTGACTCCAAAGCTGCTGAGGGACTCTATAGGCTGTTGGGTAGTGATAGGACTGGGGGGGATGGATCCAAGCTAGAGGAGGGGAGATTTAGATTAGACATTGGGAAGAAGATCTTCAGCATGAGGGTGGTGAGAGCCTGGAAGGGGTTGCCCAGGGAGGAGGTGGAAGCCTCATGCCTGGAGGTGTTTAAGGCCAGGCTGGATGAGGTAGGGTGTTCATGCCCATGGCAGAGGGGTTGGAACTGGCTGATCCTTGTGGTCCCTTCCAGCCCTGCCTGTTCTGTGATGCTGTGATACTGAAGAGTGTTTTTAGAGTTCCTGGTCTGCATTACAGTCTCACTGTGGAGTGAGGGGGGGCTGCAGGAAGGCTGCTGAGGGACACTATAAGGTGATAGGACTGAGGGGATGGATCCAAGCTAGAGAAGGGGAGATTTAGATTAGACATTAGGAAGAAGATCTTCAGCATAAAGGTGGTGAGACACTGAGAGGCTACACAAGGAGGTGGTGGAAGCCTCATCCCTGGAGTTACTTAAGGCCAGGCTGGACATGGCTTTGGGCAGCCTGATCTAGTGTGAGGTGTCCCTGCCCATGGCAAGGGGGTTGGAACTGGCTGATCCTTGTGGTCCCTTCCAACCCTGACAATTCTGTGAGCCTGTAAACCCAGGATTCATTTTTTTTCCTGAAACCAACACAGTTTAGGCAAAATCTTTAAACCCCTCTAATATTGAAAGAATAAAGTGTGGTGGTTTGGGTTATTGCCCTTTAAGAAGACCACAGAGACAAAGTCCTCCAAGAAATCTACTTAGATAAGAGAAGTGCTTTGAGAATGCAGTGGCTCAGCAGATAATGTGTAAAAGCAATAAACAGTGCTTGGGAAGTCAGGGAATGCCAGAGGAAGGAGAAATCTGGGTTAGGGGACTGGATGCCATACCCAGCACTGATTGTGCACCAGGGTCAGAGGATCAGGACTCCAGCAGAGGAACTGCAGATGGGAAAAAGAGGAGGGGAAAGACCATGACAAGAGCTGAAAGGCAATCACAGGCAAATGCCTCAGCAAAAGGGAAGATAAGATAATATTGTGTCCCAGCGTTGGGAATCTCTGGGAGCAAAAGTTGTGACGTCTGGGATCAGGCAAGAGGCAGCGCCAGAGCCCTCTGCTGGGGGCTGCTGACTCACCCCCAGCAGCTTGTCCTGGGTGAATCACTGAAGAGAATCACAGCAGCACAGACTCAAGCAGCTTGCCCAGGGAGGTGGTTGAGGCCCCATCCTTGGAGATATTCAAGGTGAGGCTCCACAGGGCTGTGGGCAGCCTGATCTAGTTGAGGATGTCCCTGGGGATTGGAGCAGAAGACTTTTGGAGGTCACTTCAAGCCCAGACCATTTTGTGATTCTATCATAGAATCATAGACTTAAGCAGGCTGGAAGAGAGCTCCAAGCTCAGCCAGCCCAACCTAGCACCCAGCCCTGCCCAACCAACCAGACCATGGCACTAAGTGCCCCAGCCAGGCTTGGCTGCAACACCTCCAGCCACAGCCACTCCACCACCTCCCTGGGCAGCCCATTCCAATGCCAATCACTCTCTCTGCCAGGAGCTTCCTCCTCACACCCAGCTTAGACCTGCCCTGCCACAGCTTCAGACTCTGTCCCCTTCTTCTGCTGGCTGCCTGGCAGCAGAGCCCAACCCCACCTGGCTACAGCCTCCCTGCAGGCAGCTGCAGGCAGCAATGAGCTCTGCCCTGAGCCTCCTCTGCTGCAGGCTGCACACCCCCAGCTCCCTCAGCCTCTCCTCACAGGGCTCTGCTCCAGGCCCCTCCCCAGCCTTGCTGCCCTTCTCTCCACACCTTCCAGCACCTCAACAGCTCTCTGCAATTCAGGAGCCCACAACTGGACACAGCACTCCAGGGCTGGCCTGAGCAGTGCTGAGCACAGGGGTGGGCACAAGAACCTCCCTTGTCCTGCTGCCCACACTGCTCCTCAGCCAGCCCAGGATGCCATTGGCTCTGCTGCCCACCTGGGCACTGCTGCCTCCTCTTCAGCTCCTCTCTGCCAGCACCCCCAGCTCCCTCTCTGCCTGGCTGCTCTCAGCCACTCTGGCCCCAGCCTGTAGTGCTGCTTGGGGTTGTTGTGGCCAAAGTGCAGAACCCTGCACTTGGCCTTGTTCAGTCTCATCCCATTGGCCTCTGCCCACCCATGCAGCCTGGCCAGGTCCCTCTGCAGGGCTCTGCTGCCCTCTAACAGCTCCACACTAGCTCCCAACTTGGTGCTGCCTGCAAACCCCCTGATGCTAAGCTCTGCACGGGAGAATGGGAAGTTTCCAGATTAAAAAAATGTCTCCAGATGAAAAATGTCTGCAGGATCCCAGGCTCACAGGGTGTCAGGGGTTGGAAGGGACCCAAGGACATCATCCAGTCCAACCTCCCTGCCAGGGCAGGACCATCCAGTCTAGCTCAGGGCACACAGAACACATCCAGACAGGCCTGGAAAGGCTCCAGAGAAGGAGACTCCACAGCCTCTCTGGGGAGCCTGTGCCAGGCTCTGGGACCCTTCCAGGCAAGAAGTTCCCCTTGTGCTGAGCTGGAACCTCCTGTGCTGCAGCTTCCATCCACTGCTGCTTGTCCTATGCCAGGGAGCAGTGAGAGCAGGAACTCATTGGCTTACAGGGACCCAAGCACCCAGGAGTGTGGTTGACTCCCATCTGCCTTTAGGCTCTGCCACAGTTGGGTTTACTTTTAGCTATTTTTGGTTGTGCGAAGCTGATGCAAAATGAGGTCCTGAGGCTTAAAGCAAACCCTACTGTGGCCAAAGGAGGGAGAGAAAGAGTTTACAAAGCAAAAAGTAAAAGGCAAAGCAACCTCCTCCACTCTCCTCTGCCTTTTGTTTTGTTTCTATGAATCATCCTCCCTTTATTTATTTACTTTTGATTCAAAATAATGAGTGCTTTGTTTTGGAGGTTTGCTTTTCATGTTTAAAGTAGGAGCAGCTGAAGCAGGGACTTGTAGCAGTGATGTTATAACTGCAGTTGATCACAGGATGTTAAGGGTTGGAAGGGACCCAAAGAGATCATTCCAACCTGGTGGGTTCTGTGGTACTAAGCCAGAGCAGGAGCATAGAATCCAGCACAGGTCATGCAGGAGGCACATCCAGACAGGGCTTGAAAGAGTCCAGAGGAGGTTTTTGCCTAAACTATGTTCAGGGAAAAAAAAGTAAATCCTGGGTTTACAAAACCACAGAATTGCAGGGTTGGAAGGGACCACAAGGAGCAGCCAGTTCCAACCCACTGCCATGCCCAGGGACACCCTACCCTAGAGCAGGCTGCACACAGCCTCAGCCAGCCTGGCCTCAAACACCTTCAGGGATCAAGCTTCCACTACTTCAGGTTGTCCAAAGCCTCATCCAGCCTGGCCTTAAACACCTCCAGAGATGAGGCTTCCACCTCCTCCCTGGGCAAGCCCTTCCAGGCTCTCACCACCCTCATGATGAAGATCTTCTTCCCAATGTCTAATCTAAATCTCCCCTCCTCTAGCTTGGATCCATCCCCTCAGTCCTATCACTACCCAACAGCCTATAGAGTCCCTCAGCAGCTTTGGAGTCAGAGAGTCACAGAATGGGTTAGGTTGGAAGGGAGCTCAAAGCTCAGCCAGTTCCAACCTTCCACTAGAACAGGTTGCTCCAGACCTCATCCAGCCTTGCCTTGACCACCTCCCTGGGCAAGCTGTGCCAGTGTCTCACCACCCTCCCTGCAAACAACTCCTTCCTGAAGCTCTCCTGTAGCCCCCCAGTGCCACTCTACAGTTAGACCACAATGCAAACCAGCAGCTCTAAAACCACTCTTCAGTGTCACAGCACCACAGAACTGTCCAGGTTGGAAAGGACCTCAAGGATCAGCCAGTTCCAACCCCCTCTGCCATGGGCAGGGATACCTCACACTAGATCAGGCTGCCCAGAGCCACATCCAAGCCTGGCCTTAAGGACCCCAATCTAAATGGCACCACAGCAGTAAACTATTGCAGTGCACAGCTCTCTGCATCTCTCTGCCACCAGGTTGTGCAAGCCTGACAAAGAGGAGAGAGCAGGAGAGGTTGGGGGGGGGGTGTCTGCCACTAACCAGCCCCACCAAGGAGCTTTGATTTCTGCTCCCAGGTTTTCGTAGCACTTCCCTTCCCACGACCTCACCATCCAGCCTGCTCAGGCAGTAGGAGCAGAGCAATCCTCGGAGTTAACCTGCTAGAGAAATGGGAAGTTGCACTGCATGATGGCCAGAGACAGGGCTGCAGGCTTTGAAAAGCCCTGGGAGACACAGCTGGGGCACTTCTGTGGGACTTGTGGGCATCTGGGATGAGCCATCAGGGACTTGTGGAGCTGGGAAGTGCCATCAGAGACTTATGGACACCTGGGAAGAGCCAAGAGGGACTTGTGGCCTGGAAAGAGCCAACAGGGACCTAGAGACACCTGAAAGGAGCCAACAGGGACTTACAGACACCCAGAAAGAGCCAACAGGGACTTGTGGACCTGGGGAGAGCCAAGAGGGACTTGTGGACACCTGGAGAGAGCCAAAAGGGACTTACAGACACCTGGAAAGAGCCAACAGGGCCTTACAGACACCTGGGAAGAGCCAAGAGGGACTTACAGACACCTGGGAAGAGCCAAGAGGGACTTGTGGACCTGGGGAGAGCCAAGAGGGACTTGTGGACACCTGGGAAGAGCCAAGAGGGACTTGTGGACCTGGGGAGAGCCAAGAGGGACTTGTGGACACCTGGGAAGAGCCAAGAGGGACTTGTGGACACCTGGGAAGAGCCAAGAGGGACTTGTGGACCTGGGGAGAGCCAACAGGGACTTGTGGACACCTGGGAAGAGCCAAGAGGGACTTGTGGATCTGGGGAGAGCCAAGAGGGACTTATAGACACCTGGAAGAGCCAACAGGGTTTTATGGACACCTGAGAAGAGCCAACATGGGCTCATGAACCTGGCAGATCTGCTCAGCCTAACACAAAGTAGGAGCCAGCACTGCATCCTAACCTCTCCAACCCCTGCAAGCAGAAGGCTCATGCCCTGATACCATGACTGCAGAAAAGCACAGAAGGGGCACTGCATATTCCCACCCTCACCCTGGGACTAGTAAAAGCACTGCAATGTGGCAAAACACACCAACCTCATTCCAAAAACTCTTTGCAGCTCTGCAGCTTACAGCATCCCTCTGCCATGTGGTAAATGCCCTCCAGCTCTTCATCCTTTATGATAAGGACATGCAAAGGGTACTTCAAAACCCCCCAAAACCCCAATAAAGGAGCCTGAGAGCCAACCTGAGAGAGCATGAAAGTGTTCCTGGATCATTCCAGGGTTGTTTCCCAGTTTCCCTGCCAGCCCTCAAGCCACTTGGTGGGTGTAATCTGCTCTAGACTCAACTGTGGCTGTGTACTTTGGCACCGAGTCAAAACAGAGAGGTTATTGTTTGATTTAGATGCCAAAAGCCTCTCAGATAAAGGGCTAATGGCAGGCTGATAGCTTCAGCCTTTCCAGGCAGTGTTTACATAGAGCCTCCTCTCCCTCCTTTCTGCCTCTGCCCCAGCCAGGCTGTGCCATGTCAAGTTAATTAATTAACTCCTACCACCAGCATTTGATTGGTAAAACAATCGATTCAGCAAAGAGTCCAGGGGGGTGCTGCTAAAACACCAACAGCACAGATTGTTCTGCACTGAGCCTCTGAGACTTCCATGCTGGAGAAAAGCAACTCCACAGCAACAACCAACAGCACAGATTGTTCTGCACTGAGCCTGTGAGACTTCCATGCTGGAGAAAAGCAACTCCACAGCAACAACCAACAGCACAGATTGTTCTGCACTGAGCCTCTGAGACTTCCATGCTGGAGAAAAGCAACTCCACAGCAACAACCAACAGCACAGATTGTTCTGCACTGAGCCTCTGAGACTTCCATGCTGGACAAGAGCAATTCCACAGCAACAACCAACAGCACAGATTGTTCTGCACTGAGCCTGTGAGACTTCCATGCTGGATAGGAGCAATTCCACAGCAACAACCAACAGCACAGATTGTTCTGCACTGAGCCTTGGAGACTTCCATGCTGGACAAGAGCAACTCCACAGCAACAACCAACAGCACAGATTGTTCTGCACTGAGCCTCTGAGACTTCCATGCTGGACAAGAGCAATTCCACAGCAACAACCAACAGCACAGATTGTTCCTGCACTGAGCCTGTGAGACTTCCACGCTGGACAAGAGCAATTCCACAGCAGCAACCAACAGCACAGATTGTTCTGCACTGAGCCTGTGAGACTTCCATGCTGGACAAGAGCAACTCCACAGCAACAACCAACAGCACAGATTGTTCTGCACTGTGCCTTGGAGACTTCCATGCTGGACAAGAGCAATTCCACAGCAACAACCAACAGCACAGATTGTTCTGCACTGAGCCTGTGAGACTTCCATGCTGGACAAGAGCAACTCCACAGCAACAACCAACAGCACAGATTGTTCTGCACTGAGCCTGTGAGACTTCCACGCTGGACAAGAGCAACTCCACAGCAACAACCAACAGCACAGATTGTTCCTGCACTGAGCCTGTGAGACTTCCATGCTGGACAAGAGCAATTCCACAGCAACAACCAACAGCACAGATTGTTCTGCACTGAGCCTGTGAGACTTCCATGCTGGACAAGAGCAATTCCACAGCAACAACCAACAGCACAGATTGTTCTGCACTGAGCCTCTGAGACTTCCATGCTGGACAAGAGCAATTCCACAGCAACAACCAACAGCACAGATTGTTCTGCACTGAGCCTGTGAGACTTCCATGCTGGATAGGAGCAACTCCACAGCAACAACCAACAGCACAGATTGTTCTGTACTGAGCCTGTGAGACTTCCATGCTGGATAGGAGCAACTCCACAGCAACAACCAACAGCACAGATTGTTCTGCACTGTGCCTTGGAGACTTCCATGCTGGATAGGAGCAACTCCACAGCAACAACCAACAGCACAGATTGTTCTGCACTGAGCCTGTGAGACTTCCATGCTGGACAAGAGCAATTCCACAGCAACAACCAACAGCACAGATTGTTCTGCACTGAGCCTTGGAGACTTCCATGCTGGACAAGAGCAACTCCACAGCAACAACCAACAGCACAGATTGTTCTGCACTGAGCCTCTGAGACTTCCATGCTGGAGAAAAGCAACTCCACAGCAACAACCAACAGCACAGATTGTTCTGCACTGAGCCTGTGAGACTTCCATGCTGGATAGGAGCAACTCCACAGCAACAACCAACAGCACAGATTTTTCTGCACTGAGCCTTGGAGACTTCCATGCTGGACAAGAGCAATTCCACAGCAACAACCAACAGCACAGATTGTTCTGCACTGAGCCTGTGAGACTTCCATGCTGGAGAAAAGCAACTCTGCTTACTTGCAGCTCTTTGCCTGGGGCTGAATTAAGGCTGGAGCAGAGGAGGCTCCCAGGGGACCTTCTTGTGGCCCTCCAGGATCTGAAGGGGGCTACAAAAAAGCTGGGGAGGGACTTTTGAGGCTGTGAGGGAGTGACAGGAGTGGGGGGAATGGAGCAAAGGTGGAGGTGGGGAGAGTGAGGCTGGAGGTGAGGAGGAAGTTGTTGAGCAGGAGAGTGGTGAGAGGCTGGAATGGGTTGCCCAGGGAGGTGGTTGAGTCCCCATGGCTGGAGGTGTTTGAGGCCAGGCTGGCTGAGGCTGTGTGCAGCCTGCTCTAGGGTAGGGTGTCCCTGGGCAGGGGGGTTGGAACTGGCTGCTCCTTGTGGATTCTATGATTTTCTTTCCCCTCATTCACAGATAAGGAACAGTAAATCAGCCTCTTACCATCTGACCCATTTTTGGTCCCACAGGTGAAGGGAATTACAACCAACACAATGCACCAATTAATTATGAGAAGGCTGTCAAGAACCCAGCTCACCTCAGGAACTGCTTAGAACAGAGAGGAGAAATTCCCCCTAACAAAAGTTGCATTCTGCATTTTGCCTTCCCTGCCCTCTCCTTGCTTCTTCAGTGACCAGGAAAAAAAACCCAAGAGAGAACTGCACTTTCCTGGCTCCTTCCTACATCTACTTTACAGATGGCCCTTATTTATTAACTGGGACATGTACACAAGTCTGATGGCTGTGGCCAGCCACCATCTGAGGCAGGTTCAGCACTTGCCAACCCTATCGTGTCATGTTTTTATCAAGCACTTCCTCAGCCCCAGCATCATGTAAACTTGTAGGGACAAGCATCTTAACCACAGCCCTGTTTCATGTGGATCTAAATATAGATCTATTTATATGTAGCTATCTGTGCTGTGATACACACACAAGGAGATTTTTGGCTCCATTAAGCATTCCCCCCCCCCCAAAAAAAAAAGGGTCTAACATATACACTTTAGCATCTAGGATGCAGCAGAACTTAATAACCACATGGATGAGTGAGTGCAGCTGTGCAGGGAGTGATGTTATTGAGAAGCAATGCAGCTCCACTCACTGCTGCTCCCAGGATCAAAGAGCAGTAGTGTAAACCAAGGCCCCCAGTGTGCATCAAAAGCCAAACACAAAAATAAGGCAGGAGAGCAGGAAAAATAAGCATGGAGTTGGAGAATTCAGAGACCAGGTTTGACTGGAACAGAAGTCAGGGCAAATGGATGTAACCTGAAATCAAAATGGGTGTTTAAATCCTCTTCTTTTGTTACACTCACATAAAGTCACAGAGTATATCTGGTCAGAAGAGACATCCAAGATCATAGAGTCATAGAGTCAAAGAATCCCAGGTTCACAGCATCATAGAATCATAGGATCACATGGAGTCACAGAATCCCAGATTAAAGGATCATAGAATCACAGTCATAGAGTCACAGGATCATAGAATCTGAGAATCAGAGTCATGGAGTCAAAGAATCCCAGATTCATAGAATCACAGAGTCATAGAGTCACAGAATCCCAGATTCACAGGACCATAGAATCTCAGAATCACAGAATCACACAGTCATAGATTCATAGAACCACAGAATCATAGAACTTTAGAGTCACAGAATCACAGATTCATGGATTCATAGGATCACAGAGTCATAGAAACAACAGAATCACAGACTCATAGAATCACAGAACCAGTCAGGATGGGAAGAAACAACAAGGATCAGCCAGTTCCAACCCTCCCTGCCATGGGCAGGGACACCTCACACTTAGAGCAGGCTGCCCAAAGCCTCCTCCAGCCTGGCTTTAAAAACCTCCAGGGATGGGGCCTCAACCACCTCCCTGGGCAAACCATCCCAGGCTCTCACCACCTTCATGCTAAAGACCTTCCTAACATGCAGACTGAATCCTAACATCCAGTCCAGAAGCATAAGAGGGAAATGGAGCTGCTGGCCCAGAGGAGGGTTACAAAGATGAACAGAGAAGGGTGATGAAGCTGTGAGAGGCCTGGAGCAGAGCCCTGTGAAGAGAGGCTGAGGGAGCTGGGGGTGTGCAGCCTGCAGCAGAGGAGGCTCAGGGCAGAGCTCATTGCTGTCTGCAGCTGCCTGCAGGGAGGCTGTAGCCAGGTGGGGTTGGGCTCTGCTGCCAGGCAGCCAGCACCAGAAGAAGGGGACAGAGGCCCAAGCTGTGCCAGGGCAGGTCTAGGCTGGATGTTGTTAGGAAGTTGTTGTCAGAGAGAGTGATTGGCATTGGAATGGGCATGGCAGGGAGGTGGTGGAGTGGCTGTGGCTGGAGGTGTTGCAGCCAAGCCTGGCTGGGGCACTTAGTGCCATGGTCTGGTTGGTTGGGCAGGGCTGGGTGCTAGGTTGGGCTGGCTGAGCTTGGAGCTCTCTTCCAACCTGCTTGATTCTGTGATTCTATGATTGTAATACTGGAAGATGCTCCCCTGAGGCCAGCCTGAAGGAAACCAAGGCAGGTTAGAGAAGGTAAAGGGTGCAGGGAAAGGAACCCATGCAGGGCTGCTGCTGCTCACCAAGATGAAGCAGGACTGACAGGGAAGCATTAGTCATGCAAACAGCCCTCCAACAGAAGCAGCTGCACCAACAAGAACCAGATCACCAGCTCTGCCTGGACTCCTCTCCTGACAGTTACTTATTAACTTCAAGACCCTCTATAATCCTGTGTGATTATTATCCTGGGACCAACTGCCTCTGGTTGTCTTAAAAGACAGGAATTGTAGTGTATCTCTTTCAAAGCTTGGATTAGCTCAGGAGCTTCACTGCAAGCCAAGTGTACCACAAAGAGAGGGATTCTATCCATCTTTGCTCAGGATGCTGCTGTTTGATCTACTGCAAGAGTGCTTTCCAGACACAAGATCTCATCATCTTAACCTTTTCTACTGACAGATGGACCTGGCAGGTTACTGGAAGAGAGAAGCAAGCAGGCAAGATGAATCACAGGAAGATAGGACTGGTTTTGGCATAGGCTGACCAATGGTTTGGTTTTACTAACCCTTGAAGTATTAAATCCCCCTGAGCTCTACCCTGGGCACAGGCATGGTTGTGAACACCTTCTGTGCAAAGAGAAAAGCAGATTCACCAGCAACTGGCCTCTGGGGTGTGGTCAGCATGCCTCAAAACCTTTTCACTCTATCCTTCCTCTGACCTCTATCTGTTCCTGGTCTTAATTATGTCATTTAACAGCACACACTGCATGCTTGTGACCATTATCACCCAACTGCTAGGGTGCCCTCCCCTCCAGGATAGCTCCACACCAGGCATCTCTGCAGAAGAGACTTTATTCCAGGCTACAGAACAATTTAGCCACTGAGAAAACAGTAAGAGGTCATTCCAGATGTCCATCACCACTCAAAGGTAGAGGTGACACCTGAGCAACAATTAAAGGCAAGCTGAACACAGAATCACACAGTCACAGAGTGTCCGGGGCTGGAAGGGACCTCCAAAGCTCAGCCAGTCCACCCCTCCTGCCACAGCAGCAGCACCCAGAGCAGATCACACAGGAGCACAGCCAGGCAGGGTTTGAATATCTCCAGAGAGGGAGACTCCACAGCCCCCCTGGGCAGCCTGTGCCAGGGCTCTGCCACCCTCACAGGGAAAAATTCCTCCTCCTGTTTAAATGAAGCTTCCTCTGCCTCAGCTGCCACCCAGTGCCCCTTGTGCTGTCCCTGGGCATCACCCAGCAGAGCCTGGCTCCAGCTCCTGCCACTCACCTGCACACATTGAGAACCACTGCTGAGGTCACCTCTCAGCTGCTCCTGTCCCAGCAGCACAGCCCCAGCTGCCTCAGGCTCTGCTCCTAACAGAGCTGTTCCATTCCCTTCAGCATCTTTGTGGCTCTGTGCTGGGCTCTCTCCAGCAGTTCTGTGTCCCTCTAGAACTGTGAGGCCCAGAACTGGACACAGCACTGCAGATGTGGCCTCAGCAGGGCAGAGCAGAGGGGCAGGAGAACCTCTCTCCACCTGCTCACCACAGCCCTTCTAATGCAGCCCAGAATGGCATTGCCCCTCCTGGCCACCAGAGCACATTGCTGGCTCATGCTCACCCTCCCACCCACCAGGACCTCATTGTGTTTTAGAATCACAGAATCACCAGGTTGGAAGAGACCTCAAAGATCATCCAGTCCAACCTATCCCCCAACCCTACCCAGTCAACCCCAGGTCCCTCTCTGCATCCTTTAACCGAAAGTTTCAGCTGGCTGCTCTCAGCCCAACAAAGTGTTAGAATCATAGACTCAGTCAGGGCTGGAAGGGACCACAAGGAGCAGCCAGTGCCAACCCCCTGCCATGCCCAGGGACACCCTACCCTAGAGCAGGCTGCACACAGCCTCAGCCAGCCTGGCCTTAAAGACCTGTGCTCCTGCTAAAGGTTTTGTTCCTCCAAGCTGCAGGACACCTTCCACAGCCTGCCAGAATGAGCTAAATTGCATGAATCACATTGATTGAAAACTTCTGGGTAGGGTTTTGCTCACTACAAGGCACATCCAAAGTCTTGCCAAGAAGCTCTGAGAAATAAATAATAAAAGAAGTGTATATTCCATCAGAATCATGGAATCACAGAACCAAGCAGGTTGGAAGAGAGCTCCAAGCTCAGCCAGCCCAACCTAGCACCCAGCCCTGCCCAACCAACCAGACCATGGCACTAAGTGCCCCAGCCAGGCTTGGCTGCAACACCTCCAGCCACAGCCACTCCACCACCTCCCTGGGCAGCCCATTCCAATGCCAATCACTCTCTCTGCCAGGAACTTCCTCCTCACAGCCAGCCTAGACCTGCCCTGGCACAGCTTCAGACTCTGTCCACTTCTTCTGGTGCTGGCTGCCTGGCAGCAGAGCCCAACCCCACCTGGCTACAGCCTCCCTGCAGGCAGCTGCAGGCAGAAATCAGCTCTGCCCTGAGCCTCCTC
The DNA here is from genome assembly GCF_015220805.1 of Pogoniulus pusillus. Classification (NCBI taxonomy): domain Eukaryota; kingdom Metazoa; phylum Chordata; class Aves; order Piciformes; family Lybiidae; genus Pogoniulus; species Pogoniulus pusillus. Next base: position 38,620,543 of record NC_087272.1, read on the forward strand.
TGCTGCAGGCTGCACACCCCCAGCTCCCTCAGCCTCTCCTCACAGGGCTCTGCTCCAGGCCCCTCCCCAGCCTTGCTGCCCTTCTCTCCACACCTGCCAGCACCTCAACAGCTCTCTGCAATTCAGGAGCTCACAAATGGACACAGCACTCCAGGGCTGGCCTGAGCAGTGCTGAGCACAGGGGCACAAGAACCTCCCTTGTCCTGCTGCCCACACTGCTCCTGAGCCAGCCCAGGATGCCATTGGCTCTGCTGCCCACCTGGGCACTGCTGCCTCAGCTTCAGCTCCTCTCTGCCACCACCCCCAGCTCCCTCTCTGCCTGACTGCTCTCAGCCACTCTGGCCCCAGCCTCTAGTGCTGCTTGGGGTTGTTGTGGCCAAAGTGCAGAACCCTGCACTTGGCCTTGTTCACTCTCATCCCATTGGCCTCTGCCCACCCATCCAGCCTGGCCAGGTCCCTCTGCAGGACTCTCCTACCCTCCAACAGCTCCACACTAGCTCCCAGCTTGGTGTCACTGCAAACTCACTGCTGCTGGACTCAATCTCCTCATCCAGATCATCAATGAAGATACTGAACAGGACCATGCCCAGCACTGATCCCTGGGGCACAGCACCAGTGCCAGCTGCCAGCTGCATGTGGCACCATTCACCACCACTCTCTGGGCCCAGCTCTCCAGCCAGATCTTATAGAGTTACTTGTCAGGGATTTTAATTTAGGTGTTTTTTTTTGGGGGGGAGGCAAAGCAAATGAATGATGCTAAAAATAAACCCCTGATCCTTCCAACAGATGTACTGCTTGGGAACACTGCATGCAAGATGAAACAGGTTACCTCAGAGCACTCTCTGCTGTGTTTGAAAGGCTGCTCTAATAAGAAGCAGCCCAGTGCAAGGGCAGTCAGTAATGAGGTGCTGACAAGGGGCTCTGCATTCAGGGCTTGCACTGCAGTGCCAAGTCCACTTTTACAGCTGCACCCTGCTCAGCTGTCCAATAGGTGTCCTCCAGGCATGTAAAAGCCAACACATTTTGGGTCCCCATCTGGCAGCACACAGACAGAAGAGACAAGTGAAAACACTGACCAAGGACACATCTGAAAGGTGTTTTTCTTATTGGAGACAGGGAAGAAAACAAGCCCAGGTACCAGGCAATGCCAGCAACTCCCTTCACTCTCTGCTTCTGATTTACAGGGCTGCTGCTTTTTGGCAGTCTCCTTTGACCCCACTCCCTCGTCTGCTGGCCTAAAGCCTCCAATTACTGATGCAACCTCTTGTCTAGGCCAGTTTGAGGGCTTCATGTAGAGGAATATGTCTTCATTGAGAGAGGAGAGGAGAGGAGAGGAGAGGAGAGGAGAGGAGAGGAGAGGAGAGGAGAGGAGAGGAGAGGAGAGGAGAGGAGAGGAGAGGAGAGGAGAGGAGAGGAGAGGAGAGGAGAGGAGAGGAGAGGAGAGGAGAGGAAGAATGGAGAGGAGAGGAAGAATGGAGAGGAGAGGAAGAATGGAGAGGAGAGGAAGAATGGAGAGGAGAGGAAGAATGGAGAGGAGAGGAAGAATGGAGAGGAGAGGAAGAATGGAGAGGAGAGGAAGAATGGAGAGGAGAGGAAGAATGGAGAGGAGAGGAAGAATGGAGAGGAGAGGAAGAATGGAGAGGAGAGGAAGAATGGAGAGGAGAGGAAGAATGGAGAGGAGAGGAAGAATGGAGAGGAGAGGAAGAATGGAGAGGAGAGGAAGAATGGAGAGGAGAGGAAGAATGGAGAGGAGAGGAAGAATGGAGAGGAGAGGAAGAATGGAGAGGAGAGGAAGAATGGAGAGGAGAGGAAGAATGGAGAGGAGAGGAAGAATGGAGAGGAGAGGAAGAATGGAGAGGAGAGGAAGAATGGAGAGGAGAGGAAGAATGGAGAGGAGAGGAAGAATGGAGAGGAGAGGAAGAATGGAGAGGAGAGGAAGAATGGAGAGGAGAGGAAGAATGGAGAGGAGAGGAAGAATGGAGAGGAGAGGAAGAATGGAGAGGAGAGGAAGAATGGAGAGGAGAGGAAGAATGGAGAGGAGAGGAAGAATGGAGAGGAGAGGAAGAATGGAGAGGAGAGGAAGAATGGAGAGGAGAGGAAGAATGGAGAGGAGAGGAAGAATGGAGAGGAGAGGAAGAATGGAGAGGAGAGGAAGAATGGAGAGGAGAGGAAGAATGGAGAGGAGAGGAAGAATGGAGAGGAGAGGAAGAATGGAGAGGAGAGGAAGAATGGAGAGGAGAGGAAGAATGGAGAGGAGAGGAAGAATGGAGAGGAGAGGAAGAATGGAGAGGAGAGGAAGAATGGAGAGGAGAGGAAGAATGGAGAGGAGAGGAAGAATGGAGAGGAGAGGAAGAATGGAGAGGAGAGGAAGAATGGAGAGGAGAGGAAGAATGGAGAGGAGAGGAGAGGAGAGGAGAGGAGAGGAGAGGAGAGGAGAGGAGAGGAGAGGAGAGGAGAGGAGAGGAGAGGAGAGGAGAGGAGAGGAGAGGAGAGGAGAGGAGAGGAGAGGAGAGGAGAGGAGAGGAGAGGAGAGGAGAGGAGAGGAGAGGAGAGGAGAGGAGAGGAGAGGAGAGGAGAGGAGAGGAGAGGAGAGGAGAGGAGAGGAGAGGAGAGGAGAGGAGGCAATGAGAAGGAGAAGGAGGAGAGGCTTTGCCACAAGTGACTTGCTCACCACAAGCATCATAGCTGATAAAGTCTGATGGTATGGAGCAGTTAAAGACACTCACTTTATGAGCTGAGAAGAAGTGTTCAAAGTAGACACTTGGAGACACCAAATAAGTACTAAAACCTCAATCTGAAGCAGACCTTACATCCAGTGTCTGAACACAGAGCAAGATTCTCTGCTGGGATGCTGGTGAAAGCAAACTTGGATCAGTCTGAGGGTTTGGCCCTGCATATCTCCCTTACTCCCCTCCCCTACTTCAAAGCAGCATATTTGTCATAGTTTCAACACCAACCTAGAGCCTCAGCTTCTTCAGATCTCAGGCAAACCTCTAGCCCTCAAAAGCCAACTGACAGATACTCAGGGAGCATAAAGCTCCAGCCTCTGGCTTTCATTTTGATAACCATTTCCATACTCTGCTTGATCTGTCACAGAGAGGCAGATAAGGACTTCTTGTCTACATTGCATCTATTTGCCCTGTGTTCTGGGCATCTTCTCCCAACCCCTTCCCTGACACACAGACTGAGTGAGCAGAGCAGAATTGCCTTCCTAAGCCAAGAGCTCTGGAGGTTTGGTGGCTCTTTGGAGTCCTTCAATATTAGCACTGCATTCTCCTCCTCAAAAGGCCTTGCTTAAGAAGTGTGTTGCGTGCTGCCTAACTCCCCTCCTCCTCCTCCACATTCCCTCCTTGCCATCAAACCAAGTGCATCATTGGCAGTGCTTTCTGCCCTGTGCAAAGAGTGTTTGAAGCCAGGACATATTCAGTTGTCACTAATAAGAACTGCAGCTTTCTGCTGAGGATAATTTCCTGTACCCAAGGGGAGCCCAGAGCTGGAGCACCCACATGCAGCACACACATCCACTGCCTGTTCTCTGCCTGCTTCCAGCAACTGAAAGTGGCTCAGGGTGGATTTCTGTTCTGGTTTTTTTGCTGGTTGCCTGTACAGATCAGTAGCAGAGTGGTGGAGAGATTTAGCTGAGGGCAAGAAGCGGAATTCTCTCCACTTCATAGAATCACAGAACCAAGCAGGCTGGCAGAGAGCTCCAGGCTCAGCCAGCCCAACCTAGCACCCAGCCCTGCCCAACCAACCAGACCATGGCACTAAGTGCCCCAGCCAGGCTTGGCTGCAACACCTCCAGCCACGGCCACTCCACCACCTCCCTGGGCAGCCCATTCCAATGCCAATCACTCTCTCTGCCAGGAACTTCCTAACAACATCCAGCCTAGACCTGCCCTGCCACAGCTTCAGACTCTGTCCCCTTCTTCTGTTGCTGGCTGCCTGGCAGCAGAGCCCAACCCCACCTGGCTACAGCCTCCCTGCAGGCAGCTGCAGGCAGCAATGAGCTCTGCCCTGAGCCTCCTCTGCTGCAGGCTGCACACCCCCAGCTCCCTCAGCCTCTCCTCACAGGGCTCTGCTCCAGGCCCCTCCCCAGCCTTGCTGCCCTTCTCTCCACACCTTCCAGCACCTCAACAGCTCTCTGCAATTCAGGAGCCCACAACTGGACACAGCACTCCAGGGGTGGCCTGAGCAGTGCTGAGCACAGGGGCACAAGAACCTCCCTTGTCCTGCTGCCCACACTGCTCCTGAGCTAGCCCAGGATGCCATTGGCATTCTGTGATTCTGTGCTCCACAACCTCCCTGGAGATTCAAAGCCAGGTTGGATGAGGCTTTGAGCAGCCTGTTCTAGCAGGAGGTGTCCCTGCCTGTTGTGACCATCACAACCTCTTTCTGAGCTCTCTGGCAGCAGCAGAACAGCACAGACAGCTGACACAAGGAGAGCAGCACAAACCTAACAAGATTTCTCATGTCCTGGAGCAGTGAGAACTTAGCTTATGGCAGATCAAACTGGTTTTGGCTGAGTCCTGTGGCCATTGCTCAGGTGCAGACAGGACTTCAGTGCCTGTTGTAGCCCTGCAGGTAGTTGTAGACAGCAATGAGGTCCCCCCTGAGCCTCCTCTAGCAATGCTGTGTGAAGGCAAGACAAAGGTCTTGACCCTCTCCTGGAATCTGCATCCTTGGCACACCCTTTCCTCCTCTTCCCTTTCAAGGAGGTCTCCTGCTGAAAGGATCCAGGCAAATACCCACATTTCTTGTAAGATCTAATAAAACTTATCAGCTTGTTAATCTTATCCTGTGGCCACAGCCAATTATGTCACTTCAGTTCAGGCTGCTTTGAGACTGAGCAGAAAGCATCTCCTGGCAAGCTTGTCTTGACTGACAAAGCCCAGGAGCTGATGCAGCCAGGGCTGTTATTCCCTGCAAGAAGATGCCTTGAGAAATTTCAAGCAGTGAGGAGATTCTGAGTAAGCCTCAATGCTCTCAGCTTGTCTGGGTAAAGTGGTAAGCAGGAACACTGCCAGGCCACGAAGGTGGTGGCAGCTGGAGATGCTGTGTTGTGGGCATCCCCTGCTGCCCCATCCACTGCTTAGAGCAGCACAGAATCACAGAACCTTAGAGGCTGAAAGAGACCTCCAGAGATCAGCCAGTCCAAGCTCCCTGCCAAGGCAGCATCACCCAGGGTAGGTCACACAGGAATGCATCCAGGTGGGTTTGGAAAGGCTCCAGAGCAGGAGACTCCACAACCTCTCTGGGCAGCCTGCTCCAGGGCTCTGCACCCTCACTGCAAAGAAGTTTCTCCTCCTGTTGAGCTGAAACCTTCTCTACTCCAGTTTGTAGCTGTTGCTCCTTGGCTTATTGCTGCTGAGCACCAAAAAGAGCTTGGCCCCAGGCACTGACCCCCACCCCTCAGAGATTTGTGCACATTGCTCAGATCTCCTCTCAGCCTTCTCTTCTGCAGACCAAACAGCCCCAGGGCTCTCAGGCTCTCTCCATAGGGGAGATGCTCAACTGCCCCAGTCACCCTCATGGCTCTCTGCTGGACTCTGTCCAGCAGGTCCCTGTCTCTCCTGAACTGGTTGAAGCACCTTCTGAATGGCTGAGAAAAGCAAAAGGTAGCCCCAGAAAACCCCTTTAAAGCACAAAAATGGGCCTGTGTGGCACAGCATCAGTCCTAGAAGCACAGGGCTGGGCTGCAATTGCATAGAATCACAGAATCAGGCAGGGCTGGAAGGGCCACAAGGATGAGCCAGTTCCAACCCCCTGCCATGCCCAGGGACACCCTACCCTAGAGCAGGCTGCACACAGCCTCAGCCAGCCTGGCCTCAAACACCTCCAGGCATGAGTCTTCCACCACCTCCCTGGGCAACCCCTTCCAGGCTCTCACCACTCTCCTGCTCAACAACTTCTTCCTAACATCCAGTCTGAATCTACCCAACTTTAGCTTTGTTCCATCCCCCATGCAGTTCTGTCACTCCCTGACAGCCTAAAAGTCCCTCCCCAGCTTTCTTGTAGCTCCCTTAAGTTACTGAAAGGCCACAGTAAGGTCACCTGGGAGCCTTCTCCTCTGCAGACTGAACAGCCCCAACTCCCCCAGTCTCTTCTCCTGGCATTGGTGAAGGGACACTTCAGGGTTCTTTTTATGGGCTCTGATGTCTGCTATCCACAAAGCCTGCAGCTGAACTCTGCTTTGCTCACCGTGCTCAGAAAGGCTGTACAGGGGTGGGAGTTTGTTCTCTGGTTAGCCTGGGGGAGTTGTTTTGTTTAAAAGCAATCCTGAGGAGCAGGGCTCAAGAGGGCACTGCAGCTGAGGCAGCAGGCCAGGTCCCAGCCGAGCAAGAGCAGGCAGCTCCCAGCAGAGGGAAGCAGGCAGCAGCCCAAGAGCTGGAGCAGGGCTGCAGGAGCTGGGACAGGAAAGGAGCCAGCCCAGAGAGCGCCAGCAGCACCCTGCTGCTCCTGAACCACCACCACCACCATAGAATCATAGAACCAAGCAGGCTGGAAGAGAGCTCCAAGCTCAGGCAGCCCAACCTAGCACCCAGCCCTGCCCAACCAACCAGACCATGGCACTAAGTGCCCCAGCCAGGCTTGGCTGCAACACCTCCAGCCACAGCCACTCCACCACCTCCCTGGGCAGCCCATTCCAATGCCAATCACTCTCTCTGGCAGGAACTTCCTAACAACATCCAGCCTAGACCTGCCCTGCCACAGCTTCAGACTCTGTCCCCTTGTTCTGTTGCTGGCTGCCTGGCAGCAGAGCCCAACCCCACCTGGCTACAGCCTCCCTGCAGGCAGCTGCAGGCAGCAATCAGCTCTGCCCTGAGCCTCCTCTGCTGCAGGCTGCACACCCCCAGCTCCCTCAGCCTCTCCTCACAGGGCTCTGCTCCAGGCCCTCCCCAACCTTGCTGCCCTTCTCTCCACACCTGCCAGCACCTCAACAGCTCTCTGCAATTCAGGAGCCCACAACTGGACACAGCACTCCAGGGCTGGCCTGAGCAGTGCTGAGCACAGGGGCACAAGAACCTCCCTTGTCCTGCTGCCCACACTGCTCCTGAGCCAGCCCAGGATGTCATAATTTGCTTTAATTCATTTAATTAATTATTACTGCTTTAATTCAAAGGCTTCTCAATTCAAGAGAGATGAAGATTCTGGCCTGACCAGACCAGGCCAGACCCAAAAGCAGTTCAGAGGGAGCAGTAATCCCTCTCCCTGCTTTCCCATCCACTGTTTTGGTCTAACCCTTCCTCCTCCACAAGCTTCTCCGTGGAGATGAAGCAATAGGGTGGCTGTCATCTGGATTTTCTCAGTGCAGCATTAATATTTCCTCTTTAATATTAACATCCCAGAAAGGAAAACTACTTCTGATTTATGCCATAAATTCCCAGCCCATTGAAGAATAACACTGCCCCAAAATCACCTTCTTACTGCAAGCCTTCCTGAACTAATGCACGCCAGAAAGCAACAGTTGTGGGTTGGTTGGGGTTGATTTCTCTTTCACTGTTGAATGAATCTTTTCAGCTGGCATAAAAGAAACACTTTAAAATGAAAACTGAATATCCCCCAAGGATCCCAGAATCATCCTCCCCCCAAAGCTTAGGTTGTAATCAATTCTGTGTTAGGAAGAGCAACTGCTCTGACATCCTTCAGATGCTCGGTGTAAACTCAACCAGCAGTTAAAAAAACCAACTGAGAATGGAAGCATCCATTAAAGAAAAAGATAAACAAAAAGCCTATTCCCCATCTTAAAAGGGAGACTTTCATCTCCTTCCCAGTTTTAATCCTTGCTGCTCTGTTTCTTTGCCATGCAAGCACAAAGAATCTCTCAGTTTAAATTCACATCACAGCCAGACGGCTCCGAGACGACTGCGGTGCTGTGCTCCGCTGAGATCACAGCATCACAGCATGGTCTGCCTGGGAAGGGACCTCCAAAGCTCAGCCAGCCCCCAGCAGGGACATCCTCCACTAGATCAGGTTGCCCACAGCCCTCTCAAGTCTCCCCTTGAATATCTCCAGGGATGGGACCCTGACTATCTGCCAGGGAAACCTGCTGCAGTGTTTCACTACCCTCAGGGTACAGAACTTGTTCCTTGTATCCAATTTCAACCTGCCCTGCTCTAATTTGCAGCCATTGCCCTCATCCTGTCCCTGCAGGCCTCTGCAAACAGTCTCTCTGCAGCCTTCTTGTAGCCCACTTTAGCTACTGGCAGGCTGCTATTAGGTCTCCCCTACTATAACTCAAGGTCCCCTCAAGCCTCACCTTGAATATCTCCAGGGATGAGGCCTCAACCACCTCCCAGGGCAACCTGTTGCAGTGCTCCACTACTCTCATGGTAGGGAACTTGCTCCTTATATCCAATTCCAACCTGCCCTGCTCTGATTTACAGCCATTGCCCTTATCCAGTCCCTGCAGGCCTTTGCAAACAGTCTCTCTGCAGCCTTCTTGCAGCCCCCTTCAGCTGCTGGCAGGCTGCTGTTAGGTCTCCCCTAAAACATTCAATGCTTTTCAAGACTTTGGAGGGATTCTAAAGATTTTGGGTACAGTCCTAATGCAGGACTTCTGTGCAAGCCTTTGCATTCCCAGGGGAATGCTCCTTGAGTGCAGTGGGCTCAGGATTTCCCTGATTAGCCTTGATCAAAGAATGGTTCAGGTTGGAAGGGAGCTCAGAGCTCAGCTTCTCCAACCTCCACACCATGCCCAGGGACACCTCTCAGCTACACTCAGCTGCTCAAGGCCTCATCCAGCCTGGCCTGCAGCACCCCCAGCAAGGAGGCAGCCACAGCCTCCCTGGGCAGCCTGGGACACACTCTCAGCACCCTCACACTCAACAACTCCTTCCTCAGCTCCACTCTCAGCCTGCTCTGCCTCAGCTCCAAACCATTGCCCCTTGGGCTGTCTCTAGAGCCCCTGATGCAAAGTCCCTCTGCAGCCTTCCTGCAGGATCCTGGAAGGCCACAAGAAGGTCCCCTGGGAGCCTCCTCTGCTCCAGCCTGCACAGCCCCAACTCTTTCAGGCTGTGCTCACAGCAGAGCTGCTGCAGCCTCTCAGCATCCTCCTGGCCCTGCTCTGGACACTCTCCAGCATCTCCACAGCCCTCTTGTCCCAGGGGCTCCAGAGCTGGATGCAGGACTCCAGGTGGGGTCTCAGCAGAGCAGAGCAGAGCAGAGCAGAGCAGAGGGGCAGAATCCCCTCCCTGGCCCTGCTGGCCACACTTCTGCTGCTGCAGCCCAGGCTCTGCTTGGCCTTCTGGGCTGCAAGTGCACACTGCTGGCTCCTGTGGAGCTTCTCCTCCAGCAGCACCCCCAAGTGCCTCTGCTCAGGGCTGATCTCCAGCCACTCACTGCCCAGCCTGGAGTTGTGCTTGAGACTGCAAGAGAACACCTTCCAAGTGCAGTAAGCTCAGCAGCATGTGGCATTTCCATTGCCATATAAATCTTTACAGAAGTCCATTATTTCCTGAGGTCTGAGAGAAGAACTCTGCTTTATTTCACCACACCAGCCATAAATTATTCATTAATGCTGCCTGCTAACTCTGTAACTGAGCCCAGATGTTTCTGCTGGAGAGGCATTCCACGAGGAGAGTTAAATATAGTAAGCTGTGTGGATGCAGCAGCAGACCTCTCTCTCTTTCTCTCTCTCCCTCACCCCTACCATCACAGGATGCTCAAATAATACTTGAGAGAAAAGAATCAAAGCATCTGAGACACATTCTGAACATGCAATGTGGATGCCCAGTGCCAGGACAAATGGCAATGGGTGGAGGTTGAGGAATAGGAGGTTCCATGTGAACCTCAGGAGGAATTTTAGCCCTGTGAGGGTGACAGAGCACTGGAACAGGCTGCCCAGGGGGGTTGTGGAGTCTTCCTCTTTGGAGATACTCAAGAGCTGGATGCATTCCTGTATGATCTGCTTTGGGTGACCCTGCTCTGGCAGGGGGGTTGGACTGAATGAGCTTTGGAAGTCCCTTCCAGCCCCTGACATTCTGTGATTCTATGAAATGCAGCAGTCTGGACACAAAACTCTATGCAGAAGAGCTTCTACACATCCCATTTGGCTGTGACTGCAGTCTGGTCCTGTCTCTGGGCATGGTGTGGCACTTCCACTGGCCAGAGCAAACAGAGAACTGACAGGCAGGGGAATGCTCCTTCCCATGCACCATGTGCAGATCATAGGGTATGGTGAGTGGAGTTAAAGCCAGCTGGCAGCCAGGCACAAGTGGTGTCCCCCAGGGCTCCGTGTGGGGACCACTTCTGTTTGCCATCTTTATTGATGACCTTGATGCAGACACAGAGTGTGTCAGCAGTGAGTTTGCAGATGGCACCAAGCTGGCTGGCAGTGTTGATCATCATGAGGGTAGGGAGGCTCTACAGAAGGACTTGGATAGGTTGGATCCAGGGGCCAATGTTACTGGGATGAGCTCCAACAAGGTCAATGCCAGGTCCTGCACTTGGGCCCCAACATCTCCAGGCAAGGCTACAGGCTTGGGGCAGTGTGGCTGGAGAGCTGCCTGCAGAGAGGGACCTGGGGGTTGTAATGGACAAACCACTCAATATGAGCCAGCAGTGTGCCCAGGTGGCAAAGAAAGCCAAAGGCATCCTGGCTGGGATTAGCAGTGCTGTGGCCAGCAGGAGCAGGGAGGGGACTGTCCCCTGGGGCTCTGCTCTGGGGAGGCCACAGCTCGAGTGTTGTGTTCAGTTTGGGGCACCTCAATACAAGTGAGATGTGGAGGTGCTGGAGGCAGTGCAGAGGAGGGCAAGGAAGCTGGAGAAAGGCCTGGGGAATAAATCTGATGAGGAGAGACTGAAGGAGCTGGGGATGGGTAGTGTGAAACAGAGGAGGCTGAGGGGAGACTTCATCACTGTCTACAGCTACCTGAAAGGACCTTGTGGAGAGGTTGGTGCTGGTCTCTTGTACAGGTCACTACTGATAGTAGAAGAGGGAATGGCCTCAAGCTGCCACCTAAACCTGGGTAGGTTTAGACTCCTATTTTCCCAACAGGAGTGGTCAGGCACTGGGATGAGCTGCCCAGAGAGGTGTTGGAGTCCCCAAGCCTGGCTGTGTTTAAAGGTGGTTTGGCTGTGGTGCTTGGGGCTCTGGTTTAGGGTACACCTTGCAGAGCAGGGTTCTGGGTTGGACTTGGTGATCCTGAGAGGCTTTTCCAGCCTGGCTGCTTCTGTGATTCTATTCTTTGCTCAGTGCTTTTTCCCCCCCCCCACAACACACAAATTCCACACCAAACACATTCCACACCTCAGAAACAAAAGAAAGAAGAAAAGAGGATTTACTTGGGTTGTGCTAAGCAGCCAGGTGCTAGGATGCTGCAAGTTTCAGCTGTAGCCTGCAGTGCTGTGAGTTCCACCATGTTCACCATCACATCAGTCTTGTGGCCAGGGAGCTTGGGAAGCACAGAAAGTATCTTCTCTGCAAGATTGTCACCGTGATGGCCAACTGCTCCTGGGGAGGGGGAAAAGAGCGCCCAGATAAGTAACCCCAGATAGGGAACCAGGACAAAATTGAACCCAAAACCAACAGAGGAAAGAGAAGGAACTGAGGGTGAAAAATAACAACCATAGAATCATGGAATGGTTTAGGTTGGAAGGGAGCTCAAAGCTCAGCCAGTTCTAACACCCCAACATAGGCAGGGACACCTCCCACTAGAACAGGTCTCATCCAACCTGGCCTTGAACACCTCCAGGGAGGTTGTGGAGCACAGAAGCAACCAATGTGATCAAAGATCACATTGGTTGCTTCTGTGCTCCACAACCTCCCTGGGCAACCTGTGCCAGTGTCTCACCACCCTCACTGCAAACAGCTTCTTCCTAACATCCAGTTTCAATCTCCCCTCTGCCAGTTCAAACCCATTCCTCCTCATCCTGTCATTCCCAGACCTTGTCAATAGTCCCTCCCCAGCCCTCTTGTAGCCCACTTCAGATCCTGCAAGGCCACTCCAAGATCTCCTCCAAGCCTTCTCCTCTCCAGGCTGCAGACCTGGGTAATAGGTTGGACTGGAAGGCCACTCTAAGTTCTGGCAGGGGGGGCTGGACTCAGTGACCTCTGAAGGTCTCTTTCATCCCCTGATATTCTGTGATTCTGTGGCAGGGGTTTGTAGGAAGAGTAAAATACTGAGAGACCCAAAAGACATCTAAGATCATAGAATCCAGTAGGTTGGAAGAGAGCTCCAAGCTCAGCCAGCCCAACCTAGCACCCAGCCCTGCCCAACCAACCAGACCATGGCACTAAGTGCCCCAGCCAGGCTTGGCTTCAGCACCTCCAGCCACGGCCACTCCACCACCTCCCTGGGCAGCCCATTCCAATGCCAATCACTCTCTCTGCCAGGAACTTCCTCCTCACAGCCAGCCTAGACCTGCCCTGCCACAGCTCCAGGCTGTGTCCCCTTCTTCTGTTGCTGACTGCCTGGCAGCAGAGCCCAACCCCACCTGGCTACAACCTCCATGAGGCTGGTGGAATACCAGAACAGGTTGCCCAGGGAGGTGGTTGTGGCCCCATTGCATCCAAGGTGATGCTGGACAGAGCTGTGGGCAACCTGATCTAGTTGAGGATGCCCTTGCTGAGTGAAGAGGGGGGGTTGGACTGCTTGAGCTTTGGAGGTCCCTTCCAAGCCAGCCCATTCTATATAGCACAGAATATCAACCTGACCACACTCCAAGAGCAACTGAGTTCCAGCTGCTGCGTTCCCTCCAGCTCTCCTGATCCCAAAAGCACAGGGCTCTTCTTTCCACTCATGAACCCTCAACACAGGCACTACAACCAGCTTACAAAGCATGTCAGACTGTGAGCCACACCAAAGCAGGAAAAACATGATGAAGTGGTCAAGGTTTGGACTGGATCATCTCCAGAGGTTCCTTCCCACCCTCAGGATTCTGTGACAACTGTGAAACAGCCTGAGAGAGGGACCAGAAACTTTAGTGCCTTTAAAGCAGCAACAAGTTGAAGGTGTTTTCAGTCTGTCACTTTAGCTAGGGTTCAGCTATCACTACAGGGCTGGACGTAGAATGGTTTAGGTTAGAAGGGCCCTCAAAGCTCATCCAGTCCATAGGCAGGGACAGCTCCCCCTAGAACATCAGTGCTGAGCTTGGTATTTTCCTCCTGGCTTTACTCACAGCAGAATGAGGACTGCTGAAGCCAATAACAAGAGGAAGGGAATAAAAAAGCCTTCCAAGGGTATGGCCCCACTCTGTCCAAGTCTGCCCATGTAGCACCCTATCTGCTCTCACTTCTCATCATGTCCAAAGGCAGAGGAGGTTTGCTTCAACAGCTGAGGCAGCTGCACATGCTCCAAGAACACAGAATCATTGAATCAGAATCATAGAATCAGGCAGGGTTGGAAGGGACCACAAGGAGCAGCCAGTTCCAACCCCCCCTGCCATGCCCAGGGACACCCTACCCTAGAGCAGGCTGCACACAGCCTCAGCCAGCCTGGCCTCAAACACCTCCAGAGATGGACATAATCAAGGCTCTTACTTTAGTGGGGTCAGATTATTAACTGATGTTGCATAAGGAGGAGGTTCTCTGCAGCAAACCTGGCACTCAGGCTGTAAAACCACCTCAGGCTTTATCAAGCCCTCTGGATTGGAAGTTGAAAAGAGAAGCAGGGATGAAAAGGGAAGAGAAAAGTGAAGTCCAACTCCACGTTGACAATGGCTCTGCCCACAGAAGGCAAGGCAAGCACACGTGTCCAGCACCTGCTGGACTCAGAACACCAATTTGTTTGAGCAGAGGCTGCAAGAGCCACAGCATGACAGCAGCTTTCCTTCCTACCATGCCCAGCCCAGCCCCAAAGCACTCTGAGTGCAGATGAAGTGAGCTGTGCCGTCTCTGCAGCTCCCAAAGCCATCTGCTCTGCAAGAGCTCCACGCTCCTCTCGCTGGCTCAGCCTCTTGTCAGCCACACAGCACTCAGCAACACTCACAGAGTGAGAGGCATGGAAAACAGATGGCAGCCTCCTGAACCTCCTCCCCCACCCCTGCAAGCAATGTCTCTCTCTCTCTCTCGCCCTCCACACTTGCTGTCCATTTAGCCAGACAAGGCACCTTGCAATAAGAGAGATCTACTTTCTCTTTTGTACTGGGCAAGGACTATGAGAGCAGTCAGTTACCAGCCTTAACCAACCGAGCAAACCACCACCTGTCCTGTGGGCAGCAGAGCCAGTGGCATCCTGGGCTGGCTCAGGAGCAGTGTGGGCAGCAGGACAAGGGAGGTTCTTGTGCCCACCCCTGTGCTCAGCACTGCTCAGGCCAGCCCTGGAGTGCTGTGTCCAGTTGTGGGCTCCTGAATTGCAGAGAGCTGTTGAGGTGCTGGAAGGTGTGGAGAGAAGGGCAGCAAGGCTGGGGAGGGGCCTGGAGCAGAGCCCTGTGAGGAGAGGCTGAGGGAGCTGGGGGTGTGCAGCCTGCAGCAGAGGAGGCTCAGGGCAGAGCTCATTGCTGCCTGCAGCTGCCTGCAGGGAGGCTGTAGCCAGGTGGGGTTGGGCTCTGCTGCCAGGCAGCCAGCACCAGAACAAGGGGACACAGCCTCAAACTGTGCCAGGGCAGGTTGTGGCTGGATGTTGTTAGGAAGTTGCTGTCAGAGAGAGTGATTGGCATTGGAATGGGCTGCCCAGGGAGGTGGTGGAGTGGCCGTGGCTGGAGGTGTTGCAGCCAAGCCTGGCTGGGGCACTTAGTGCCATGGTCTGGTTGGTTGGGCAGGGCTGGGTGCTAGGTTGGGCTGGCTGAGCTTGGAGCTCTCTGCCAACCTGCCTGACCCTCTGATGCTGCAATTCTCATTCTGGGTGATTCTGTGTGCTCTGTTCACTACCACCACTCTTAAACCGATCAGATGAGAGTTGCTCTCTGGAGGTCCTCTCCAGCATTCTGTGATTCCTTGACTGCCCTAACTGCTAATCCTTCAGGCTCCCACTGGTCTGCAGGCACTAATGGCTTTTGCTGTTCCTTGTCAAATCAATCACAAAACATCTCCTCAAGTGTTACCAATCACCATCATCCTGTCCAACAACACAAATCAGCCCAGGCTGGACAGACAGGTAACCTCATGAGAGGAGGCCAGGAAATCACAGAGAGTCACTTTCCAACTGCACTGACTCCAGCAGGCTGCACAGGATTGGTTTCCATTCTCTCTCCTCATCAATGTTGAGGCCACTCAGCAGCTTCTCATTACCAGCTGGCAGCTTTTAATGCTGCCAACAGGCACAAGACCCAAGTGTCAGAGAGACAATAAGTTACCTGACCAATGCAAAACAGGAGCCTTGATGGCAGGCACATGTCCAGCCCTGAGGATACACAAGAGCTTACATCTCACAGAGCCACAGAATTGCCAAGGCTGGAAGAGACCTCTGAGGAACCTCTGAGGGAGCTGGGGCTGTTCAGTCTGGAGAGGAGAAGGCTCCAAGGCAACACTACTGTAGCCTTTCGGTATCTTAAGTGGGCTACAAGAAAGCTGGGAAGGGACTTTTTAGGATGCCAGGTAGTGATAGGACTGGGGGGAATGGAACCAAGCTAGGAATGCTCAAGCAAAGCCTGGCTGGGGCACTTAGTGCCATGGTCTGGCTGATTGGATACAGCTGGGTGCTAGGTTGGACTGGATGAGCTGGGAGGTCTCTTCCAACTTGGCTGATTCTATGATTCAGCCTGGATGTTAGGAAGAAGTTCTTCAGCATGAGGGTGGTGGGAGCATGGAAGAGGTTACCCAGGGAGGTGGTGGAAGCCTCATTCCTAGAGATGTTTAAGTTGTGATGATGCTTCCACACTGCAGACTCACCCAATCCTCTTCAGAGTAAGTCCACAACTAGGAGGACTTTACAATTAAAGGACTCTAGTGGGACAATTCCTGTGATGCAGCTTTCTTAGGCAATGCATTGCCTCAGGGACTGCAGGGCTTAAAATATCAGCAGGCATAAAATGTTTACAACTCTCCCTTGAAAGAAGCTGAACTACCTGAAGAGGAGGCTGGAGTGAGGAGGGGGACAGCCTCATCTCTCTGGTGGCAAGTGGCAGGACTAGAGGAGAGATCTGCCACTGGAATGGGCTGCCCAGTGAGGTGGTGGAGTTGCTGTCCTTGGAGGTGTTGAAGCCAAGCCTGGCTGGGGCACTTAGTGCCATGGTCTGGTTGGTTGGGCAGGGCTGGGTGCTAGGTTGGGCTGGCTGAGCTTGGAGCTCTCTTCCAACCTGCTTGATTCTATGATTCTAAGGTCTAGGTGATTGGCTAAGGCTGGGTGCTAGTTTGGACTGAATGAGCTTGGAGCTCTCTTCCAACCTGCTTGGTTCTATGGTCTAGGTGATTGGCCAGGGCTGGGTGCCAGTTTGGACTGAATGAGCTTGGAGCTCTCTTCCCACCTGCTTGGTTCTATGAAAGGAATGCAAGCTGTGCCAGGGGAGGTTTAGGTTGGATATTAGGAGATACTTCTGGACAGAAAGGGATCCTAAACACTGGAATGATCTACCCAGGGCAGTGATAGAGTCACCATCCCTAGGGGAGTGGTGGGAGCTGGTGCTTAGGGACATGGTTCAGTGGTGACTTTGCAGTACTGGATCAAAGGTTAGGCAGGATGATTTTTGAGGTCTCTTCCAACCAAGGATATTCCATGGATATCTTGAGCTCCATTTCCAAGGCTTATCAAATGCTTTGCCAGATTCTTTCATCCAGCTTTACCTTAAGCTGACCTTACTAAACAGTGCTGGAAAGCAACCTGTTCCCAGGAAGCAACACACAGCATTCAAGGCAAACTACAGCATCCTTCCACCTTGCCATAGGACAGATCTACTTCCTCATTTGTCCTGAGAAAGGAAAATGAAAGCAGTCAGTTATCCATCCCCCTGTGCTGGCTACTCAGTCTTATCCAAATTAACCAACCAAACCACTAACACAAAAGCACAAACAATCACAGAATGAACCAGGTTGGAAAAGACCTCTGAGATCATCCAGTCCAACCTAGCACCTAACCTAATTAACTAACCCATGGCACTAAGTGCCTCATCCAGCCTCCTCTGAAACACCTCCAGGGAACACAGAATCCAGCAGGTTGGGAGAGAGCTCCAAGCTCAGCCAGCCCAACCTAGCACCCAGCCCTGCCCAACCAACCAGACCATGGCACTAAGTGCCCCAGCCAGGCTTGGCTGCAACACCTCCAGCCACAGCCACTCCACCACCTCCCTGGGCAGCCCATTCCAATGCCAATCACTCTCTCTGCCAGGAACTTCCTAACAACATCCAGCCTAGACCTGTCCTGCCACAGCTTCAGACTCTGTCCCCTTCTTCTGTTGCTGGCTGCCTGGCAGCAGAGCCCAACCCCACCTGGCTACAGCCTCCCTGCAGGCAGCTGCAGGCAGCAATGAGCTCTGCCCTGAGCCTCCTCTGCTGCAGGCTGCACCCCCCCAGCTCCCTCAGCCTCTCCTCACAGGGCTGTGCTCCAGGCCCCTCCCCAGCCTTGCTGCCCTTCTCTCCACACCTTCCAGCACCTCAGCATCTTTCTTAAATCAATACCCACCACAACCTCACCCTGCTCAAAACCAAACCCACCCCACATAAAACTTGCACCCCAGCAGCAGGAGCCTGAAAGCTCACAGCCAAGCACAGCAGCAGAGATATGACAGACTTCCCCATCTCTCACAGCCAGCTACTGCAACATCTGTAGAGAGCAGTAAATTTGGAGAGCAGAAACACTCAAACCTTGTAATTTCCAAGTCCTCTGCAACGACCCAGCCACCTGCAGGGTCTTTTTAAACAGGCTAAACTTCTTTCCACTTCTTTGCTTATCTCTGCAAAGCTTCTCTGACATGTGAAGCATTTCAAACCCTACACTAGCAAAAAAAAATGGTGTGCAACAGCAAGAGCCTTTGCAGCCCACACCACAGCACAGGCTGCACCCTGACCCACAGCACTCAGCTGACACCACTTGAATATTTTCAGCTGCCTTCACCCCTCACAGCTGCAGCCTTGCAACCTCGAGGCACCACAATAATTTAAGCAAGGTTTGCCTCCTGTGTCACAGCTTCAGCCTGGCTGATAAAAAGGGGACTACTGTGCTCTGCAGGCCCCAGGATTTAGGTTTTCAAGGCATCAGCTGGTATGGTAAGGAAGGAAAAAGATGTGGCTTTGTTTCCTTTAAGAAGCCATTAGTGTCAACCCACCAATGTGCCTACTTGGAAGATGCTGCAGTCAATGGGTAGCAGAGCCCTGCAGAGGGACCTGGCCAGGCTGCATGGGTGGGCAGAGGCCAATGGGATGAGATTGAACAAGGCCAAGTGCAGGGTTCTGCATTTTGGCCACAACAACCCCAAGCAGCACTTGGGGCTGGGGCCAGAGTGGCTGAGAGCAGCCAGGCAGAGAGGGAGCTGGGGGTGGTGGGAGAGAGGAGCTGAAGAGGAGGCAGCAGTGCCCAGGTGGGCAGCAGAGCCAATGGCATCCTGGGCTGGCTCAGGAGCAGTGTGGGCAGCAGGACAAGGGAGGTTCTTCAACCCACCCCTGTGCTCAGCACTGCTCAGGCCAGCCCTGGAGTGCTGTGTCCAGCTGTGGGCTCCTGAATTGCAGAGAGCTGTTGAGGTGCTGGAAGGTGTGGAGAGAAGGGCAGCAAGGCTGGGGAGGGGCCTGGAGCAGAGCCCTGTGAGGAGAGGCTGAGGGAGCTGGGGGTGTGCAGCCTGCAGCAGAGGAGGCTCAGGGCAGAGCTCATTGCTGCCTGCAGCTGCCTGCAGGGAGGCTGTAGCCAGGTGGGGTTGGGCTCTGCTGCCAGGCAGCCAGCACCAGAACAAGGGGACACAGCCTGAAGCTGTGCCAGGGCAGGTCTAGGCTGGATGTGAGGAGGAAGTTGCTGGCAGAGAGAGTGATTGGCATTGGAATGGGCTGCCCAGGGAGGTGGTGGAGTGGCCGTGGCTGGAGGTGTTGCAGCCAAGCCTGGCTGGGGCACTTAGTGCCATGGTCTGGTTGACTGGATAGGGCTGGGTGCTAGGTTGGACTGGCTGAGCTTGGAGCTCTCTGCTAACCTGCTTGGTTCTATGATTCTATGGTTTGCCAACTTCACAGCATCAGTCAGGTGTAACTGAGTCATTCAAAGGCAAAGTACAAAGCACAGCACAACCTTCCCTATATATGCCAGGGATGGGGGGACAGGCTCTGCTCACTGCTCCCTGGGATAGGACAAGCAGCAATGGATGGAAGCTGCAGCACAGAAGGTTCCAGCTCAACACAAGGGGAACTTCTTGCCTGGAAGGGTCCCAGAGCCCTGGCACAGGCTGCCCAGAGAGGCTGTGGAGTCTCCTTCTCTGGAGCCTTTCAAGGCCTGTCTGGATGTGTTCCTCTGTGATCCGTGTTACATTGCATTGTCCTGCTCTGGCAGGGGGTTGGACTGGATGATCTCCTTGGGTCCCTTCCAACCCCTAACATCCAGTGTGCCTGTGATATATGCACTCACAGACACTTTGAGGCATATAGATCTAGCTAAGTGTATACATAGATATCTACTTCTTTAGACAGGTAGAATGCCAAGGCTGACAAGCTGAGCCAGGGAGCAATAGAATCCTAGAATCAGTCAGGGTTGGAAGGGACCAAAAGGATCAGCCAGTTCCAACCCCCCTGCCATGCCCAGGGACATAGAATCATAGAGTCAACCAGGTTGGAAGAGACCTCCAAGATCATCCAGTCCAACCTAGCACCCAGCCCTATCCAATCACACACCTCACACTAGATCAGGTTGTCCACAGCCTCTTCCAGCCTGGCCTTAAACACCTCCAGGCATGAGGCTTCCACCACCTCCCCGGGCAACCCCTTCCACTTTCCAGGCTCTCACCACCCTCATGCTGAACAACTTCTTCCTAACCTCCAGGCTGAATCTCCCCATTTCTAGCTTGCTTCCATCCCCCCCAAGTCCTATCACTACGTGACAGCCTCAAAAGTCCCTCCCCAGCTTTCTTGCAGGCTCCCTTCAGATACTGAAAGGTCACCATAAGGTCACACTGGAGTCCTCACTTCTCCAGATGGAAGAGCCCAAATTTCCTCAGTCTCTCCTCATAGCAGGAGAAGATTCACAGCAATCCAGAAGGCACAGTCTGTGCAGCCCATTTCCTTCACAGTTTGAGAGGAGACTCACACAGCTAAAGTCTCTGACCTATAGCAAAGTAGGAGTGCCAGAAACAAACCCTTCTGTTTCCAGCACAGTTTCCTCTTGGTTTCCATGACCTGCTGGGGAGCAGCAGTGTGTGTGCAGCCACCACAGCCTGAGGTTACACAACACCCCAAGCCTTGCAGACTCAGAATCACAGAGTCAGTCAGGGTTGGAAGGGACCACAAGGAGCAGCCAGTTCCAACCCCCTGCCATGGGCAGGCACACTACATCAGGCTGCCCACAGCCTCAGCCAGCCTGGCCTTGAACACCTCCAGCCATGGGGCCTCAACCACCTCCCTGGGCAACCCCTGCCGGCCTCTCACCACTCTCATGCCCAGCAACTTCCTCCTCACGTCGCTGAATCTCCCCACCTCCAGCTTTGCTCCATCCCCCCCAGTGCTGTCACTACCTGACAGACTAAAGTCCCTCCTCCAACTCTCTGAGAGCCTCCCGCCAGGGTGGCTGTGGGCCCGCACAGATGACAGCTGCCACCAGCAGTGAGTTTCTTACCAGCGAGGTCCAGCGTCCTGTCCACGAAAACGACTGAGGCTTTACTGGTGCCCATCCTCCTCCTGTTCCTGGCCGGGGCGTAGCTGGCCAGCTCAGCGGCCACGACCCTACTGAGAGTGCCCACGGCGAAGCATTCCTCCCGCAGCCCCAGAGCGGCGAACAGAGCGTCGAGGTCGCCCACCAGAGCCCGCACCGCCGCCCGCAAACCGGCGGACAGGGCACCCAGCCCGGCCTCCACGGGGCCGGGCCCGCCGGAGCCGGGGAGAGGCGGAAGGAACGTCGCCAGGCCAGGCAGCAAGCAGAGCTCCGCCGAGATGGGTGCCAGGAGCGGCGGGCCCCGCAGCACCACCTCGGCGCGGCCACCTTCGCCCATCCACCGCCGCAGGGTCTCCTCCATCTCGGCCTGCCCGCCGTCCTCCCCCTCGCCGCTGCACACCAGGACGCAGTGCCGCACGGCAGCCTGATCCAACACGCCGCGCACGGCGGCGGCCGTACCGCCCCGCAGGGGCCCGCTCACCGCGCAGACGACGCGGGCCGACCCCGCCGCCGCCCCCGCCTCAGCGGGCAAAGCCCTGACCGCCACCGCCCCTGCCGCCAGCAGCTCGCCCGCCCCGCCGCCGCCCCAGTGCAGCGCCTCGGTGCATGCCGCGTCCAGGAAGACGACGGCGCCACTCGCCCTGGCGAGCAGCGGCTCCCAGGCCTGCCGGCACAGCCGGCGCAGCTCCGCCACCGGCACCGGCACCGCCATGGCCGCGGCGCCGCTGACAGCCACCGCACCGCGCGGGCCGGCGCGGGCACGATGACGCAGCGGGCGCGGATTGGCTGGCGGCCGGCCGGGGGCGGAGCAAAGGCAGCGCTGCCGTCCCGCCCGCGCCGCGGGGCTGCTGCCGGCGTCCGGGGTCTGCCGGGGGGTTCGGTGTCTGCTGGGGGGGGTCCGGTGTCTGCTGGGGGAGTCCGGGGGAGCCTGCGGGGGTTTGGTGTCTGCTGGAGGGGGTCGGTGTCTGCCGGGGGGTCCGGTGTCTGCTGGGGGGGGTTCGGTGTCTGCTGGGGGGGTCCGGTGTCTGCTGGGGGGGGTTCGGTGTCTGCTGGGGGGGTCCGGGGTCTGCTGGGGGGGTCCGGTGTCTGCTGGGGGGGTCCGAGTGTCTGCTGGGGGGGTCCGGTGTCTGCTGGGGGGGTCCGGGGTCTGCTGGGGGGGTCCGGTGTCTGCTGGGGGGGTCCGAGTGTCTGCTGGGGGGGTCCGGTGTCTGCTGGGGGGGTCCGGGGTCTGCTGGGGGGGGTCCGGTGTCTGCTGGGGGGGTCCGGGGTCTGCTGGGGGGGGTCCGGTGTCTGCCGGGGGGTCCGGTGTCTGCCGGGGGGGTTCGGTGTCTGCTGGGGGGGATCGGTGTCTGCTGGGGGGTCCGGTGTCTGCTGGGGGGTTCGGTGTCTGCAGGGGGGGGTTCGGTGTCTGATGGAGGGGTCCGGGGGAGCCCGCGGGGGTTCGGTGTCTGCTAGGGGGGTCCGAGGGAGCTCGCGGGGGTTCGGGTGCCTGCTGGAGGGGTCCGAGGGAGCCCGCGGGGGTTCGGGTGTCTGCGGTAGGGTTAGAGGGGGCGGTGAGGCTTGTCCTCTCCCTGCAGGGGTTGTGGTGTCTCGGGTTAAGTTGGAAACCTTCCCCGGGAGAGAAAACTCAAAACAACGTGGATTTTTTGAAAAGTCAGGAAAAATGAGCTCGTATTCCTTATGGTTTGAGCTAAATATCACAGAATCACAGAAGCAAGCAGGTTGGAAGAGACCTCCAGGACCTCCTAACACCCTCTAATGAACCAACCCATGGCACTAAGTGCCCCAACAGCCTCCAGCTTCAACACCTCCAGCCACAGCCACTCCACCACCTCCCTGGGCAGCCCATTCCAATGCCAATCACTCTCTCTGCCAGGAACTTTCTCCCATCATCCAGCCTAGACCTGCCCTGGCACAGCTTGAGACTGTGTCCCCTTATTCTGTTGCTGGTTGTCTGGGAGAGGAGACCAACTCCACCTGGCTACTGCCTGCCTTCAGGTAGTTGTAGCCAGCAATGAGCTCTGCCCTGAGCCTCCTCTTCTGCAGGCTAAACCCCCTCCCTGGCCCTGCTGGCCACACTGCTGCTGCTGCAGCCCAGGCTCTGCTTGGCTTTCTGGGCTGCAAGTGCACACTGCTGGCTCCTGTGGAGCTTCTCCTCCACCAGCACCCCCAAGTGCCTCTGCTCAGGGCTGCTCTGCAGCCAGTCCCTGCCCAGCCTGGAGTTGTGCTGGGCATTGCCCTGACCCAGCTGCAGGACCTTGCCCTTGGTCTTGTTGAAGCTTCTGAGCTTGGCTTGTGCCCACCTCTGCAGCCTGTCCAGGTCCCTCTGGATGGATCCTGCCCTCCAGCCCGGCTGATGCACCACACAGCTTGGTGTGGGCAGCAAACTTGCTGAGGCTGCACTCAGTTCCTCTGTCCATGGCACCCACAAAGATGTTGAACAAGACTGGTGCCAGGACTGACCCCTGAGGGACTCGTCACTGCCTGCACGTGGCCATGGAGCCATTGACAGCCACTCTTTGAGTGCATCCATCAAGCCAGTTCACTGGACAGGTCTCTTTCAACCTGCTTATTTCAATGATTCCCTGAGATGCTTACTGCTCAGTGGACAGCAGGTTGGTACCTGCCCTGCTTTTCATGCTCTGCCTTCAACTAGCCATCATCTAACCAGCTGCTTACAAATGGCAGAGGCTTCAGATGCCAGCTAAAGTGGTGGAGGGGGCTTTTGTGGAAGCAGGAAAATTTAACTGCACACACAACTGGTCAAAACATCTGAAAACTGTTGGTATTTAACTTTTCAAATGAATCTTGCAGTTCTTCATGCAGCATCCATTTGACAGGCTGGATGGGTGGGCAGAGGCCAATGGGATGAGATTGATGGGTGAGGGTCCTGCACTTTGGCCACAACAACCCCAAGCAGCACTACAAGCTGGGGCCAGAGTGGCTGAGAGCAGGCAGGCAGAGAGGGAGCTGGGGGTGCTGGGAGAGAGGAGCTGAGGAGGAGGCAGCAGTGCCCAGGTGGGCAGCAGAGCCAATGGCATCCTGGGCTGGCTCAGGAGCAGTGTGGGCAGCAGGACAAGGGAGGTTCTTGTGCCCCTGTGCTCAGCACTGCTCAGGCCACCCCTTGAGTGCTGTGTCCAGTTGTGGGCTCCTGAATTGCAGAGAGCTGTTGAGGTGCTGGCAGGTGTGGAGAGAAGGGCAGCAAGGCTGGGGAGGGGCCTGGAGCAGAGCCCTGTGAGGAGAGGCTGAGGGAGCTGGGGGTGTGCAGCCTGCAGCAGAGGAGGCTCAGGGCAGAGCTCATTGCTGCCTGCAGCTGCCTGCAGGGAGGCTGTAGCCAGGTGGGGTTGGGCTCTGCTGCCAGGCAGCCAGCAACAGAAGAAGGGGACAGAGTCTGAAGCTGTGCCAGGGCAGGTCTAGGCTGGCTGTGAGGAGGAAGCTCCTGGCAGAGAGAGTGATTGGCATTGGAATGGGCTGCCCAGGGAGGTGGTGGAGTGGCCGTGGCTGGAGGTGTTGCAGCCAAGCCTGGCTGGGGCACTTAGTGCCATGGTCTGGTTGGTTGGGCAGGGCTGGGTGCTAGGTTGGGCTGGCTGAGCTTGGAGCTCTCTTCCAACCTGCTTGAGTCCATGATTCCTAGATGCAAAGTGACAAAAGCACCAACACAACAGGCTTGCCACCTCCTGCCGCTGTTAAAACAGCCGTTTCTCCATTAAATGCACCGTTACATTCATGGTGCTCAGGTGCATCCACAGCATTCAGATGTCAAACGCTTACTGATGCTAAAAATAAAACTAAGGCGGAAAAAAATAGATTTCCCTTTTGTTTTTTCTTCGGAAGAGTTGCTAAGCCTTGAACACTGTCCGCAGCCGGGAGAGTCCCCGGGCGGGCAGAGGGCTGGGGCAGCAGCAGCTGGAGCAGCAGCGTGTTTATCCAGCGCTTATGTTTCCCCGGCGGCAGCTGCCAGCAGCTGCCAGCAGCAGCACAGCACCGGGCTGGAGGTGCGTTTGCCCAAGTCCTGCTTCTAGAGATGGGCGAGGGTGTCCCAGAAGAGCTCGGCCCCGCAGCCGGTGATCCGCGCTGAGGGGGCGGACGGGCGCTCGGGGGTAGCAGAAGAGCAGAGGGATCTCCGGGAGCGGCGGGGACGGAGAGCAGCCGGAGGAAGGCAAGGGAGGCTCTCGGCGGCACGCCGCGCCTCGGGAGCCTGCGGAAGGCACGGCCCAGGTGAGTGCCGGCCACGGGCAGCACGCCCAGGGGAAACCGGCAGTGTGGACGGCCCCGGGCACTGCCTGCCCGCTCTGCCCCTCACTCTTCGGTCCGGCTCGCTCCTAGCGCAGGCAGCCAGGGGGCCTCGCCTTGGCTTTCTCCTCGCCCGCAGGGCCCGGCCCGGGAGGGCCCTTCGGCGAGCAGAGGGCGCCTGGCCGCGCCGGGCCGGCTGCTGGGCCGGCAGCGGGGAGGAGGCTCCCCGAGCGGCCGGGCGCCGCCGGGCCCCCCCCGCATGCCCGTGCCCAGGGCGCCGCGGGGCCGGGCCGGGCCCGCTTCCTGTGCGTGTCACTCACTCGGCGGGGGAGGGGAAGCGCCGAGCAGGCGGCGGCCGTTCCTCCGCCGGCGGTGCCGCTGGGCCAGGTGGGCGCTCGCAACCCCTCGGTTGCCTGCTCGGTGGCGGAGCTGAGGCGCCGGCGGAGGCCCGGAGCGTCGCGGCGGTGCCGGCCGGTAGCGGGAGGCCGCGGCGCCGCCGGGCCTGGGCCCTCGCGTCCCGCGGGAGGCGGCCATGTCTACCGGCGAGGTGGAGCGGGTGTCGGCAGACCTCGGCGGGGCCGCCGGGGACGAGGAGGAGGAGTGGCTCTATGGCGGTACGGACCTTCCCAGACCCCCGTTCCCGGCCCACCTCCCCCGCCCGCCCGCCCTGCCGCCGTGCCCCGCCGCGGCGGGAGGGGGGTGGCGATGTACGCTGGGGAGGGCGGGCGGGAGGGTAGGCCGCGGCGTGCGCCGCCTTGCCTCGCCTCACCGGCCCGCGGCCGATCGCACCCCGCCGCGCCGGGCGGGCAGGCAGGCGGCCGTTTAAAAGGGCCCCCTCCATCCCGCCACCCCCAGCCGCCGTCCAGTCCCCTCCTCTCGGCCAGCCCTCCAGCCGCGCCGTCCCGGGGCCTGTACGCGGCCCCCTCCCCGGCGCACGGTGGTCGCTGCCCCCTCCCCCGCCGGCGTTCGCTTGCCGGGCTCTGAGGCGCCGCCGATCTCCGGTGCCCTCTGCCCGGGCAGCGCAGGCCGAGGCGTGCCGGGCCCCGGCGGCCCGCATGGTGTGCTGGCTTCCCGCGTCCCCCGGGGCCGGGCCGGCCTCTCCCCGCTGCCCCTGCCTGAGCTCTGCGCTTTAAAGTACCGGAGCAGCCTTAACCTTTGCTGCCTAAACTTTCCGTGCGGCTTCAGGGACTCCCTCGGCGTTGGCAGCGGAGCGAAACCTGTAACGCAAACGCTGCCCCTGTGGTGGGCCTGTCAGCATGGAGCAGTGTGAGGGCTCCGGAGCCTGCTCGGCTCCTTGCACAACCCAACGCCTTGTGAAAACGGCTCCGGCAGGAGCTGAAGGGTTGCCTGATAATGTGCGTGGCTAAACATCTGTGCCAGCCGGTATTGGGGAGGGGTTGTTCTTAACCACTGCCTTTCTCTTCTCTTCTCTTCTCTTGTGGTAGATGAAAATGAAGCAGAGAAGCCAGAGGAGGAAAAAACCAGGTGGGTATCTTGGCACCTGAAAGTCGTGTAACGTGGCTGCACAAAACAGTGTAGTCATCAGGTTCTTCTTCCCAGCTGCTTGAGACACCCTAGTGCCCAGGCACCCTGATTCTGAGGCACCCTAGTGCCCAGGCACCCTGATTCTGAGACACCCTAGTGCCCAGGCACCCTGATTCTGAGGCACCCTAGTGCCCAGGCACCCTGATTCTGAGACACCCTAGTGCCCAGGCACCCTGATTCTGAGACACCCTAGTGCCCAGGCACCCTGATTCTGAGGCACCCTAGTCCCCAGGCACCCTGATTCTGAGACACCCTAGTGCCCAGGCACCCTGATTCTGAGACACCCTAGTGCCCGAAGAGCCTGATTCTGAGACACCCTAGTGCCCAGGCACCCTGATTCTGAGACACCCTAGTGCCCAGGCACCCTGATTCTGAGACACCCTAGTGCCCGAAGAGCCTGATTCTGAGACACCCTAGTGCCCAGGCACCCTGATGCTGAGACACTCTAGTGCCCAAAGAGCCTGATTCTGAGACACCCTAGTCCCCAGGCACCCTGATTCTGAGACACCCTAGTGCCCAAAGAGCCTGATTCTGAGGCACCCTGATTCTGAGACACCCTAGTGCCCAGGCACCCTGATTCTGAGGCACCCTAGTGCCCAGACACCCTCTGGTATTTTTGACAGTCTCTTTGAGATAACCTGCAGTCCTGTGTGCACTTCTGGAGCCCCCAGAACAAGCAGGACATGGAAGTGTTGGAGCCAGTCCAGAGGAAGCCATGAAGGATGCTGAGAGGGCTGCAGCAGCTCTGCTGTGAGCACAGGCTGAGAGAGTTGGGGCTGTGCAGCCTGGAGAGGAGAAGGCTTGGAGGAGATCTTGGAGTGGCCTTGCAGGATCTGAGGGGGGCTCCAGGAAGGATAGGGAGGGACTACTGACAAGGTCTTGTGATGGCAGGATGAGGAGGAATGGGTTTGAACTGGCAGAGGGGAGACTGAAAGTGGATGTTAGGAAAGGGTTCTTTGCAGTGAGGGTGGTGAGACACTGGCACAGGTTGCCCAGGGAGGTTGGGGAGCACAGAATCACCCAATGTGATCTTTGATCACATTGGGTGATTCTGTGCTCCCCAGCCTCCCTCGAGGTTTTCCAGGCCAGCTTGGATGAGGCCTTGAGCAGCCTGTTCTAATGGGAGGTGTCCCTGCCTATGTTGAGGGGTTGGGACCAGCTGATCTTTGAGGTCCTTTCCAACCTAAACCATTCTGTGGTTCTGTAATGTATTTGGTCTGCTGGAGTGACTTGGTTTGCCTGTGAAAGGGTTATTCCTCTTAAAATTTGGACCCTTGTGTATGGAAGTTAAATGTTAAGCTTTGAACTCTACTCCACACTGGTGAGACCCCACCTGGAGTACTGCATCCAGTTGTGAAGACTCTGTTACAAGAGGGATGTGGTTGTACTGGAAGGAGTCCAGAGAATAATAGAAGTCATAGTTTAGCTTGGAAAGGACCTCTAAGCTCATTCAGTTCCAACCTCCTGCTGTAGGCAGGGACACCTCCCATTAGAACAAGTCCCTCAAGGTCTCATCCAACCTGGCCTTAAATATCTCCAGGGAGACAACATCCACAACCTCCCTGGGCAACCTGGGCCAGTGTTTCACCACCTTCACTATAAAGAACCCTTTCCTAGCATCTAGTTTGAATCTCCCTTCTGCCAGTTTAAACCCATTCCTCCTCATCCTGTCATTATAAGACCTTGTTAGTAGTCCCTTCCTATCCTTCCTGTAAGCCCCGTTCAGATACTGGAAGGTCTTCTCGAAGCCTTCTCCAGGCTGAAGACCCCCAAATCTTCAGCCACGAGGATGCTCAGAGGGCTGGAGCTGCTCTGCTGTGAGGAGAGACTGAGAGAGTTGTGGCTGTTCAGTCTGGAGAGGAGAAGGCTCCCAGGTGACCTTATTGTGGCCTTGCAGGATCTGAAGTGGGCTACAGTATAACTGGGGAGGGACTTTTGAGGCTGTCAGGTAGTGATAGGACTGGGGGCAATAGAACCAAGATGGAAATGGGTGGATTCAGCCTGGATGTTAGGAAGAAGTTGTTGAGCATGAGGGTGGTGAGAGCCTTGAAGGGGTTGCCCAGGAAGGTGGTGGAAGCCTCATCCCTGGAGGTGTTTAAGGCCAGGCTGGCTGAGCCTCTAGACAGCCTGTTCTAGTGTGAGGTGTCCCTGTCCATGACTCAAAGTCTGTTTTACACAGCACTGGCCTAATGTCAAATGGGTCCTTAGTGATAATTACAGCACCAAAAAGAAGGGTGATTTGTTTTTCCAGTTCCAGCTGGTCTAAAGTTAAGGGTTGGAACTGGATGATCCTTGTGGTCTTGCCCAACTCTGACTGATTCTGTGGTAACAGTAGCCTCTCACAAAATGCCAACAGGTCTGTTATTTCTCTAACCATTGCTCTTTGCAGTCTTAGTCATGAATCAAGACTTGGTTTGTCCTAGATAATTCAGAAATTAAAGGCCAGTCTGTTTCCCAGAATGTTTAGAAGGCAGTTGTGAAGAAAGGACTTCAAGGAAGCAGTGGGATTTAGGAGTTGGGAGTTGGTGGTTGGATGTGGAAGTCACCTAACACATCTCTTTAGAGGTTCTTGGCTTCTCTTTATTATAAAAGGAGACTCTGAAAGATAATTTAGAAGCAGCTATGGCAGTATTTCACAGTCTCACAGTATCACCAAGGTTGGAAGAGACCTCATAGATCATCAAGTCCAACCCTTTACCACAGAGCTCAAGGCTAGACCATGGCACCAAGTGCCACGTCCAATCCTGCCTTGACAGCCTGGTGAGTTATAAGGAGCTGTATGAGGAAAATGCTCCTTGGAAAATCCATCTGAGTTGCTGGAGGTTGGTAGCAAGAAGTGGATTGCCAAGGGAGGTGGTTGAGGCCCCATCCCTGGAGGTGTTTAAGGCCAGGCTGGCTGAGGCTGTGGGCAGCCTGCTCTAGGGTAGAGTGTCCCTGGGCATGGCAGGGGGGTTGGAACTGGCTGCTCCTTGTGGTCTCTTCCAACCTTGACTGATTCTGTGACTGACTGAAAGTGGAAATCTGCCTGTATACTGAAAGAAAGAAGTCTCACTACTCTTAAACTATGGGAGTTGTTGATTGCTGCCTTTGTCTGGACCTCCTCCAGCACCTCAACATCTCTCTTGAATTCAGGAGCCCAGAACTGGACACAGCACTCAAGGTGTGGCCTGAGCAGTGCTGGGCACAGGGCAGAACAACCTCCCTTGTCCTGCTGGCCACACTCTTCCTGTGCCAGGCCAGGATGCCATTCAGGGACAACAACCACCTCCCTTTGCAGCCCATTCCAATGGCAAATAACTCTCTCTGTGCAGCATTTCCTAGAAGTTTTGGCCTCTGGAATCTCACATTTGTGATTCTTCATATATATTAAAAGAGTGAGCCTTTATGTGTGTTGTGGAGCTAGTCTGTCATGTTAATGGGTGATGAAGTGGAGTAGTCAAGCTTGAATTCTGGGGCTCTGTTTTGTTTGAGTGATGCAGCACTCACAAGTGGGTGTGTTTTGCCAACAAGAAGCTAGGATCAAAATCATTTCAATCAAGAGAAATTGCCAGTGGCTCACTGCATTTCAGAAGTAACCTTTTCAGTGAAAGAATATAGTTAGGAAATGACTCCCTGCTTACTCTGCTGTTTGTGGTGTAACATCCTGACAGTGAATGGAACTGAAGCAATGAGAACAGAGCTGTGGAAGAAGGAGCAGCAGGTGTGGTAGAGCTCATTTGCATGGTGTGGACAGAGTTGGTCATTTTAGATGCACCAGGGGTCTGAAAAGGTTTTCAGTCTAGATAATTGGATGAATTGAATTGGAGCTGTTCCATATGGTGAAATTTCACAGTGTAGAGGTGAGAGTTTTAATTCAATGCAGCATTGCTTAGGGTGGTTTTTTTCCTTCTATTACTTTGAACAGCTTCTGTTGGCAAGGACAAAACCAAAGCTCCTCTTCTCCCTCTATATGTCATTCAAATAAGGATTTAAGTCTAGTGCCTGATGGCTTCCAACTGCTCTACCAACACCCAATTTTTATGGCAGTGAAATATTATCCTGCCAATATAAACTCATTCATTTGGATAATTTTAATGCAGAAGGTAGTTGGAGGTCTGTCTCTGGAGTGATGCTGTAATATTCTTAGTCCAGAGGAGGCCAACAAGATGCTCAAAGGGCTGCAGTAGCTCTGCTAGGAGGATAGGCTGAGAGAGTTTGGGCTCTGCAGCCTGGAGAAGAGAAGGCTTCCAGGAGACCTTGGAGTGGCTTTCCAGTACCTGAAGGGGGCTACAAGAAATCTGGGGATGAACTATTGACAAGGTCTTGTAATGGCAGGATGAGGAGCAATGGGTTTGAACTGGCAGAGGGGAGATTGAGACTGGGTGTTAGGAAGAAGTTGTTTGCAGTGAGGGTGGTGAGACACTGGCACAGGTTGCCCAGGGAGGTTGTGGAGCACAGAATCACCCAATGTGATCAAAGATTACTTTGGGTGCTTCTGTGCTCCACAACCTCCCTCGAGGTGTTCAGGGCCAGGTTGGATGAGGCCTTGAGCAACCTGTTCTAATGGGAGGTGTCCCTGCCTATGTTGGAGGGTTGAAACTGGCTGATCTTGGAGGTCCCTTCCAATCTAAACCATCCTGTGACAAGTGTGGAATAATAATGTGCATAAATACCTAGTCTCACCTTTTCCTGTTTGTTTTTGTTTTAAGTGCTCCACCTCCACCTGGAAGTGAAGAGGAAGCAGCAGAAAACGGCGTTGTGAAACCGGTAGATTTGAATGTCTTTGTGCTTTGACTTATGGGAGCTGGGGGTGTGCAGCCTGTGAAAGAGGAGGCTCAGGGCAGAGCTCACTGCTGCCTACAACTACCTGAAGGGAGCTGTGTGTGGTCAGCAGGACAAGGGAGGTTCTTGTGCCCACCCCTGTGCTCAGCACTGCTCAGGCCAGCCCTGGAGTGCTGTGTCCAGTTGTGGGCTCCTGAATTGCAGAGAGCTGTTGAGGTGCTGGAAGGTGTGGAGAGAAGGGCAGCAAGGCTGGGGAGGGGCCTGGAGCAGAGCCCTGTGAGGAGAGGCTGAGGGAGCTGGGGGTGTGCAGCCTGCAGCAGAGGAGGCTCAGGGCAGAGCTCATTGCTGCCTGCAGCTGCCTGCAGGGAGGCTGTAGCCAGGTGGGGTTGGGCTCTGCTGCCAGGCAGCCAGCAACAGAAGAAGGGGACACAGCCTCAAGTTGTGCCAGGGCAGGTCTAGGCTGGATGTGAGGAGGAAGCTCCTGTCAGAGAGGGTGATTGGCATTGGAATGGGCTGCCCAGGGAGGTGGTGGAGTGGCCGTGGCTGGAGGTGTTGAAGGCAAGCCTGGCTGGGGCACTTAGTGCCATGGTCTGGTTGATTGGTTTGGT
The DNA here is from genome assembly GCF_015220805.1 of Pogoniulus pusillus. Classification (NCBI taxonomy): domain Eukaryota; kingdom Metazoa; phylum Chordata; class Aves; order Piciformes; family Lybiidae; genus Pogoniulus; species Pogoniulus pusillus. The sequence goes on from NC_087272.1 coordinate 38,652,341, forward strand.
CTGGGTGCTAGTTTGGTCTGGCTGAGCTTGGAGCTCTCTTCCAACCTGTTTCATCCTGTGATTAATTTGGCTGATTTAAGGAATTCATGTGTATTGTGTGCCTTTCAGTTTTGTTTTCTGAAAGGTGTTTGTCACTCTGCAGAAACTCTGCAGAAATGATTAAGTTAGGAAATTCAATTCTCACCTGTACTCTTTAAAGCCGACTAACCAAAAGAGTACTTCCAGGGTTGTTTGAGGTGAGAGATGATGCTTCAAGACAGCTCTATTTTCTCAGAGATACCCTGCTCAAAGTCAGACTCAGTTTTTCCTCATTGATAAGAAATTTCTCTAATTGTTTTGCATTTCTGAATAGCTTCTGATAGCTTCTGATTAACAATCAGCATTTGCAGAGTGATGGGAAAATATGAATCAAGAGATGAATTACAGAGGCCTTTTAAATGCAGTGTAACAGACTTAGTAGCCTGTGGCCAGCAGGGCAAGATTCTGCCCTTTTACTCTGCTGAGACCCCACCTTGACTGCTACATCCAGTTCTGATGTCCCTATCATAGGAAGGACACAGAGTGAGTCCAGAGGAGGCCACAAAGATGATCCAAGGCCTGGAGCAGCTCTGCTCTGAGGACAGGCTGAGGGAATTTGGGTTGTTCAGCCTGGAGAGGAGAAGGCTCCAGGGGGACCTCAGAGCTGCCTGCCAAGAGCTGAAGGGATCTTGCAGGAAGGCTGCAGAGGGACTTTGCATCAGGGGCTCTAGAGACAGCCCAAGGGGCAATGGTTTGAAGCTGAGGCAGAGCAGGGTTAGAGTGGAGCTGAGGAAAGAGTGTGAGGGTGCTGAGAGTGTGTCCCAGGCTGTCCAGGGAGGCTGTGGCTGCCTCCTTGCTGGGGGTGCTGCAGGCCAGGCTGGATGAGGCCTTGAGCAGCTGTTGAGAGGTGTCGCTGGGCATGGTGAGGAGGTTGGAGGAGCTGAGCTCTGAGCTCCTTTCCAACCTGAGCCATTCTACAAACTTATGTCTTTTTATCTAAACTGTGAAGCTCTCTTTTAAATGCACCAAAGTCTTTTGCTGCTGATGCTAATACTGTTAAGTGAGCAACAGATCTGATATGTTGGGTAGAAGCACAGAGCAGGGGATTTTTTTGCTCTGGGTGGTTTTAAAGTAAATCCTTTCTGATGCAGTTTCCCTGTATTTTATGAAGCTTAGCATGGGGTATCATTAGAACATGGCAGGGTTGCTTGGTGTGAGAAACTGCTGAACTTCCTCACACCAAGCAAGTGGTGCCAAGATAAGAGCAGAACAGGTGTATGAGAGTTGGATAGAGGGAAGGAGGATATTAGTTAGTGGAAACTGTATAGAATGGTTTAGGTTGGGAGGGACCTCAAGGATCATCCATTTCCAGCCACCTGCCATAGGTAGGGACACCTTGCACTAGAACAGGTTGCTCAAGGCCTCATCCAGCCTGATCATGAACAACTCCAGGGAGGTTGTGTTGATCTTTGATTACATTGGGTGATTCTGTGCTCCACGACCTCCCTGGGCAGCCTGTGGCAGTGTCTCACCACCCTCACTGCAAATAACTTCTTCCTAACATCCAGTCTCAATCTCCCCTCTGCCAGTTCAAACCCATTCCTCCTCCTCCTGTCATTATCAGACCTTGTCAATAGTCCCTCCCCAGCCCTCCTGGAGCACCCTTCAGATCCTGCAAGGCCACTCCAAGGTCTCCTCCAAGCCTTCTCTTCTCCAGGCTGCAGAGCCCCAACTCCCTCAGCCTGTGCTCACAGCAGAGCTACTGCAGCCCTCTCAGCATCTTGGTGGCTTCCTCTGGACTGACTCCAAATAGTTCCATGTCCTTCTTGTGTTGGGGGCTCCACAACCGCCCCCAGGATTCCAGATGAGGTCTGAGGAGGGCAGAGCCAAGGGGCAGGATCCCCTCCCTTGCCCTTCTGCCCACACTGCTCTTGCTGCAGCCCAGGACATGAGGGTATTGTACCTGAAGTGGCCTACAAAAAAGCTGGGGAGGGACTTGTTCGGATATGAGGTAGTGAAAGGACTGGGGGGAATGGAGCAAAGCTGGAGGTGAGGAGGAAGTTCTTCAGCATGAGAGTGGTGAGGGCCTGGGATGGGTTGCCCAGGGAGGTGGTGGAAGCCTCATCGCTGGAGGTGTTTAAGGCCAGGCTGGAGGTTGTGGGCAGCCTACTCTAGGGTAGGGTGTTCCTGCCCATGGCAGGGGGGTTGGAACTGGCTGCTTCTTGTGGTCCCTTCCAACCCTGAGTGGTTCTATGATATTAACTGGTAGAAACTATTTTGTGCTGCTTTAGGAACTGTCTTGTTTCAGAAAGAGGACTTAGTGTTAATAATACTCCCTGATTTGCATCCCGAGGTCTCAGGTACTTGTAGCATTTCAGCAGCTGAGCTCCCTAAGTGTACTGCTAATGCTAACTCAGTTCTGAGGTGTAGGGAAAAGCAGAACTGTGTTTGGAAGAGTTCCAGCCTGGGTAGCTTTGTCCAGTGTAGAAGTGAGTGACTGCTTTGACCTTTTCTTTCGTAGAAGGTGGCAGAGGCTGAGGATGACAGCGACAGTGATAGCGATGATGATGAAGATGATGTTCAAGTTACCATAGGGGATATTAAAACAGGAGGTCCACAGTACAGGTGAGTTATTGCAAACATTAACTGGGGGAACTTTTAATACTCCATTTACTTGTCTGTTCAGGCACTTTACTGCTTGTCAGTCTCAAACTGTGTGCAAACTTAGTTTCGGCTTCGTTTTTTTCAGCTCTTTAACAGTGTCTTTTAGTGACTTGAAAGCAAAAGTGAAATGAAATATCTTGGAGAGCTCTTGAATGAGTTGAGTTTTGTTTTCAAATGGTGAGAGATAAGCTTTGTTAAATAGGGAGTTGTTTTTTGTCACAGGGTGGCTGCCACACAGCATTTTTAGTGTTGTTGACTTGATGGTGAAGTTTTGTTGCGTGTGGCAGAGTGGTAAGCACGGAGAACATCAGAAACATTTGTCCCTGATCCTGTTTGAAGTGGATAAAGCTCTAATTAAACCTCTGTAGTTTCAATTCCTGTTGCTATTCTCAAATGAGACTTTTAATGTACTTCAGAGAGGAGCTGCTGGTCTCTGGAGGTAATTTCTTAAGGCCATGGGTTGGGAATTCGTGCTGTAGAAGGAATTTTTTGCCTGCTCTTGGTGAAGGGCTTGTTTTTCACTGAACACTTGAGTTTTCCTTTTATCCAGAGTTATGAAACACTATTTTTTCATGAGATGGACATCTTCTGAGGAAAGTGGTTTGCTTGTTTCTTTTGGCAATCCCCAATGCTTTCTACTTATTAAAAGCAGAGCTGCTAGGGCGGCATTCGGGTCTGCAGGTAGGTCTGGCTCATGTATGCTGTTGTGTTCTTAGCTTTAGATTGAAGCTGCTCCATTCAGTTTTGAGCCATAAGACATTTAAACTTGCAGTGTTTTGTGCCCTAAACCAACTGTGCAAACCAATGTAATGCAATAAAGAACAATTCTTTCCTTGCCTGCTTTCAATAACTTGCAATATGCTTATGGTGGAGGCAGTGACCTCAAGTCTAAAGCAGAAGTAGGTTTCTATTCTCAGTGGATTTGCTGGTAGTCTTTGCATGACTACAGAAAACAAAGCAGATGAGCCTAAATCTAATTAAGAGTAGAAAGTTCTCTGAAGAAATGGTTGTTCTCTGGAAAGCTTTTTATTTCTCTGGGCAAATTGAACAGAAAGTTCCTTGAAGGGTGGTAATCTAAACCAAACTTCACATTGCTTTTCCTTTTAGCTTGAATGTAACAAGTTCCTTTTATGGGATGAAAATGATTTTTCATGTGCTCCTTTTACAGGATTAAATGATTTTTCTTGTAGCAATCAATTGCTGTTAACAACCTGAGCTTTGTTGGACAAAGTCATGCACAAATAGAGCATGGCAGATCAGAAGGTTAAATGGAGTCTTCTGGGACCTCTGGTCCTTTATCAGGGAAATTGGACTGGATGATCTTCTCAGGGCCCTTCCAGCCCCCACTGTGCTGGGATCCTGGGTTTCTGTGAGTGGTATTTTATAGTGTACTGAAACCAAAGCTTTTCTTAAGCACCTGACCTTGACCTTAAGTCAGAAGTACTCAGGAGCCTCCTGGGTTGATGACCTTGCTGAGACCCAGGAAGGGAATTTTTATGAGGGCTTGTAGGGATAGGATGAGAGGAACTAGATTCAAGCTTGAAGAGGGCAGACTGAGACTGGAGATTAGGAAGAAATTCTTTCCAGTGAGAGTGGTGAGACAATGGAATATGTTGCCCAAGGAGGTTGTAGATGCTCCCTCCCTGGAGGTGTTCAAGGCCAGGTTTTAGATGGGACCTTGAGCAACGTAGATGAGTAAAAGGTCTTCCTGCCCATGGCAGGGGGTTGGAACTGGATGATCTTGAAGGTCTGTTCCAACCCAAACCATTATATGAGTCTGTTTTAGATCAGTTTCGTGCTGTTGAAGCACTTGGATGGAAACAAAAAGTGGGTGGAAGTGGTTCTATCAGAGGGCTGGAGCACCTCTGCTATGAGGACAGGCTACAAGAGTTGGGGCTCTTCAGCCTGGAGAGGAGAAGGCTTCGAGGAGACCTTAAAGTGGACATCCACTATCTGAAGGGGACCTACAGGAAGGCAGGGGAGGGACTATTGACAAGGGCTTGTGTTGATTTGTTGGAAGGTAGCAGAGCCCTGCAGAGGGACCTGGCCAGGCTGCATGGGTGGGCAGAGGCCAATGGGATGAGACTGAACAAGGCCAAGTGCAGGGTTCTACACTTTGGCCACAACAACTCCAAGCAGCACTAAAGGCTGTGGACAGAGCGGCTGAGAGCAGCCAGGCAGAGAGGGAGCTGGGGGTGGTGGGAGAGAGGAGCTGAAGAGGAGGCAGCAGTGCCCAGGTGGGCAGCAGAGCCAATGGCATCCTGGGCTGGCTCAGGAGCAGTGTGGGCAGCAGGACAAGGGAGGTTCTTGTGCCCCTGTGCTCAGCACTGCTCAGGCCAGCCCTGGAGTGCTGTGTCCAGTTGTGGGCTCCTGAATTGCAGAGAGCTGCTGAGGTGCTGGCAGGTGTGGAGAGAAGGGCAGCAAGGCTGGGGAGGGGCCTGGAGCAGAGCCCTGTGAGGTGAGGCTGAGGGAGCTGGGGGTGTGCAGCCTGCAGCAGAGGAGGCTCAGGGCAGAGCTCATTGCTGCCTGCAGCTGCCTGCAGGGAGGCTGTAGCCAGGTGGGGTTGGGCTCTGCTGCCAGGCAGCCAGCAGCAGAAGAAGGGGACAGAGTCTGAAGCTGTGGCAGGGCAGGTCTAGGCTGGATGTTGTCAGGAAGTTGCTGGCAGAGAGAGTGATTGGCATTGGAATGGGCTGCCCAGGGAGGTGGTGGAGTGGCCGTGGCTGGAGGTGTTGCAGCCAAGCCTGGCTGGGGCACTTAGTGCCATGGTCTGGTTGGTTGGGCAGGGCTGGGTGTTAGGTTGGGCTGGCTGAGCTTGGAGCTCTCTTCCAACCTGCTGGATTCTGTCATTCTATGACAAGGGACAGTGGGTTTAAACTGGAAGAGGGGAGATTCAGACTACATGTTAGGAAGAGGTTCTTTCCAGTGAGGGTGCTGAGACACTGGCACAGGTTGCCCAGGGAAGTTGTGGATGCTCCCTCCCTGGAGGTGTTCAGGGCCAGGTTGGATGAGGCCTTGAGCAACCTGTTCTAGTGGGAGGTGTCCCTGCCTGTGTTGGGGGGTTGGAACTGGGTGATCCTTGAGGTCCCTTCCAACCTAAACCATTCTGACTAATGATTGTAACTCATTGTGTTTATTGATTGTTAGTACCTGTAGGCATAAGCAAATGGTTGTGCAAGCCCTCTCTCAGTGATTCAGATGAGCACTGCTGTCATTCCTAGGGGAGGGAAATCATTGTCCAGATTTCTAAAGTGCTTTTTGATGAAGAAAACTCTCCAGTATTTTAGCAAGTGAAATGTTAGGGGTTTGTAGGTCACAAGAGTGAGTGTTTGCTACAAGTACATTGAAACATCAGCATCAGAGAATCATTTCATGGTAGAATCAAGTAGGTTGGAAGAGACCTGAGATCAGCCAGTCCAACCTAGCACCTAGCCCTATCCAGTCATCCAGACCATGGCACTAAATGCTTCATCCAGTCTTAAATGCTTCCATTTCCCACTTCTGTATAGATCAAATGCAGTAGTTCTGGGAAGGAGTGAAGATCTGTCCAAACCCTTTCTGTTTGTTTGGGGTTTAGTTCTGCTTTTACTTTATTCTCCAAAGTGTCATCTGTGTCCCTAAATGAACTTCATTTTTCCTTTCTCTTTTCTGGTTATGTCCATTCTTCTTCCTATCGAGGTCTTTATCCTTTCAACCCAGGAAGAGTGACTGGGACTTGCTTCACAAGTGTTTATTAGTTGGAGAAGTTGCTTCTGAGCATAGAAAGGTGCACACTCTTCCTCCTAGGTTGAACTCTTTTACAGTGTTACCAGCTTGGAAAGCTAGAGGTGATTGAGCCTGGGTCCAGTTGGTTTCTGGCTCTAGCTAACACTTATTTTGTCTTTCCTTCTGGTTTTAGGCTTTTCTCTAACTCAGTTTTTTTGTTGTTCTTTGTTTAAGCTATGGAGCAGCACCTGTGAATCTCAATATAAAGACAGGAGGCCGAGCTTTTCCATCCTCTGGTAAGAGAATTTACACAGCAATATGAGTGAAAAGGCAAAAAGGAATTTCATAGAATGGCTCAGGTTGGAAGGGAGCTCAGAGCTCAGCTCCTCCAACCTCCTCACCATGCCCAGGGACACCTCTCAACAGCTGCTCAAGGCCTCATCCAGCCTGGCCTGCAACACCCCCAGCAAGGAGGCAGCCACAGCCTCCCTGGACAGCCTGGGTCACACTCTCAGCACCCTCACACTCAGCAACTCCTTCCTCAGCTCCACTCTAACCCTGCTTTTCCTCAGCTTCAAACCATTCCCCTTTGGGCTGTCTCTAGATCCCCTGATGCAAAGTCCCTCTGCAGCCTTCCTGCAGGCTGCCTTCAGCTCTTGGCAGGCAGCTCTGAGGTCCCCCTGGAGCCTTCTCCTCTCCAGGCTGAACAACTCAAATTCCCTCAGCCTGTCCTCAGAGCAGAGCTGCTCCAGTCTTTGGATCATCTTTGTGGCTTCCTCTAGACTCACTCTGTGTCCTTCCTATGATAGGGACATCAGAACTGGATGTAGTAGTCAAGGTGGGGTATTTGAACAGTATAGAAACCCCTCCTAAATTATTGCTTCTCCTTTTATTCCTTATGGCATAGCAGTCAGCTGAGCTGTATCACAGAATCACAGAATGGCTCAGGTTGGAAAGGACCCCAGACATCATCTCCAACCTCCCCACCATGTCCAGGGACACCTCTCAATTAGACTTAGCTGCTCAAGGCCTCATCCGTCCTGGCCTTCAACACTCCCCCAGGCAGGAGGCAGCCACAGCCTCTCTGGGCAACCTGTGCCAGGGTCTCACCACTCTCCTGCTGAAGAACTTCTTCCTAATGTCTAATCTAAATCTCCCTTCCTCTTATTTTTGTCACAGGGAACTTGATTTTAGCAGCATTAACCTTTATTGAGCCTTCTATCTATAGAATCATGGAATGGCTCAGATTGGGAGGGAGCTCAGAGCTCAGCTCCTCCAACCTCCTCACCATGCCCAGCGACACCTCTCAGCTACACTCAGCTGCTCAAGGCCTCATCCAGCCTGGTCTGCAGCACCCCCAGCAAGGAGGCAGCCACAGCCTCCCTGGGCAGCCTGGGACACACTCTGAGCACCCTCACACTCAACAACTTCTTCCTCAGCTCCACTCTCAGCCTGCTCTGCCTCAGCTCCAAACCATTGCTAGACACCTTTAGGAAAAGTCCTTCTCCAGCCTTTCTGTAGCATCCCTTCAGGTACTGGAAGGCAGCTCTGAGGTCCCCACCTGGAGTCTCCTCTAGGCTGGACAACCCAAATTCCTTCAGCCTATCCTCATGAAGGAAATATTTTTCACTTGCTACATTTAAATCTGACTTCCCCCCACACACACGTTTTTCATTTAAAATCTGTTACAACAATTTGCTAAAAGTCTGAAGCTTTAACTTCTTCACTTCTCTTCACAGGTGCAAAAGTCAAAGGGGTGGATCTAGATGCACCAGGCAATATTAATGGTGTGCCACTTCTGGAAGTAGATTTAGATTCATTTGAAGATAAACCTTGGAGAAAGCCAGGTAATTCTCTGCTTTCCATTAACTGATTATGTAGCTATTCAGTAGGTTATTTCACATTTCCTCTTTATTATATATAGATCTTAGCTGGAAGATGCTGTACAATATCATCTGGGAAAAGCAGCTAAGCTACTTATTGCCTTTGTGCTGTGCCATCTGAGCATCTTAGTGGAAATCCCACACCCATGTCAGCAGAAAGAGACTGTAGAACATACACTTTGTGGTGTTCTTAAGCCCATGTACATGCTGAGCTCTCCTTGGCAATCTTATTTCTGAGGAGAGGACTTCCACTGCTCTCTGCCCTGGGACAGAAGTCAGAACAGGAGATTGTTCTGGCATGTTTGATCCTGAAGAATGGTGAAACGTAGCTGCTTGTGGCTCTTTGTGCTTTTGGATAAGATGGCCACAGGCTTTGAAGAAGCCTCTTCAGTCTCCTGTGTTCATTGTGTGGTTCACTCAAGTGATTTGCACAGAGCTCTTCAATACCAGCATTGGGTGGCTTCTTTTTAGTGGCATCTTGCTGCTCTGTGTGGCTCTTTCTAGTGTTTGTGGATTGCTTTGGCAGCCCAAATAGGGTCTACAGAATGGGGGGAAAAAAAAAGAAGCCTTTGGTCATGCTTTTAGAGATTGAAAATGCATTCTGTGCATTTGAGCTTTGGTCATTAAAATGCCTTTGTGGGATCAGATTGAAATGAGTCAAATGCAGCACAAGCAAGAGGAAGCTGAAGGAAACTGTAGGACATACACTTGGTGGTGTTCTTAAGCCCATGTACATGCTGAGCTCTCCTTGGCAATCTTATTTCTGAGGAGAGGACTTCCACTGCTCTCTGCCCTGGGACAGAAGTCAGAACAGGAGATTGTTCTGGCATGTTTGATCCTGAAGAATGGTGAAACGTAGCTGCTTGTGGCTCTTTGTGCTTGTGGATAAGATGGCCACAGGCTTTGAAGAAGCCTCTTAAGTCTCCTGTGTTCATTGTGTGGTTCACTCAAGTGATTTGCACAGAGCTCTTCAATACCAGCAATTGGGTGGCTTCTTTTTAGTGGCATCTTGCTGCTCTGTGTGGCTCTTTCTAGTGTTTGTGGATTGCTTTGGCAGCCCAAATAGGGTCTACAGAATGGGGGGAAAAAAAAGAAGCCTTTGGGTCATGCTTTTAGAGATTGAAAATGCATTCTGTGCATTTGAGCTTTGGTCATTGAAAAGCCTTTGTGGCATCAGATTGAAATGAGTCAAATGCAGCACAAGCAACAGGAAGCTGAAGGAAACTGTAGGACATACACTTTGTGGTGTTCTTAAGCCCATGTACATGCTGAGCTCTCCTTGGCAATCTTATTTCTGAGGAGAGGACTTCCACTGCTCTCTGCCCTGGGACAGAAGTCAGAACAGGAGATTGTTCTGGCATGTTTGATCCTGAAGAATGGTGAAACCTAGCTGCTTGTGGCTCTTTGTGCTTGTGGATAAGATGGCCACAGGCTTTGAAGAAGCCTCTTAAGTCTCCTGTGTTCATTGTGTGGTTCACTCAAGTGATTTGCACAGAGCTCTTCAATACCAGCATTGGGTGGCTTCTTTTTAGTGGCATCTTGCTGCTCTGTGTGGCTCTTTCTAGTGTTTGTGGATTGCTTTGGCAGCCCAAATAGGGTCTACAGAAATGGGGGGAAAAAAAAAAGAAGCCTTTGGTCATGCTTTTAGAGATTGAAAATGCATTCTGTGCATTTGAGCTTTGGTCATTAAAATGCCTTTGTGGGATCAGATTGAAATGAGTCAAATGCAGCACAAGCAAGAGGAAGCTGAAGGAAACTGTAGGACATACACTTTGTGGTGTTCTTAAGCCCATGTACATGCTGAGCTCTCCTTGGCAATCTTATTTCTGAGGAGAGGACTTCCACTGCTCTCTGCCCTGGGACAGAAGTCAGAACAGGAGATTGTTCTGGCATGTTTGATCCTGAAGGGCATGTTTGATCCTGAAGAATGGTGAAACCTAGCTGCTTGTGGCTCTTTGTGCTTGTGGATAAGATGATCACAGGCTTTGAAGAAGCCTCTTCAGTCTCCTGTGTTCATTGTGTGGTTCACTCAAGTGATTTGCACAGAGCTCTTCAATACCAGCAATTGGGTGGCTTCTTTTTAGTGGCATCTTGCTGCTCTGTGTGGCTCTTTCTAGTGTTTGTGGATTGCTTTGGCAGCCCAAATAGGGTCTACAGAATGGGGGAAAAAAAAAAGAAGCCTTTGGTCATGCTTTTAGAGATTGAAAATGCATTCTGTGCATTTGAGCTTTGGTCATTAATATGCCTTTGTGGCATCAGATTGAAATGAGTCAAATGCAGCACAAGCAAGAGGAAGCTGAAGGAAGATCTTGCACTTGCCTTACTGTAAAGGTACAGGAATTGTAATGTCCTGTAGTTATCTAATCTGGATCCCTGAGACAAGATGCTAGGCAAGCTGCACCAACGGAATTGGCATGATTTTATAGTCTGAGACATGAATTCTGTATGTTCAAGTGCTGCAAGCCTGTGTTGTATGCTTCATTAATAAGTTTGTTACATCAAGACCTAATCTGTCATGAGGTTAGAGCCGTTCAGTGAAGGTTCACTCTGTCACATCCTAACTCTCCTCTGCTTTTCTGTTTCAAGGGGCTGATCTTTCTGATTATTTCAACTATGGCTTCAATGAAGATACTTGGAAAGCTTACTGTGAAAAGCAAAAAAGGATACGAATGGGCCTTGAAATCCTCCCAGTTACCTCAGCCACCAATAAAATCACGGTAAGGACTATGACTTGCTTACCTTCTAGAGGCCTTTATTTTCTTGCCCCACCCTGGAAAGCTGCTTGTCTGGCATAAGCTTCTTCTACCCAGTTCAGTGTGTTTGGTACTTTGCACCTCATTCTCTACCCTGAGCCTGGAGTGATCCTGTTGCTCTTGTGTGGCCAGCAGGACCAGGGAGGTTATTCTTCCCCTGTACTCAGCACTGGTCAGGCCACACCTTGAGTACTCTGTCCAGTTGTGGGCTCCTCAATTCAAGAGAGATGTTGAGGTGCTGGAAGGTGTGGAAAGAAGGGCAGCAAGGCTGGGGAGGGGCCTGGAACACAAACCCTATGAGGAGAGGCTGAGGGAGCTGGGGGTGTGCAGGCTGGAGAAGAAGATGCTCAGGGGTGACCTCATTGCTGTCTGCAACTACCTGCAGGGAGGCTATAGCCAGATGGGGTTGGTCTCTTATCCCAGGCAACTACCAGTAGAACAAGGGGACACAGTCTCAAGTTGTGCTGGGGGAAGTATAGGCTGGATGTGAGGAGGAAGTTCTTCACAGAGAGAGTGATTGGCATTGGAAAGGGCTGCCAGGGAGGTGGTGGAGTCACCGTCCCTGGAGGTCTTCAAGAAAAGCCTGGATGAGGCACTTAGTGCCATGGTCTAGTTGACTGGCTAGGGCTGGGTGCTAGGTTGGACTGAATGATCTTGGAGGTCTCTTCTAACCTGCTTGATTCTATGATTCTCTTGTGTCACTTTGTGTAGCCAATGTGCCAGGTTAGATTGCATCTGGCCTCTGATTCAAATTGTGGCCCAGCACCTCAGGCTTGTGTGGTATCTTAATGGGCAATGTGTTATCCAACTCAGGCTGAAGACAGAGCTATGGAAGTAAGACCAAGTGCAGAGACTCTTGATGGCAGATACCATCTTTTTAAGGTGAATTTTAGTAAACTATTGTTGGTTGCTCTCTCTCATTTTTTTTTGTTAATCAAGTACTGCTTCCCCAGGGCACCACAGAGCTGCCAGAAGACCCAAGTGAAGCGAACAGTAGTCCTAATTTCAAACTCTCCCTCTTACATCAGTGGCACCTGCCCGTGCTACAAAATCATAGAATCAGACAAGGTTGGAAGGGACCACAAGGATCAGCCAGTTCCAACCCCCCTGCCATGGGCAAGGACACCTCACACTAGAGCAGGCTGGCCACAGCCTCAGCCAGCCTGGCCTGAAACACCTCCAGGGAATCATAGAATGATAGAATCAGACAAGGTTGGAAGGGACCACAAGGAGCAGCCAGTTCCAACCTCCCGGCCATGGGCAGGGACACCTCACACTACAGCAGGCTGCACACAGCCTCAGCCAGCCTGGCCTTAAACACCTCCAGGCATGAGGCTTCCATCACCTCCCTGAGCAACCCCTTCCATGCTCTCACCACCCTCATGCTGAGCAACTCCTTCCTAACATCCAGTCTGAGTCTCCCCATTTCTAGCTTGGTTCCATTCCCCCCAGTCCTATCACTACCTGACAGCCTCAAAAGTCCCTCCCCAGCTTTCTTCTAGCCCCTTTAAGGCACCAAAATGCCACAATAAGGTCACTTGGAAGCCTTCTCCTCTCCAGCCTGAACAGCCCCAACTCCTTCAGTCTCCTCATAGGTGAGATGCTTCACAGTAATCCACAAGACACAGTTTGTGCATCACATTTCCTTCATACTTTGGGAGGAGACTCACACAGCTGAAGTCTCTTATCTGTAGCAAAGTAGGAGTGCCAGAAACAAACCCTTCTGTTTCCAGCATAGCCTCCTGCTTCACTACCTGACATCAAAAAGAGTTCCTCCTCAGCTTTCTTCCAGAATCATAGAATCATTGAGTCAACCAGGTTGGAAGAGACCTCCAAGCTCATCCAGTCCAACCTATCCCCCAGCCCTATCCAATCAACCAGACCATGGCACTAAGTGCCTCATCCAGTCTTTGCTTGAACACCTCCAGGCACGGTGATTACACCACCTCCCTGGGCAGCCCATTCCAATGCCAATCACTCTCTCTGCCAGGAACTTCCTCCTCACATTCAGCCTGCCCTGGCACAGCTTCCAGTATTAGAATCATAGAATCACAGAACCAAGCAGGTTGGAAGAGAGCTCCAAGCTCAGCCAGCCCAACCTAGCACCCAGCCCTGCCCAACCAACCAGACCATGGCACTAAGTGCCCCAGCCAGGCTTGGATGCAACACCTCCAGCCACAGCCACTCCACCACCTCCCTGGGCAGCCCATTCCAATGGCAAATTGCTCTCTCTGTGAAGAACTTCCTCCTAACATCCAGCCCCCCTTAAGATACTGAAAGGTCACAAGAAAGTCACCTCAGAGCCTTCTCCTCTCCAGACTCAGCCACCTTCTCTCTAGACTGATGCTGTTTTAAAAGCACTGCTTAGCTCATCACCCTTTCTGCAAGCCCTGTGAGTTAGTGGTGTGGTCAGCTAACAGCTTTCCCGGGCTAACTTAAGATCTCTTTATGTGAGACTTTCTTTTTAGCTGCATTGCATTTGATTATGCAGCTTAAAGAATTTATGCAGCTGTGCATTTGGTTGTGCAGCTTAAAGAATCTCTGCAGATGTGGCGAGGAAGAATTTTCTTGATCACAGCTTGCAGCTTTTACTGTGTTTTGTAACACTTAATCCTTGACAACTCTGACATATGCCAGTCAACCTTTTCATATTTTTGGCCTTTTGGGATTAGATTGCAATAAATCAAGTTCTGTATAATATCCTGTTCAGAAATGCTTGTTTTCAGGGAGCACAGAACTTGGAATGCCAGGATTCATTGTATGGATTGAACAGGGTTTTTTTTTTCAGGTTCTTATTTTCTCCTTTTCTATTCAATCCTAAAGTTGAATTGAAAGTAGAAAGATGACTTATTTTGAGGGTTGGCTGTGTTTGGCTTGGTTGGTTAGTTGGTTTGGGTTTGTTTTTAGTTTGGGGTTCTTTTTGGGTTAGGTTTTTTGTTTGGTTGGTTGGGGTTTTTTTGTTTGGGGAGGGATTTAGGAGTTTGTTTTGGGGGTTGGGTTTTGGCTTGTTTCTATATGGAAAACAGTTTGGAAGAGAAAAGTCTACATGAAAATCAGTTTGGAAGAGAAAAGACTACAAGAAAATCAGTTTGGCCTGCTCATGTTTGGAAGAGAAATGACTACTTGAAAGTCAGATTGGTCTGCTCATGTTTGGAAGAGAAAAGTCTACATGAAAATCACTTTCGAAGAGAAAAGTCTACATGAAAATCACTTTTGAAGAGAAAGTTTACATGAAAATCAGTTTGGAAGAGAAACGTCTACATGAAAATCACTTTTGAAGAGAAAGTCTACATGAAAATCAGTTTGGTCTGCTCATGTTTGGAAGAGAAATGACTACTTGAAAATCAGATTGGTCTGCTCATGTTTGAAAGAGCCTACAAGGAGATCAGTTTGGTCTGCTCATGTTTGGAAGAGAAATGACTACTTGAAAATCAGATTGGTCTGCTCATGTTTGGAAGAGAAAAGTCTACATGAAAATCACTTTTGAAGAGAAAGTCTACATGAAAATCAGTTTGGAAGAGAAAAGTCTACAAGGAGATCAGTTTGGTCTGCTCATGTTTGGAAGAGAAAAGTCTACAAGGAGATCAGTTTGGTCTGCTCATGTTTGAAAGAGCCTACAAGGAGATCAGTTTGGTCTGCTCATGTTTGGAAGAGAAATGACTACTTGAAAATCAGATTGGTCTGCTCATGTTTGGAAGAGAAAAGTCTACATGAAAATCACTTTTGAAGAGAAAGTCTACATGAAAATCAGTTTGGAAGAGAAAAGTCTACAAGGAGATCAGTTTGGTCTGCTCATGTTTGGAAGATAAATGACTACTTGAAAATCAGATTGGTCTGCTCATGTTTGGAAGAGAAAAGTCTACATGAAAATCACTTTTGAAGAGAAAGTCTACATGAAAATCAGTTTGGAAGAGAAAAGTCTACAAGGAGATCAGTTTGGTCTGCTCATGTTTGGAAGAGAAAAGTCTATGTGGAGATCAGTTTGGTCTGCTCATGTTTGAAAGAGCCTACAAGGAGATCAGTTTGGTCTGCTCATGTTTGAAAGAGCCTACAAGGAGATCAGTTTGGTCTGCTCATGTTTGGAAGAGAAATGACTACTTGAAAATCAGATTGGTCTGCTCATGTTTGGAAGAGAAAAGTCTACATGAAAATCACTTTTGAAGAGAAAAGTCTACATGAAAATCAGTTTGGAAGAGAAAAGTCTACAAAGAGATCAGTTTGGTCTGCTCATGTTTGGAAGAGAAAAGTCTACAAGGAGATCAGTTTGGTCTGCTCATGTTTGAAAGAGCCTACAAGGAGATCAGTTTGGTCTGCTCATGTTTGGAAGAGAAAAGTCTACAAGAAAATCAGTTTGGTCTGCTCATGTTTGGAAGAGAAAAGTCTACAAGGAGATCAGTTTGGTCTGCTCATGTTTGAAAGGGAAAAGTCTACAAGGAGATCAGTTTGGTCTTATGTTTGAAAGGGAAAAGTCTACAAAGAGATCAGTTTGGTCTGCTCATGTTTGGAAGAGAAAAGTCTGTGGAGATCAGTTTGGTCTGCTCATGTTTGAAAGGGAAAAGTCTACAAGGAGATCAGTTTGGTCTTATGTTTGAAAGGGAAAAGTCTACAAAGAGATCAGTTTGGTCTGCTCATGTTTGGAAGAGAAAAGTCTACAAGAAAATCAGTTTGGTCTGCTCATGTTTGGAAGGGAAAAGTCTACAAGGAGATCAGTTTGGTCTGCTCATGTGAAATGTTTGGGAAAGAAACATTACAAGAAGTTATTCTCTGGTACATTGCTTCTTGCATATATTAAACACTGTACTTAAGTAATATCTCTTTACAAAGTAGAGAATTTTACCTGCTGTGCAAAGGTAACCTGATGAAAGTTGGACTTTTGTTGGCTGTGTGCTGTGTTGAGTGCTGGAGCTGCTTCACTCCTGGTGGTTAAACTAATGCTGAAATGTTACTCCCAAGGTACAGCAGGGCAGAACTGGAAATCTGGAGAAAGAGTTGGCAGTGCAGTCCACCAAAGCTGAATTCACATCTCCTCCTGCCTTATTCAAATCAGGAATCCCACCAAACAGGTCAGTCAGTACTAACTCAAGACCAAAAAGCTTTCTTATTCTGTTACCTTGATGTATTTAGAGTTCATGATTTTTGTAGGGGAAAAAGAAATGATGTTTCTCTAGCAGCTATAAAGGAGTGGTTCTAATCACTTTTAACCTTCAGGGTAAGCTTAGGGTGAGTCTCTTTTCTCCAGGAACAGATTTACCTTAGCAAAGGTCAGGAAACTCATCTGCCTCTGAGAAGGGGAAGTCATTAAGTTGTCTGTTGGGTGGATAAAGAGAAAACAAAGTGATACATTTCCAGTGGTTAGAATCAGTTATTCTGTATATAATTGTGAGTTGTTACAATGCTGGAGTTTCTCTGCTGTATTTCTCATTCAGAGAACAGGGCTACATCCAGAGCTGCTGCAAATGCCTCCTGGCTCAGCTTTTAGTTAGATCATAGACTCCTAGAATGGCTCAGGTTGGAAGGGAGCTCAGAGCTCATCTCTGTCAACCTCCCCACCGTGCCCAGGGACACCTCTCAACTAGACTCAACTGCTCATCCAACCTCGCCTGCAACACCTCCAGGCAAGAGGCAGCCACAGCCTTCCTGGGTAGCCTGTGCCAGTCTCACCACCCTCACACTCAAGAACTTCTTCCTCAGCTTCAGTCTAACCCTGCTCTAGCTCAGCTTCAAACCATTCCCCCTTGCCCTGTCTCTAGACAGCCTCAGGAATAGTCCCTCTGCAGCCTTCCTGCAGGATCTCTTCAGGCACTGGAAGGCAAAATAAGGCAAATTATTTTACATGATAGAATCAGACCATGATTTTGGCTTGGAAAGGACCTCCAAAGGTCATCCAATCCAACCCCCTCTGCAGTCAGCAGGAACATCCTCCACTAAATTAGGCTATGCAGAGCCTCGCCTTGAATATCTCCAGGGATGGGGCCTCAACCACCTCCCTGGGCAGCCTGTTCCAGTGTTCCACTACCCCTCATGGTGCAGAGCTTGTTCCTAATCTAAATCTCCCACCCAATCTCAATCTCCTCTAATTTCAAACCACTACCCTCACTGCAGGCCTTTGCTGTAAGTCCCTCTGCAGCCTTCTTGGAGCCTCCTTCAAACAGTCTTTCTGCAACCTTGGAGCCTCTTTCAAGTCCAGTTTAATTCCTTCATTCTTAGGCTAGGCTATAAGTGTAGGGAATAAATGTGGCATCCAGTAGTTAGATTGCTTCTGGATCCTGAAAAGGGGCAATGTATGTCCAAAAAGTAGTTCATTTATAGTACTTGGAGTGACTTCTGAAGCTATGAATTTGGAAAATAATTGGGGTTTGTCTTTCTTTTTCCTTCTTTTTTTTTTCTCTTCCTCCCTCCCCCCCCTCCCTACTTTCTCTTTGCTCTGTAGAACCCAAATGAGCTCAGCTTGCCAAGTGAGATTGAGACATCTCTCTGAATCTAATCTCCATGGAGGGTGATGTTCATAGTGCAAATAGCTCATAAATAACCCTTCTCTAGTTGGAGTTGCTGGAATGTTCCTTTCAAGCTACACTTTGAATTCTGCTGTGGGTTCATCTGTATCCCACACGTGTGGATTGCTTCTTTTTATGTTGGGATGTATCCATTGGGAATGCATCTGTAACCCAGGTGCCCTGATTGTGTAAGGGACAAGCCAAGCCCTTCTTTTCTTGGCATACTCTGAGGCAGAAACCTAATAGTGCCTGCTTAAAAACTTATTTCTGAGCTAGGTGGTGGCTGAGGAGTCTTCAAAATTCAAACATCAAGATTCAGATTTGCCCTTTGTACAAAAACTGCTGAGCTGTTAAATTCTGGGCACTTCAGATGCCTTCCTTGCCTCTGTGAAGAGTGTGTGTTTGATGTTGGTGTTACCTGCTGCTGCACTTGCAACTCAGCTGTGCTTTCTCCTGTTCAGTTTCCAGCTCTTGTAGTGGAGCATTTAATGAAATCATTGTTGCAGTCTGGGAAATAAAGGTTTTGTCAGGTTCAAGGTATGATGGCAAAGTCCTGAGCTCATCCATCGTTACCAGAATGAAATCTCCTGTAGCTATTGGGAAGGGCAATGGATGTACCACTATGAATCAAGGCAAGGGGGAATGGTTTGGAGCTGAGGGAGAGTAGGGTTAGGCTGGAACTGAGGAAGAAGTTTTTCAGTACAAGGGTGGTGAAACTCTGGAACAGAGGCCTCAAATTCCCCCAAGGAGGAGGCAGCCTATTCCAGAGTCTCACAGTCCTACTGAAGAGATCCTTCCTCAGCTCCAGCCTAACCCTGCTCTGCCTCAGCTTCCAACCATTTTCCCTTGGCCTGTCTGTAGACACCCTCAGGAACAGTCCCTCTGCAGCCTTTCTGCAGGATCCTTTCAGGCTCTGGAAGGCAGCTCTAAAGTTTCCTTGCATCTTCTCCTCTGCAGGCTGCACACCCCCAGCTCCCCCAGCCTGTGCTCACAGCAGGGCTGCTCCAGCCCTTGGAGCATCTTTGTGGCCTCTGGGCTCTCTCCAGCAGCTCTGTGTCCTTCTGCTGGGGACACCAGACCTGGAGGCAGGATTGGAGGCGAGGTCTGAGCAGAGCCGAGCCAAGGGTCAGAATCTTCTCTCTTGCACTGCTGCCCACTCTCCTCTGCCTGCAGCCAGCACACAGCTGCCTGCTGGGCTTGCATGAGGGCACTGCTGGCTCCTGAGGAGCTGCTCAGCAACCAACAGCCCCAAGTCTCTTTCTTCAGAGCTCATTTCTTATGACTAGAGCTATTTTACTTCCATTTTCTGTAGTAGTTCTGTTTAATGTCATTTTCTCCTTACTGAGGTGAGGGTTTTTTTGCCCCTTCATTTCCCCCCTTTTTACTGGTAACACAGTGTAGGTTTATTAGGATATAGGGAAGGAGAATGAGGAGTCAGCTTTTGTCCTACAGGACTCTTGCTGCATTGTTTAGTTGCACACACTTGCATGGTTCAGCAGGGCTTTAGCACATTTAGTGCTCTTCAGGAATGGTCTCTTAGCCTTTATAGAGGATAATGAACTTTAGACATTCAGAATGAGAGAAGTCTGAAGACTTTCTTCTCTCTCTCCGGTGTTTTCCTTTTGGTTTTCCCCCTTTTGCAGCTCTCCTTGTTGACTCTGCTTTGTCCTGTGTTGTTGCAGGAGATTACCTGGCACAATAGATGTGATTGGGCAGAGCATCACTATCAGCAGGGTGGAAGGACGGCGGCGAGCTAATGAAAACAGCAACATACAGGTTTCACACTGCAGATTTGCCTTCTATCCTTGCCTAAAAGACAGCTTTGCCCTCCCCGTAGCTTCAGTTCAAATACTTCAGGGTGTGTGAGTTGAGCAGAAGTAGCTCTGAGTGTAGCAAGACGCTTGTGGTAGTTCACTGAAATGCATCAGGAGGGAAATATTTACTGCTAAAGATAAATGTTTGGGTTTCCTTAATGAGAGGAAATCAGAGAGGCTGCAGACTTGCAGTGGTTCTGCTGGATCTGCATGGGGTATAGCACTCTGTTTACTAAGTGATTAAGATAACTGTTTCATCTGACTGCTCATTTCAGCACTAAGGCTGCAAGCAAAAGCCTCTTTGAATGCAGACTGAGAGATGCTGCAGCCTTTTCAACTAAGCGGTGATGGCATAGAGTTGGCAGCACTTAAAACAGTTGTTTTGCATGATTTAACCACGAGTTGTTAGGCTTAGCCTTTATGATTTTAGTCTTTATGGGCTTGGCTTATCTTAAGAAGACAACTGAATGCGTTGAGATTGAATACAGCTTCTCACTGTGGAGAAGAATCAAGGTTGCCTGGTGCCCTACCTGCATTTCCGTGCTCACTTGGGTTGAGGTGAAGCAGTGAAGAGGGTTATGGATTGTAGTGCTTCCACTGAAAACACTGCCATGTGGTTTTCAGCTGATCTCACTGAAGCCTGGGGAATTTTCCTGCTGTCCACAGTGATTTGTAAAACCTTTTCCTTTGTCTTTGGATTTAAGATGGTGTTTGGGACCATATTCAGATGATTTGTATTCCCCCTCAAATCTTGCAGCCCTGTTGGCTGCTTTCAGACACTCAAAGGTTACTTGGCAAGCACGGAATGCTGAGCACAGGGATGGAGATTGAACTTAAACCATCTGAATATGGTTGTTTAGGTAGCTAAGTAAGACTTTCCTGTTGTAGTAACTGGAAACTTTCTCTTCTGCCCTTTGGACATAGCAATTGTAACTATAGTTTGGTATTTTACAGGTTCTTTCAGAACGATCTAATCCTGAAGTAGACAATTTTACCAAGCCACCTCCATTTTTCCCTCCAGGAGCTCCACCTACTCACCTTCCACCACCTCCTTTTCTCCCACCCCCTCCAACTGTCAGTTCTGCTCCACCTCTGATTCCCCCACCAGGTAAATATCCTGTACTGTGTAGAGTGTGAAGAATGAGGAATGCATTAGCATCAAATGCTTGGTGATAATGAGTTAAAGACTGTTGCATGCATGTTTGGCTACACAGAGTGCAGAGTACAGTGCACAACTCTGTACTTAAATACATCTGCAAGGCAGAAACTGAATCCAAGGACTTTATTTTCTCAGTAAGCATAACCCCAATTAGGAAGTAATGACCTGAAGACTGAATGTTGGATCTTGTGCCTTTGGTAATGTTTGAATAGGGAAGCTGTTTTTTGGAGAGGAGAAGGCTCCCAAGTGACCTTATTGTAGCCTTTTGGTGCCTTAAAGGGGCTAGAAGAAAGCTGGGGAGGGACTTTTGAGGCTGTCAGGTAGTGATAGGACTGGGGGGAATGGAACCAAGCTAGAAATGGGTAGAATCAGACTGGATGTTAGGAAGGAGTTGCTCAGCATGAGGGTGGTGAGAGCCTGGAAGAGGTTGCTTAGGGAGGTGGTGGAAGCCTCATGGCTGGAGGTGTTTAAGGCCAGGCTGGCTGAGGCTGTGTGCAGCCTGCTCTAGTGTGAGGTGTCCCTGCCCATGTCAGGGGGGTTGGAAGTGGCTGCTCCTTGTGGTCCCTGCCAACCCTGACTGATTCTGTGATTCTCTAAGTCAAGTACCAGTAGTGCTACCAGTAAGTCAACTACCAGTTGAGAGGCAGATGGTAACAAACTCTCCTAAAGACTTTTGAATTATGGGCATGGCATACCTGCCACTCCCTCACAGCCTCAAAAATCCCTCCCCAGCTTTTTTGGAGCCCCCTTCAGATCCTGGAAGGCCACAAGAAGGTCCCCTGGGAGCCTCCTCTGCTCCAGCCTGCACAGCCCCAACTCTTTCAGGCTGTGCTCACAGCAGAGCTGCTGCAGCCTCTGAGCATCCTCCTGGCCCTGCTCTGGACACTCTCCAGCATCTTCACAGCCCTCTTGTCCCAGGGGCTCCAGAGCTGGATGCAGGACTCCAGGTGGGCTCTCAGCAGAGCAGAGCAGAGGGGGAGAATCCCCTCCCTGGCCCTGCTGGCCACACTTCTGCTGCTGCAGCCCAGGCTCTGCTTGGCTTTCTGGGCTGCAAGTGCACACTGCTGGCTCCTGTGGAGCTTCTTCTCCAGCAGCACCCCCAAGTGCCTCTGCTCAGGGCTGCTCTGCAGCCAGTCTCTGCCCAGCCTGGAGTTGTGCTTGCCATTGCCCTGACCCAATGCAGCTAATGCACTGACATTTGTTGGAAAGCAATTAGTTTAATTGTAATTGTGCTATCCAAAAGCTGACCTAAGTTGTGCATTTTTAAATGCATGTGAAGAACCCACACCAACACCCCAAAGATTGTTGGTGCAGAGATATCAACTGCTCTTAGGGTACCCCTCACCTGTGGAGCTCTTAAAGGTGAAAGAAATCCACACATGGTAGAGATTTAGTGAACAGGTTTGGCTTTGGTCTTGTGCTTCACAGACAGGTTTATGACACACACTTGTTCATAAGGTCTCCTTCAACATCCTCCCCTGCTTCAAGCTGATTTGAAACTAATGATGAAGAGCTGTGGGTTTGGTTTCTTCAGGCCTGTGTTTTAATTGTGCTGTTGCCAGCTCTTTATCTTCAAAGCTCATCCTAAAATAGAATCTGCCATTCCTCTTAGGTTCAAGCAAGGAGGAGTTAAAAACCTATCCCCTGCTCTTACCCAATATTAAACCAGGACTTCTTGCCAGAAAATTGAAGTATTCCAAATAGAAACCATCCTCCAGTTGCCCCTTTGGACAAAAAAAAAGGGAGCTGACTTTGAAGTTAGATCTCTTTTCTCTGAATTCATTCACTTGTGTGACTCAACTCTTTTAGGGGAGTTAAGTCCTGGAATGGTTCAAAGGGCCAAAAGCACAAAATTATCAAAACATTGCTGGGAGCTCAGTGTAAAATGTGTTGTGTTTTGTCCCCTGGGTTTATTGCTATCTAAAGAAGGATGCTTCTGTTTGACAGGCTTTAAAAGGCTGATTTGTGTCTTTTGGTTTAAGAGTGTGGTTAAAATGTGCCCTGTCCATCACCTGGGGCAGGGCAATCCCAAGCACTGATACAGGCTGGGCAGTGCCTGGCTTGAGAGCAGCCCACAGGGAGGGACTTGGAGGTTCTGGTGGATGAGAAACTCATATGAGCTGTCAGTGTTGCTCTTGCAGCCCAGAGAGCAAGCAGAGAATCATAGAATCAACCAGATTGGAAGAGACCTCCAAGATCATCCAGTCCAACCTATCCAGCCCAGAGCCTGTGTGACCAGCAGGGTGAGGGAAGGGATTCTCCCAGTCTGCTCCACTCTGGTGAGACCTCACCTGGAGTACTGTGTCCAGTTCTGGAGCTCCTGGGACAGGAAAGATCTGGAGATGCTGGAATGTGTCCAGAGAAGGGCCACAAGGATGCTCAGAGAGCTGGAGCTGCTCTCCTTCACAGCAAGAGTGATTGGCATTGGAATTGGCTGCCTGGGGAGGTGGTGGAGTCCTCATCCCTGGAGGTGTTTCAGAGGAGGCTGCATGAGGCACTTAATGCCCTGGGTTAACTAAGGATTTTTACTTTCTCTTTGCTTCTTTCCTGGTCAGATGAGGTTTATCTACTGGGGCAGTATATTTTGGTGGGACAGTGTATTTTGGTAGGCCAGCTGATTTGTTTGGGAGCAATTGCTCAGCATTTGGTTAGATCATAGACTCCTAGAATGGCTCAGGTTGGAAGGGGGCTCAGAGCTCATCTCCTCCAACCTCCACACCATGCCCAGGGACACCTCTCAGCTACACTCAGCTGCTCAAGGCCTCATCCAACCTGGCCTGCAGCACCCCCAGCAAGGAGGCAGCCACAGCCTCCCTGGGCAGCCTGGGACACACTCTCAGCACCCTCACATTCAGCAACTTCTGGCTCAGCTCTGCTCTAAGCCTGCTCTGCCTCAGCTCCAAACCATTGCCCCTTGGGCTGTCTCTAGAGCCCCTGATGCAAAGTCCCTCTGCAGCCTTCCTGCAGGCTGCCTTCAGCTCTGGGCAGGCAGCTCTGAGGTGCCCCTGGAGCCTTCTCCCCTGCAGGCTGCACCCCCCCAGCTCCCTGAGGCTGTGCTCACAGCAGAGCTGCTCCATGGATCATTTTTGTGGCCTCCTCTATACACTCTCCAGCAGCTCTGTGTCCTGCTGAGGACAGCAGCACTGAGGCAGGATTGGAGGTGAGGTCTGCAGATCAGAGCCAAGGGGCAGAATCCCCTCTCTTGCCCTGCTGCCCACACTGCTCTGCTTTGCTCCATTCCCCCCACTCCTGCCACTCCCTCATAGCCTCAAAAGTCCCTCCCCAGCTTTTTTGGAGGCATCCTTCAGATGCTGGCAGGCCACAAGAAGGTCCCCTGGGAGCCTCCTCTGCTCCAGCCTGCACAGCCCCAACTCTTTCAGGCTGTGCTCACAGCAGAGCTGCTGCAGCCTCTCAGCATCCTCCTGGCCCTGCTCTGGACACTCTCCAGCATCTCCACAGCCCTCTTGTCCCAGGGGCTCCAGAGCTGGATGCAGGACTCCAGGTGGGGTCTCAGTAGAGAGGGAGAATCCCCTCCCTGGCCCTGCTGGCCACACTGCTGCTGCTGCAGCCCAGGCTCTGCTTGGCTTTCTGGGCTGCAAGTTCACACTGCTGGCTCCTGTGGAGCTTCTTCTCCAGCAGCACCCCCAAGATCCTCTGCTCAGGGCTGCTCTGCAGCCAGTCCCTGCCCAGCCTGGAGTTGTGCTTGGCATTGCCTCCACCCAGCTGCAGGACCTTGCCCTTGGTCTTGTTGAAGCTCCTGAGCTTGGCTTGTGCCCACCTCTGCAGCCTGCCCAGGTCCCTCTGGATGGATCCCTGCCCTCCAGCCTGGCTGCTGCACCACACAGCTTGGTGTGGGCAGCAAACTTGCTGAGGCTGCACTCAGTGCCTCTGTCCATGGCACCCACAAAGCTGTTGAACAAGACTGGTTGAACAAGCCTTTTGAACAAGATGAGACTGGTCCTGGGACTGATCCTTGAGGGACTCTGCTTGTCACTGGCCTCCACTTGGCCATGAAGCCATTGCCAGCCACTCTTTGGGTGCAGCCATCAATATAATGAATAAATAAAGCAGATTTGATAAGCCTTGCATAAAATCTGAATGGTTGGTGTTAAGGTGAGACCTGGATGACACAAAATAACCTCTCCTTCATCTAGATTATGACTTTTACATCTGCAATCCCAAGAACTGACATTCTCTTTGTTGTCTTTTTAGGTATACCAATAACAGTGCCACCCCCAGGTAAACTTACTTCACCTTTTCTTCCCACACTGGTTAAGAATTGAAAGCTTAAAATGAGCAGCTTCCATTTCTTTACCTAGATAATAGCTGATCAGTTCAGTACTGTATTGATAGCTGGAGGCTCAGGTGCTGTGATGCCAGGCTGAAAAGAAGCTGAATGAAAACACTGTTGAGTAGTGGAACTAATCTGCCAGTTTTACATCTGTGCTTTTGGCTTTCTCTTTGGGTTCTGTTCTCTTTTTGCTGTCTTTTTCTTTTTTCCCTGCTTTTTCCTCTCCTCTTTTTCCCTACCTTCCCCTCCTTTTTTTCCCTTCCTTCCCCTCCCCTCCTTTTTTTCCCTGCCTTTCCCTCCCCTCCTTTTTCCCTGCCTTCCCCTCCCCTCCTTTTTTTCCCAGCCTTCCCTTCCTCTCTTTTTTTCCATGCCTTCTCTACCCCTCTTTTTTTCCCCTGCTTTCTCTTCCCCTCCTTTTTTCCCCTGCTTTCCCCTCCCTCCTTTCTTTCCCTTCCTTCCCCTCCCCTCCTTTCTTTCCCTTCCTTCCCCTCCCCTCCTTTTTTTCCCTGCCTTCCCCTCCATTCCTTTTTTCCCTGCCTTCCCCTCCCCTCATTTTTCCCTGCCTTCCCCTCCTTTTTTCCCCTGCTTTCCCCTCCCCTCCTTTTTTTCCCTACCTTCCCCTCCTTTTTTCCCTGCCTTCCCCTCCCCTCCCCTCTTTTTTTTCCCAGCCTTCCCTTCCTCTCTTTTTTTCCATGCCTTCTCTACCCCTCTTTTTTTCCCCTGCTTTCTCTTCCCCTCCTTTTTTCCCCTGCTTTCCCCTCCCTCCTTTCTTTCCCTTCCTTCCCTTCCCCTCCTTTTTTCCCCTGCCTTCCCCTCCCCTCCTTTCTTTTCCTTCCTTCCCCTCCCCTCCTTTTTTTCCCTGCCTTCCCCTCCTTTCCTTTTTTTCCCTGCCTTCCCCTCCTTTCCTTTTTTTCCCTGCCTTCCCCTCCTTTTTTCCCTGCTTTCTCTTCCCCTCCTTTATTCCCTGCTTTCTCTTCCCCTCCTTTATTCCCTGCTTTCTCTTCCCCTCCTTTTTTCCCCTGCTTTCCCCTCCCCTCCTTTTTTCCCCTGCTTTCCCCTCCCCTCCTTTTTTCCCCTGCTTTCCCCTCCCCTCCTTTTTTCCCCTGCTTTCCCCTCCCCTCCTTTTTTTCCCTACCTTCCCCTCCTTTTTTCCCGTTCTTTCCCCTCCCCTCTTTTTTCCCTGCCTTCCCCTCCCCTTCTTTTTTCCCTGCCCTCCCCTCCCTTCCTCGTCTTTCCTGCCCCCCTTTCAGAGCATAGCAGTGCCTGGTTTTTAGGAGGTGCAGTGAGGTGCTGAGGCATTTGCTGGTGCGTTTAAGCATGCCGAGGTGCTGCCTTTGAGGCACTGCTGATAGCCATTTACTAAGTTGCCTTTGTCAAGCCGGAAGGTAGTTGGCACAAAACAAACCCCATTTGCACAGTAAGAAACAGCTTTGGCTTTGTACTCTGGAATGTATTTGCTGCTGCATGCTTGGCCTGCTTCTTCTATGTGTTTGCCTTGGGTTTTTAACTCTTCTCACCTGATTTATTGTTACAGGCTTTGCACCACCACCCGGCGGCCCTCCACCTTCCCTCATACCCACCATAGACAGGTGGGTGAAAGCCTACAGGGCTCTGATACTACCCAGGGGCTCAGGGATTTTAGCAGGGAGTGGTGAGACAGTCCCAGATCTGTTGCAGTGTTTGTACAGCACTGTTCCTGCTCTCACCTGCCTGGCACTGAAGTGACAACTTCCTTAGCTACTCCTGCTCAAAGCGGAGGACTTAAATCCATCTCTAGCAAACACTTTGGTTTGGTCTGTGTGGTGGTAAGAATCGAGGGGGAATAATCTTAACAGGCTATATTTGTTAGTGGTAGATATTTCTTGGCTTTCAGGGTAAAAAGTGGGGGTTTTATGTGTGTCCTCTTTCCAACAGTGGCCATTCTTCTGGCTATGATGGACGTTCTGTGCGTGCATTTCCCTACGGCAGTGGTGAGTAAGCTGCTGGCTTTGAAACTGCTGACCTGTGCTAGATGGAATTGTTTGATACATACCAAATTATTGGATAAGAGTCATCAGGATTTTAGCTAAGAGATTGAACAGATCCTTTCAGCTGCCAGTTAGGAAAGTTCACTGCCTACTGTTGTAAACAGATACATGCTTGCATTGCAGTAGCTCTTGGTAAATGCTGTTGGGTTTGCTTTTTTAGTTGTCTGCTGGATATTTTTCCATGCTGTCCACAATGCTGAGATGTTCCAGCCCTTGGAACATCCTTGTGGCCTCCTCTGGACTCACTCCAACAGCTCTGTGTCCTTCTTATGCTGGGAAGGAGGTTATGCTGGGAGGGAGGTTATTCTTCCCCTGTACTCAACACTGGTCAGGCCACACCTTGAATGCTGTGTCCAGTTCTGGGCCCCTCAATTCAAGAGAGATGTTGAAGTGCTGGAAGGTGTTGAGAGAAGGGCAGCAAGGCTGGGGAGGGGCCTGGAGCAGAGCCCTGTGAGGAGAGGCTGAGGGAGCTGGGGGGGTGCAGCCTGCAGCAGAGGAGGCTCAGGGCAGAGCTGATTGCTGCCTGCAGCTGCCTGCAGGGAGGCTGTAGCCAGGTGGGGTTGGGCTCTGCTGCCAGGCAGCCAGCACCAGAAGAAGGGGACAGAGTCTGAAGCTGTGCCAGGGCAGGTCTAGGCTGGCTGTGAGGAGTAAGTTGCTGGCAGAGAGAGTGATTGGCATTGGAATGGGCTGCCCAGGGAGGTGGTGGAGTGGCCGTGGCTGGAGGTGTTGCAGCCAAGCCTGGCTGGGGCACTTAGTGCCATGGTCTGGTTGGTTGGGCAGGGCTGGGTGCTAGGTTGGGCTGGCTGAGCTTGGAGCTCTCTGCCAACCTACTTGGTTCTATGATTCTATGAACACCAGAACTGGAGGCAGTATTAGAGGAGCAGTCTCAGCAGAGCAGAGCAAAGGGGCAGAATCCCATCTTGCCCTGCTGACCACACACTTCTGGATGCAGCCCAGCCCAAGATTTGCATTCTGTGCTGCGTTCCTGGCTCCTGGTGAGCTCCTCATCGTTCAGTACACCCAAGTCTTTTTCTTCAGAGCTACTCTCAACCCTCAGCTTTCTAAGCAGCAAACGAAGAGCAGCAGTTTATACTCCAAAGTAAGCTTCTGAAGAGTTCCTGGTGAACATACAGCTACAGAAACGCAGCCTGGTTTATCTCAGGCTCTTGGGATGGAAAGGACATACTCTGTCTGCTGGGAATTCCTGCAGAGCTGAAGGAGTAGCCAACATCCATTGTAAAAGTTAATGCCACCATTAATGATTTAAGAGTGTGCATTTAAAGTGAAACTGGAGCTTACACCTGAGCTGAGGATATCCTGGCAGCCAACATCTCCTAGACCATCCTTCTGTTGTTGATGTAGTGGCAAGTCAAGGAAATTAGCAGCCTTTAAAGTCCAGATGGGGTTTTGCTGTTTCTGGCTGCTTTCCTTAGAGGAGTTGAAGATTTTGGCAGTGTAAGGAACAAGATACTATTGTATGAGGGTGATTTTTTTTCCCCTCCTCTGTTAACTCCTTCTTTTGTCTGCAGCCCTCCAGCCAGACAGTGTGGAACAATTTGCCAGAGGCAAAGCCTGATGGAAATGCTTTGTTTGCTCCAGAATTGCAGTTCTTTGTTCCAGTATTGCAGTGCTTTTCATTGCAAATGGACTTTGACAATGAAGTGAAGTTTTCCTGCTCCAAAGGCTTTTTGTGTTCCTGCTTTGGCTGCTTGGCTGACTGCTGTCTGAAGCTTCTGCCAAAGCAGGCATAGGCCAGGCGTTGTGGGCAAGGCACTCAGAGGGTGGCATCCTGGGCTGGCTCAGGAGCAGTGTGGGCAGCAGGACAAGGGAGGTTCTTGTGCCCCTGTGCTCAGCACTGCTCAGGCCACCCCTGGAGTGCTGTGTCCACTTCTGGGCCCCTCAATTCAAGAGAGCTGTTGAGGTGCTGGCAGGTGTGGAGAGAAGGGCAGCAAGGCTGGGGAGGGGCCTGGAGCAGAGCCCTGTGAGGAGAGGCTGAGGGAGCTGGGGGTGTGCAGCCTGCAGCAGAGGAGGCTCAGGGCAGAGCTCATTGCTGCCTGCAGCTGCCTGCAGGGAGGCTGTAGCCAGGTGGGGTTGGGCTCTGCTGCCAGGCAGCCAGCAACAGAAGAAGGGGACAGAGTCTGAAGCTAAGCTGTGGCAGGGCAGGTCTAGGCTGGATGTGAGGAGGAAGTTGTTGTCAGAGAGAGTGATTGGCATTGGAATGGGCTGCCCAGGGAGGTGGTGGAGTGGCCGTGGCTGGAGGTGTTGCAGCCAAGCCTGGCTGGGGCACTTAGTGCCATGGTCTGGTTGGTTGGGCAGGGCTGGGTGCTAGGTTGGGCTGCCTGAGCTTGGAGCTCTCTTCCAACCTGATTCTATCATAAGACAGCTGTCTGGAGAAGCCACTGATGCCATAAGAGCATTAAATACAGCAGCTGTAGTGCACTTGACATTGTTCAGTGGGTACTCATGGCAGTGACACTGCTCATCTCTCTGTGTGATGCCCTGGAGTCAAGCAAATGCTGTTCTCATGTTATAGATAATGAAGTGGATCTCAAAGCAAACAAGTTATTGGAGGCTATGTTATCACTGGCTAGCAAAGCAGATAAGCAGAAAGAGGGAAGTCCTCTGTGCTGCAAGTCCACCAGAGAGTGCTGTTTCCAGTTGAATACCACAGCCCTGATTCTTTTTTGATCACAGGCCTCCTGGAGAGGGAGGGGTAGGGCAGCACAGCTGGGGCATGGAGAGCACCAAGGTAGTTATTCCATGGGAGTTGGCAGAAGGCAGTGGAGAAGCATGGCCCTTCCCACTGCTGCTTACCTAAGCAGATTGGCAGCCAGCAGTGTGACTGCTGAGGCAGAGCAGCTTTTGCCATTCAGAGAGCATGCTTCACTTGCTGAAGTTGTTCTGGTTTAGTGATGATGGTGCTGGGGCTTTGTTGGCACTGGGACCTCAGCAGGCATTATTCCTTCTCCTCAGAATCATAGAGTCAAGCAGGTTGGGAGAGAGCTCCAAGCTCAGCCAGCCCAACCTAGCACCCAGCCCTGCCCAACCAACCAGACCATGGCACTAAGTGCCCCAGACAGGCTTGGCTGCAACACCTCCAGCCACAGCCACTCCACCACCTCCCTGGGCAGCCCATTCCAATGCCAATCACTCTCTCTGCCAGGAACTTCCTCCTAACATCCATGGGATTTAGCTTCTGTAATCAGGAAGCATGGCAAAGCTGAGGGAGCTGGGGGTGTGCAGCCTGCAGCAGAGGAGGCTCAGGGCAGAGCTCATTGCTGCCTGCAGCTGCCTGCAGGGAGGCTGTAGCCAGGTGGGGTTGGGCTCTGCTGCCAGGCAGCCAGCAACAGAAGAAGGGGACAGAGCCTCAAGCTGTGCCAGGGCAGGTCTAGGCTGGGTGTGAGGAGGAAGTTGTTGTCAGAGAGAGTGATTGGCATTGGAATGGGCTGCCCAGGGAGGTGGTGGAGTGGCTGTGGCTGGAGGTGTTGCAGCCAAGCCTGGCTGGGGCACTTAGTGCCATGGTCTGGTTGGTTGGGCAGGGCTGGGTGCTAGGTTGGGCTGGCAGAGCTTGGAGCTCTCTTGCAACCTGATTGGTTCTGTGATTCGAAGCACAGTACAGGATCTCAATTCGTGACTGAGAACATCGAAGCCAACTTTATGTTGTTAAATCCAATTATTTTAATGGACAAAGTAGAGAAATTACATCTTCTAAAGAGAAAATTGGAGGCATCCTTTCCCCTTGGTTTCCAGGACTCTGTTTTTAGAGCCACTGAGTGTCAAAAGCAGGAGAGAGACTGTTTGCAAAGGTCTGCTGTGACAGCATGAGGGCAGTGACTTCAAACTAGGGAAGAGTAGATTGAGATTGGATGTTAGGAACAAGATCTGCACCATGAGGGTAGTGGATTTCAGTGCTAGTTTTTGTGCTGCCTGTCCTGCTTCTGAGCACCTTCACTAGCAGGCTTTCAGTGCTAGTTTTGGTGCTGCCTGTCCTGCTTCTGAGCACCTTCACTAGCAGGCTTTCAGTGCTAGTTTTGGTGCTGCCTGTCCTGGTTCTGAGCACCTCCACTAGCAGGCTTTCAGTGCTAGTTTTGGTGCTGCCTGTCCTGCTTCTGAGCACCTTCACTAGCAGGCTTTCAGTGCTAGTTTTGGTGCTGCCTGTCCTGGTTCTGAGCACCTTCACTAGCAGGATTTGAGTGCTAGTTTTGGTGCTGCCTGTCCTGGTTCTGAGCACCTTCACTAGCAGGCTTTCAGTGCTAGTTTTGGTGCTGCCTGTCCTGCTTCTGAGCACCTTCACTAGCAGGCTTTCAGTGCTAGTTTTGGTGCTGCCTGTCCTGGTTCTGAGCACCTTCACTAGCAGGCTTTCAGTGCTAGTTTTGGTGCTGCCTGTCCTGCTTCTGAGCACCTTCACTAGCAGGCTTTCAGTGCTAGTTTTGGTGCTGCCTGTCCTGGTTCTGAGCACCTTCACTAGCAGGCTTTCAGTGCTAGTTTTGGTGCTGCCTGTCCTGGTTCTGAGCACCTTCACTAGCAGGATTTGAGTGCTAGTTTTGGTGCTGCCTGTCCTGCTTCTGAGCACCTCCACTAGCAGGATTTGAGTGCTAGTTTTGGTGCTGCCTGTCCTGCTTCTGAGCACCTCCACTAGCAGGATTTGAGTGCTAGTTTTGGTGCTGCCTGTCCTGGTTCTGAGCACCTTCACTAGCAGGATTTGAGTGCTAGTTTTGGTGCTGCCTGTCCTGCTTCTGAGCACCTCCACTAGCAGGATTTGAGTGCTAGTTTTGGTGCTGCCTGTCCTGGTTCTGAGCACCTTCACTAGGAAGCTTTCAGTGCTAGTTTTGGTGCTGCCTGTCCTGGTTCTGAGCACCTCCACTAGCAGGATTTGAGTGCTAGTTTTGGTGCTGCCTGTCCTGGTTCTGAGCGCCTTCACTAGCAGGATTTGAGTGCTAGTTTTGGTGCTGCCTGTCCTGGTTCTGAGCGCCTTCACTAGCAGGATTTGAGTGCTAGTTTTGGTGCTGCCTGTCCTGGTTCTGAGCACCTTCACTAGGAAGCTTTCAGTGCTAGTTTTGGTGCTGCCTGTCCTGGTTCTGAGCGCCTTCACTAGCAGGATTTGAGTGCTAGTTTTGGTGCTGCCTTTCCTGGTTCTGAGCACCTCCACTAGCAGGATTTGAGTGCTAGTTTTGGTGCTGCCTATCCTGGTTGTGAGCACCTTCACTAGCAGGATTTGAGTGCCAGGGCCTTCATTAGCACTGCAGAGGGGCAAGAAGGCGAGTTTGCTGAGGCTGGAGAAGGGGAAGGCGGAGGCTGGCAGGTGTGGTGCGGCGTTGGTAGTGTTGCAGTTTTCAGCTGCTCTCTGCTTTTGTTCCTTCTAATCCCTGCGTCTTTTTCTTTAGTCACCTTTCCGCACCTTGCAGGTTCTGCTCCTTCCTGGCCTAGCCTGATGGACAGCAGCAAGCAGTGGGATTACTATGCACGGAGAGACAAGGACAGGGAGCGTGAGAGAGAGCGATCCCGAGACCGGGAGCGGGAGCGGGACCGGGACCGAGACCGCGATCGAGAACGTACCCGAGACAGGGAAAGGGAGCGAGACCACAGCCCCACTCCAAGTGTCTTCAACAGGTGAGTCAAGAGTCTTCAGCATGCTTTGGCTCTGCCCACAGTCACAGAATGCTGATTGGAAGGTTGGAAGGGACCTCTAGAGATATCCAGTCCAAACCCACTGCCAGTTCGCTTCCACCTCCCTTCCCCATGATCCAGATGAGCCTTCCTCAGCTGAGCTGCAAGGATGCTCAAACCTTGCATCTGTGTTTGGTTCGTTCAGTTGTGTATTCCATGGAGCCAGAGGGTCTGGCTTCCTTCTCTTCCTCCCCCTTTTCTCTTGGAAACTGTAAGTAAACTTCTAAATGCAAACCAGAAGTGTAAACCCAACAGTGTGCCTCCAAACTGGTCACTGTGCCTTGCAGGCTAAAGGTGTGCTTCAAGCCCTGTGTAGGAGGAGTGGGATAGCCAGGGCCCTGATGGTGCTAGGATCATCATGGAGTGACCTAGGTTGGGAAGGACCTCACACATCATTTCCTCCAGCATTCAACTACAGTTGGTTGCTCAAGGCCTTATCCAGCTTTGAGCATCTCCAGGCAAGAGGCAGCCACAGCCTCCCTGGGCAGCCTGTGCCACACTCTCACCACCCTGAAACTCAACAACTCCTTCCTCAGCTCCACTCTAACCCTGCTCTGCCTCAGCTTCAAACCATTCCCCTTTGGCCTGTCTCTATATACCCTGATGCAAAGTACCTCTGCAGCCTTCCAGTAGGATCCCTTCAGCTATTGCCAGACAGCATTAAGGTCCCCCCCAGAGTCTCCTCCAGTAGATCTAGAAAAGTCTCTAGAAGAACTGCATGAATCTTGGTTGCCAATTCAGTGCAAAGAGCAACGTGCTGCAACACCTGACCTTAATTACTGCTGTTAATAGCTGCTAAATTGGTTAGCTTGGCCATTAGCAGAGTCTGGGTAATTAGACTCACAGCACTGTCAGAGCTGCAAGGGACCCCAAAGATCATCCAGACATTAGGGCTGCAGCAGAAGTGTGGCCAGCAGGGCCAGGAGGTGATTCTCCCCCTCTGCTGTGCTGAGACCCCACCTGGAGTCCTGCATACAGCTCTGGAGCCCCTGGGACAAGAGGGCTGTGGAGATGCTGGAGAGTGTCCAGAGCAGGGCCAGGAGGATGCTCAGAGGCTGCAGCAGCTCTGCTGTGAGCACAGACGGAAAGAGTTGGGGCTGTGCAGGCTGGAGCAGAGGAGGCTCCCAGGGGACCTTCTTGTGGCCTTCCAGGATCTGAAGGGGGCTCCAAAAAAGCTGGGGAGGGACTTTTGAGGCTTTTAGGACTGGGAGGAATGGAGCAAAGCTGGAGGTGGGGAGAGTGAGGCTGGAGGTGAGGAGGAAGTTGTTGAGCAGGAGAGTGGTGAGAGGCTGGCAGGGGTTACCCAGGGAGGTGGTTGAGGCCCCATGGCTGGAGGTGTTTGAGGCCAGGCTGGCTGAGGCTGTGTGCAGCCTGCTCTAGGGTAGGGTGTCCCTGGGCATGGCAGGGGGTTAGAACTGGCTGCTCCTTGTGGTCTCTTCCAACCCTGACTGATTCTCTGATTCTGTCCTGGCTTGGATTAAAAATGCTGTGGCCAGCAGCAGCAGGGAGGTGATTGTCCCCTTGGACTCCTGTGAGGAGAGGCTGCCTGATTCTATGACTCTATAAAGCTCCCCTCCCCTAGCTTGGATCCATTCCCCTCAGTCCTATCCCTTCCCACCACCCTGGAAAATCCTTCACCAACTTTCTTGTAGCCCCCTTCAGATACTGGAGGGCCACAAGAAAGTCTCCTTTTATTTCAAAGTCAAGACCTTTCTGACTTTCCAGGTCCAATCCTAGCAGCTAACTTTATCCTTCTTTCAACTCTCTGCCATTTTAAAAGAGAGAAAAAAAAAAAGGCTGCAGCTGCTCAGTGGTTCCTGTGAGAAGCACAAAGCATTTCATGTTGAGCTTGCTGAGACTCTGTAGAGCAGAGATGTGTTGGCTGCCAGATTTAGCTACATCTACTTAGCTCATTGTTTGCTAAGTAGTTCCAAGCAAACATCCTGACACTTCTCTCACTGGTTTGGTTTGCTGCTGTTGCAGCATTATCCAGCTCTTAGCTGGGTTGGTTTTGACCACTGGTTTAAGAGCAGCACTTCAGCTGAGAGCTGACAGGGGTTTTTTTGCATGGGGGTTGTTAGCTGGCTACAAGCTAAGAGGATTTTCCATGTAGGCAGATGTGGTCATGTCCTCTCCTGCGAGCACAGAGCTGTATTCCAGTGTCAGGTCTTGAGACCCCCAAGCCCAGTCTAAACATCTGTTTCTCAGACAGCTTGATGGAAGGCCAGATCCAAGCTTGGTCATTCAGGGGTGCTTGAAATGAACCTTAATAGCTTCCAGCCCTCAAGAAATCTCTGTGCTGCTGCCAGAGTTATCTGTAAAGGGAGGGGGGGGGTGAAGAGCAGGCCTCAGCTTTGTTATGTGACTAAATTCTCCACCATCTGTAGCAAAGCTGTTGCCACATGGCTGTGGAAGAAACCAGGAGGCCCTTAGCTAGTCTCAGTTGGTTTGAGAGTCCCAGGGAAGGTGGGAGAGGCTTACAAGAGGACCTGCAGACATGATGCTTGTTAAGAAGGTTTCTTTTCAGTTCTCTGCCCTCAACAAAAGTCAAATGAAACAAGCTATGAGGAGGAGAGAGTGAACTGTTGTAGAGAGGGCTTTTATTTGACTTCCCTTTGGTTTTGTTCAGGCTGTGCTGTGGTGGGAGTTGAAGCAAGCATCAGCTGCAGCTTTTTGCAGCTCAGAAGATATTACTTTCAGTGATTTTAGCAGTTCAAGGAATGATTTGGGTTGGAAGGGCCCTCCAAAGGTCATCTAGTCCAAGCTGTATTTGTGGTTAGTTGTTGGACTTGTAAAAGGAAGTGGGAACTCCTTTTATTTAATGAGTATAACCAAAATGTGGTTGTTTAATGAGCAGCACCAACAACCCTTCAGCTGTCTTTATTCATAGTACCATAGAACCAAGCAGGTTGGAAGAGAGCTCCAAGCTCAGGCAGCCCAACCTAGCACCCAGCCCTGCCCAACCAACCAGACCATGGCACTAAGTGCCCCAGCCAGGCTTGGCTGCACCACCTCCAGCCACAGCCACTCCACCACCTCCCTGGGCAGCCCATTCCAATGCCAATCACTCTCCCTGCCAGGAACTTCCTCCTCACATCCAGCCTAGATCTCCCCTGGCACAGCTTGAGGCTCTGTCCCCTTCTTCTGTTGCTGGGTGCCTGGCAGCAGAGCCCAACCCCACCTGGCTACAGCCTCCCTGCAGGCAGCTGCAGGCAGCAATGAGCTCAGCCCTACCTTCCCCCTGCTCTGCTCAGGTGAAACTCTGCATTTTGACAGCACATCTCACTGCCCCCTTGAGCAGATGCCACTCTTTTGGGGCTGTTGTCCCTTCTGCACAGACTGTGTTTTGCTTTGATACTTTCCTGTCAGACACTTGCCACTGCAAATGTAAACTTTGGGATTTGGTTGCTACCTGAATATTTTGTAGGGTTTCCTCAGCCCTTCCAAAACCAAACACTTATCCTGTGAGAGTAGTGCCACAAGCTGGCCACAAAGGTTCATAGAATCAGGCAGGGTTGGCAGGGACCACAAGGATCAGCCAGCTCCAACCCCCCTGCCGTGCCCAGGGACACCCTACACTAGATCAGGCTGCACACAGCCTCAGCCAGCCTGGCCTCAAACACCTCCAGCCATGGGGCCTCAACCACCTCCCTGGGCAGCCCCTGCCAGCCTCTCACCACTCTCCTGCTCAGCAACTTCCTCCTCACCTCCAGCCTCACTCTCCCCACCTCCAGCTTTGCTCCATGCCCCCCACTCCTGGCACTCCCTCACAGCCTCAAAAGTTCTGCCCCAGCTTTGTTGGAGCCCCTTTCAGATCCTGGCAGGCCACCAGAAGGTCCCCTGGGAGCCTCTTCTGCTCCAGACTCAACTTCCTCCTCACCTCCAGGTTGTGGCATCACCATCCCTGGAGATACCCAAAAGCCATCTTAGCCTGGTCCCAGGTGACTTGTGATCCCTCTTGAGAAAGAGGTTTAAACCATCTTACCTTCAGCCATACCTTCCACCCTCAGTCATGCTGTGATCTGTCAGTGATGTGCTCTGCAGGATCTGATCAGCTCGCTCTCAGCTCTGTGAGTGAGTTACACCACTGCATAGCAGTTACAAGCACTGATGAGTGCAGTCACAGCACTCAGTCACAGCTCAGGACTGCTTTCCTGGTGTGGATGTGTGAATGCTTTTAGCATGCCTTAGAAAACCTGGATCATTTGCAGGCTGTTTGATGCTTCTCTACAGTGTCTTATGGCTGTTGAAGATATCTTCGTGGTTTAAGAGTTTCACAGTGCTGCTGCTTCAGGCATTGCCCTTCTCTGAGCTTTCAGGCAGGGCTGAAGTCCTGTCTGCACCTGAGCAATGGCCACAGGACTCAGCCAAAACCAATTTGATCTGCCATAAGCTAAGTTCTCACTGCTCCAGGACATGAGAAATCTTGTTAGGTTTGTGCTGCTCTTCTTGTGTCAGCTGTCTGGGCTGTTCTGCTGCTGCCAGAGAGCTCAGAAAGAGGTTGTGATGGTCACAACAGGCAGGGACACCTCCTGCCAGAGCAGGCTGCTCAAAGCCTCATCCAACCTGGCCTTGAACACCTGCAGGGAGGTTGTGGAGCACAGAATCACAGAATGCCAATGGCATCCTGGGCTGGCTCAGGAGCAGTGTGGGCAGCAGGACAAAGGAGGTTCTTGTGCCCACCCCTGTGCTCAGCACTGCTCAGGCCACCCCTGGAGTGCTGTGTCCAGTTGTGGGCTCCTGAATTGCAGAGAGCTGTTGAGGTGCTGGCAGGTGTGGAGAGAAGGGCAGCAAGGCTGGGGAGGGGCCTGGAGCACAGCCCTGTGAGGAGAGGCTGAGGGAGCTGGGGGTGTGCAGCCTGCAGCAGAGGAGGCTCAGGGCAGAGCTCATTGCTGCCTGCAGCTGCCTGCAGGGAGGCTGTAGCCAGGTGGGGGTTGGGCTCTGCTGCCAGGCAGCCAGGGACAGAAGAAGGGGACACAGCCTCAAGTTGAGCCAGGGCAGGTCTAGGCTGGATGTTGTTAGGAAGTTGTTGTCAGAGAGAGTGATTGGCATTGGAATGGGCATGGCAGGGAGGTGGTGGAGTGGCCGTGGCTGGAGGTGTTGCAGCCAAGCCTGGCTGGGGCACTTAGTGCCATGGTCTGGTTGGTTGGGCAGGGCTGGGTGCTAGGTTGGGCTGGCTGAGCTTGGAGCTCCCTTCCAGCCTGCTTGGTTCTGTGATTCTATGAAACCCAGAGGCAATTCAGCTTTTTGTGTCATTTCTCTTGAGAGTGTGTAGGATTTAGGGGTGTATTTGAAGTCTGGCCACTGCCTGGGGGTGCTGTGCTACAACTCTGCTCTCTTTCCATCAGCGATGAAGAGCGCTACAGGTACAGAGACTACGCAGAGAGAGGCTACGACCGCCACAGGACCAGCAGAGAGAAAGAAGATCGCCACAGGGACAGGAGGCACAGGGAGAAGGAAGAGACCAGACACAAGTCATCTCGGAGGTTTGCTTCTTGGGTTGTGTTTTCTTTTTAATGGGATATAAAAGACATAACCAGTTTGGAAAAATAAGGGTTGAAAAGAGCCCCAAACAAAGTGGAGCTGCATGGGAAGGCTGTAAACGTTCTGGGGTCTGCCAGAGAAAAGGTGGCCAGGCTGAGAGCTCTTCTAACTTCAGGTGGAGTGATGGACGTGGCAGCCCTTACCAGTGAGCAGAAATGGGGAAACTGGGGAGAGAGGAGTGAAAATGGGGACTCAGGAAGAGGTGGAGCAAAGCTGACATTCAGCAGCATTAACATAGGAAGTGATAAGAGGGCTGGAGCTGCTCTGCTATGAGGAGAGACTGAGGGAGTTGGGGCTGTGCAGTGTGCAGAGGAGAAGGCTCCAAGTGACTTCACTGTGGCCTTGCAGTACCTGAAGGGGGCTACAAGAAAGCTGGGGAGGGACTTTTGAGGCTGTCAGGTAGTGATAGGACTGGGGGGAATGGAACAAAGCTGGAAATGGATAGACGCAGACTGGGTGTTAGGAAGAAGTTCTTCAGCATGAGGGTGGTGAGAGACTGGCAGGGGTTGCCCTGGGAGGTGGTTGAGGCCCCATGGCTGGAGGTATTTAAGGCCAGGCTGTGCAGTCTGGAGCAGAGGAGGCTCCCAGGGGACCTTCTTGTGGCCTTCCAAGATCTGAAGTGGGCTCCAAAAAGGCTGGGGAGGGACTTTTGAGGGTGTGAGAGAGTGGCAGGACTGGGGGGAATGGAGCAAAGCTGGAGGTGGGGAGAGTCACCCTGGAGGTGAGAAGGAAGTTGTTGAGCAGGAGAGTGGTGAGAGGCTGGAAGGGGTTGCCCAGGTGGAAGCCTTGTCCCTGGAGGTTTTTAAGGCCAGGCTGGCTGAGGCTGTGAGCAGCCTGATGTAGTGTGAGGTGTCCCTGGCCATGGCAGGGAGGTTGGATCTGGCTGATCCTTCTGGTCCCTTCCAACCCTGACTGATTCTGTGATTCAACAGAGATCCTTAACAAGTTAACTCATTCTGGTGATCACCTGAGGCAAATTATTCAGCTGGATCCTTTCGAAGTCAAAAATGAAGGTTAAAGTCACAGGATCACAGAATTACTGAGGCTGGGATAGAGCTCAGAGCTCATCAAGTGCAGCCTATGACCATCAAACCAGGGAAGAGGGTCAGTGAAAGCGTTAAACCATGAAGGAATGTGTGTGACATTATTAAAACCCATCCAGTTTCCTAACAAAAAGCACAGGATGGGTGAAGGAAAAATTCACATTGGTGCTGAATAAGTCATATGAGGAGTGACTGAGGGAGCTGGGGATGATTAGTTTGAAGAGGAGGCTGAGGGGAGACCTCACTGCTGTCTACAGCTACCTGAAAGGACCTTGTGGAGAGGCTGCTGCTGGGCTCTTCTCAGAGGTAGCTGGAGGTAGAACAAGGGGGAATGGTCTCAAGCTGAGGCTGAGGAGGCTTAGATTTGACATTAGGAAAAGGTTTTTCAGAGAGTGGTCAGGGACTGGAATGAGCTGCCCAGGGAGAGGTGGTGGAGTCACCCAGCCTGGATGTGTTCCAGGGTGGTTTGGATGTGGTGCTTGGGGCTATGGTTTAAGGTGGATCTTGCAGAGCAGGGCTCTAGGTTGGACTTGGTCATCGATCCTGAGGGGCTCTGCCCCCCTGCCTGTGTCTGTGACTCTGTGATTCTGACATCTGAATACCAAATAGGTTGAACTGGGAGCAGATGCAAAATCATAGAACCAAAGAGGCTGGAAGAGAGCTCCAAGCTCAGCCAGCCCAACCTAGCACCCAGCCCTGCCCAACCAACCAGACCATGGCACTAAGTGCCCCAGCCAGGCTTGGCTGCAACACCTCCAGCCACGGCCACTCCACCACCTCACTGGGCAGCCCATTCCAATGCCAATCACTCTCTCTGACAACAACTTCCTCCTCACATCCAGCCTAGACCTGCCCTGGCACAGCTTCAGCCTGGGTCCCCTTGTTCTGTTGCTGGCTGCCTGGCAGCAGAGCCCAACCCCACCTGGCTACAGCCTCCCTGCAGCCAGCTGCAGGCAGCAATGAGCTCTGCCCTGAGCCTCCTCTGCTGCAGGCTGCACACCCCCAGCTCCCTCAGCCTCTCCTCACAGGGCTGTGCTCCAGGCCCCTCCCCAGCCTTGCTGCCCTTCTCTCCACACCTGCCAGCACCTCAGCCTCTCCCTGGCAAAGGCTGGGGTGGTTGTGGAGCTCTGTGTCTGAGGCCTGACCATGCTGCAGTCCTTTGAGCTGTCCTTGCTCTGCCTTTCAGTAACAGCAGACGCCGCCACGACAGCGAGGAAGGGGACAGCCACAGAAGGCACAAACACAAAAAGTCCAAACGAAGCAAAGAAGGAAAAGAAGCCAGTGGTGAACCTGCTGCTGAACAGGAGAACACTGAAGCTGCCCCTGGGGAATAGGCCTGTCTGATTTCTTTCCTTTTCTCTCTTTTCTTTTTTTTGCCTACTTGCATATATGTTAGTGCCAGGAATAGATGATTATAAATCCTGTTATTTTTCTGGGTATGGAAGTACTTTGCTCTTAATCTTGTTCTGATAGTTTGAAATCAGAGGTTACTCTGGGGGTGGGGGGTGGGGGTTTTTGACAATAAATGAATGAATTTTTCACGTTAAGGTTGCTGCCTTTGCCTGTCTTTCAA
Source organism: Pogoniulus pusillus (assembly GCF_015220805.1). Classification (NCBI taxonomy): domain Eukaryota; kingdom Metazoa; phylum Chordata; class Aves; order Piciformes; family Lybiidae; genus Pogoniulus; species Pogoniulus pusillus. The sequence continues at coordinate 38,692,973 of NC_087272.1, forward strand.
GAACCATCTTACAGCTAAAGGCTTATGCTCTTAAAAATACACAGAGGGCTTAAGTTCTTTGTATTAAATGGTCTCCTTTTCTCCTAAGCCTCTGGGAAGGTCATTCTTTCACTGCCTTTAGAAACAGTGTGCACTCACTGCTTTAGCTCTGAACATCTGGAGCAGCCTGGCTTTAGCACAGCTCATGTTTGAAGAGGTCATTCTTTACCACAGGGACAGGCAGGAGCTGCAGACTCTCCTGGTCTAAGCTGAAAGGAAAAATAAAGAACCTCAGAGAAGCTGGGCAACCCTGTGCTGGGCTGCAGCAAGAGCAGTGTGGGCAGCAGGGCAAGGGAGGGGATTCTGCCCCTTGGCTCTGCTCTCCTCACACCCCACCTGCAGTCCTGGGTGCAACTCTGGAGCCCCCAGCACAAGAGGGACATGGAAATGTTGGAGCCAGTCCAGAGGAGACCATGAAGATACTCAGAGGGCTGCAGCAGCTCTGCTGTGAGCACAGGCTGAGAGAGTTGGAGCTCTGCACCTGCAGAAGAGAAGGCTTGGAGAAGACCTCGGAGTGGCCTTGCAGGATCTGAAGGGGGCTGGGGAGGGACTATTGACAAGGTTTGGTTACTGACAGGAAGGGGAGGAATGGGTTTGAAGTGGCAGAGGGGAGATTGAAAGTGGATGTTAGGAAGAAGTTGTTTGCAGTGAGGGTGGTGAGACACTGGCACAGGTTGCCCAGGGAGGTTGTGGAGCACAGAATCCCCCCAGTGTGATCTTTGATCACATTGGGTGCTTCTGTGCTCCACAACCTCCCTGGAGGTGTTCAAAGCCAGGCTGGATGAGGCCTTGAGCAACCTGTTCTAGTGGGAGGTGTCCTGCCTATGTTGAGGGGTTTGAACTGGCTGAGCTTTGAGCTCCCTTCCAACCTAAACCATTCTGTGATTCTAAGGTGCTGCTTGCTCTTAGTCTGGTGGAGAGGGCAGCCTTGGGAATGCTGTCTGGTTTGTGTGGGTGCGTGAGGCAGAATTAAGCTGGATAATCATCCCTGCTGCTTTCAGTGGCTTAAGAGAAAGTTCATTGCAGTCTTTGTTCTGGGGGAGCAGCTGTCCTTAACATGACAGAGATTAACAAGCACAGCCTCTTCACAGTGAGGAAAAGACAAGGCTTTCATAGAAGCAAGCAGGTTGGAAGAGAGCTCCAAGCTCAGCCAGCCCAACCTAGCACCCAGCCCTGCCCAACCAACCAGACCATGGCACTAAGTGCCCCAGCCAGGCTTGGCTGCAACACCTCCAGCCACGGCCACTCCACCACCTCCCTGGGCAGCCCATTCCAGTGCCAATCACTCTCTCTGCCAACAACTTCCTCCTCACACCCAGCCTAGACCTGCCCTGCCACAGTTTCAGCCTGGGTCCCCTTCTTCTGGTGCTGGCTGCCTGGCAGCAGAGCCCAACCCCACCTGGCTACAGCCTCCCTGCAGGCAGCTGCAGGCAGCAATGAGCTCTGCCCTGAGCCTCCTCTGCTGCAGGCTGCACCCCCCCAGCTCCCTCAGCCTCTCCTCACAGGGCTCTGCTCCAGGCCCCTCCCCAGCCTTGCTGCCCTTCTCTCCACACCTGCCAGCACCTCAACAGCTCTCTGCAATTCAGGAGCCCACAACTGGACACAGCACTCCAGGGCTGGCCTGAGCAGTGCTGAGCACAGGGGTGGGCACAAGAACCTCCCTGCTCCTGCTGCCCACACTGCTCCCGAGCCAGCCCAGGATGCCATTGGCTCTGCTGCCCACCTGGGCACTGCTGCCTCCTCTTCAGCTCCTCTCTGCCAGCACCCCCAGCTCCCTCTCTGCCTGCCTGCTCTCAGCCACTCTGGCCCCAGCCTCTAGTGCTGCTTGGGGTTGTTGAAAGGTGGAGAGTTGGCTGAGATAGATAAGAGTTGTTTACCCAAGAGAAAAGTGAAGACCATCCCCACTTTTGGCTCTACCCCCTTGAAACCAACAGCAAATGCTTCACCCTGTGAGGTTGCTCTGGAAAAGCCTTGATGGTATTTAGCAGGCTGTGCAGAAGGCTTCTTTAAACAATAAGTCTCTCTAAAACTCCCCTTAGATTGAGTAGCATTAACCAAAACATAGCAAGCAAAGTAGGTCACTTGGCTCTGGCTGGGAATAATGTCTGTCCAAGTCCACAGGCAGGGCTCAGGTTTTAATTATCTTAGAAACTTTAATGAATTCACAGTTTTACAGACTAACAAAAACAGTCTTGAAAATACCCAGCTTCATGCTGACCATGAAAAGCTAACAGGGTAAGCAAAGTGCTCTTAGTGTGCTGGCTTCAAAACCTTCACCTGGATCCTTTTTGTTTGCAGTTTGCAACTAGGAAAACTGCAGTCAATTTAGTCATGGATTTATTTTTTCCTCCTCCCACCCCAGGAGTTCTTCAAGGATTTCCTTGTGAAGCAAACTCAAAGTGGGTGAGCAGGAGCTGTTTGCTGCTCCTTCCATGTCATCATCGTTAGGTACAGCTAGGTATAAAAACCAAACCAAAAGTCCTTAAGAGGAGAGGGAAGGAAAGACTCAAGTCTCTACCTTGAATTTCTGTCAAGTGATTTTCTGTCCCTGCTTTGCCTAAACTTGGCTTTTCTGCACGTGCAGGGTGGACTTCCACAAACCTTTTCCTTTAGGAACACATCCTTGACCCACCCCTACCCCCAGAAAACAAAACCTGACCTTTCTGCCTCTGTTTTTCCTGCCACATCCTCCAGGCAGCCTGGCTTTATACAAAAGTGCCAGGCCAGGACACAATGGTGAGAGTAATTTTGCCTTTCAGTTCCTTGAGCATCTTTGCCAAGCAGGAGTGCATCATTCCTGAGGTGTTCCTGCCGTTGACAGCCAGGAGGATGTCGCCACACCTGGGAAACCAAAGGCAGACAGGAGACAGCAAATTAACGACCTGGATGCTGCTGCTCTTAGAAACAAAAGCAGGCAGGAGACAGCAAATTAACGACCTGGATGCTGCTGCTCTTAGAAACAAGAGCAAAGGCAGAAGACAGCAAATTAACAACCTGGATGCTGCTCTTAGAAACAAGAGCAAAGGCAGGCAGGAGACAACCTGGCTGCTGCTCTTAGAAACAAGAGCAAAGGCAGGCAGGAGACAACAACCTGGCTGCTGCCCTTAGAAGCCAAAGCAAAGGCAGGCAGGAGACAACAGATCAACACTGAACACTGCTCTTAGAAACAAGAGCAAAGGCAGGCAGGCAGGAGATAACAACCTGGTTGCTGCTCCTAGCAGCAAAAGCTAAGGCAGGCTAGAGACAACAGAATCAACAATCTGGCTGCTGCTTCTAGGAGCAAAAGCAAAGGCAGGCAGGAGACAGCAACCTGGCTGCTGCTCCTAGGAGCAAAAGCAAAGGCAGGCAGGAGACAGCAACCTGGCTGCTGCTCCTAGGAGCAAAAGCAAAGGCAGGCAGGAGACAACAGAATCAACAACCTGGCTGCTGCTGCTGCTGCTCTTAGAAGCAAATGCAAAGGCAGGCAGGAGACAACAGAATCAACACCCTGGCTGCTGCTCCTAGGAGCAAAAGCAAAGGCAGGCAGGAGACAACAACCTGGCTGCTACTCATAAGAGCAAAAGCAGGCAGGAGACAACAGAATCAACAACCTGGCTGCTGCAGCTCTTAGAAGCAAATACAAAGGCAGGCAGGAGACAAAGAATCAACACCCTGGCTGCTGCTGCTCCTAGGAGCAAAAGCAAAGGCAGGCAGGAGACAACAAATCAACAAGCAGGTTGATTGGTGGGTAGGTAGGTTTGCTGGGTCGGTTGGGTGGGTGCTTGGTGGGAGTTTGGGTTGAGTTGGTGGGTGGGTAGGTTGGGTGGGTGAGTGGTTGATTGGTGGGGGGTTTGGGTTGGTTTGTTGGGTGGGTGTCTGAGCTGTCAGTGTGGGGAAGCTTCTCTGTGCTGCCATGCTTCATACCAGCCAGGAGCTCAGCGGGGTGGTGGCTGAGCAGCGACTGCCAGACTGCTGCAAAGCTTCCAAGCTGCAGCTCAGGACCCTTTGTGTCCTACTGCCAGCTGTGGCCGAGTCAGTTCTGCACCACTGAGCCCCTTCCCCTCTGTGTGAATACTTCCCAAAGCAACCAGAGCAAGGCCCAGCTGAGAGCCTCTCCCTGCACTGCCCCTTTGCATCAGCTGCTGCAGCATTACCTGATCCTGCCATCGTTGTATGCTGGTGTTCCTCCTACAATGGACTTGATGAAGAAGGGTTTGCTGCCGCTGTGCTCCTCGTAGCCGCCCACGATGCTGAAGCCGAGGCTGCCAGCCGTGTTCCTGCGCAGCACGATCTCTTTGCAGCTGTACAAGTACCTGGGACAGAGCAGCCTTAGTAACCCTGTGCTGGGCTGCAGCAAGAGCAGTGTGGGCACAGGGCAAGGGAGGGGATTCTGCCCCTTGGCTCTGCTCTCCTCACACCCCACCTGCAGTCCTGGGGGCAGTTCTGCAGCCCCCAACACAAGCAGGACATGGAGCTCTTTTCCAACCTGCTTGGTTCTATGATTCTATGAAGCTGAGGAAGAAGTTCTTCAAGAGGAGGGTGCTGAGAGTCTGGCCCAGGCTGCCCAGGGAGGCTGTGGCTGCCTCCTTGCTGGGGGTGTTGCAGGCCAGGTTAGATGAGACCTTGGACAGCTGAGTGTGGTTGAGAGGTGTCCCTGGGCATGGTGGGGAGGTTGGAGGAGATGAGCTCTGAGCTCCCTTCCAACCTGAGCTATTTTTGGATTCTGATTCATTTTTTAACCCTGGTAGGACAAAGAAGATTTACAGAGCAACAGACACTGCAGTCCTCAGCACCTGCCCCACTCATGGCTAGTGATGAGCCCAGGGATGATGACTCAAGAGCTTGAAAACCCTTTCATGGCTCTAAAGCAAGAAGCAAGCCACTGTGAGCAGCTCTGATCACAACCTCCTTAGGTGCCTAAGAAGCAGCTGCCCCTGGTGCAGAAGGGTAAAAATTGAGCATCTCCAGCTTTGAAAGATTTTTGCTTGCTCTAATGATGCTTTTGCTGTGCTTCAGAGCAGAGTTTTATAGCAGCATCAGATGAGTCCCTCAGGGCCTACAAATATTCACCTGCTGCCAGGCTGGTAGGTATAGAAGATCTGCACAAGGGATTCACTGCCTGCTAATGTAAGAAACAGGAGGCTCTTGCTTCTCTCCTCAGCACTCAGGCATTATCACTTCACCATCTGTGCACTTCTTCCATGTGCAAAACTGCTTAACCCCCTCTGTTTGATAGCCCTTATCAAGGTCAGGACAAAGCCAAGCCAGGATTTAGCCCCTCAGTGTTGATTCTGGGGGTGAGGGTAGGGGTTTCTTCTGCCCAGTGCTGTGCTCACAGCCCTCAGGAGGACGTTGCTGAAACTGAAAGGTGATCAGCTCAGTCCTAGTGGCACAGAAGAGAAACAGCCCAACAGAATCACAGAGTGGTAAGAGTTGGAAGGGACCTGCAGAGATCAGCCAGAGTGACCTCCCTGCCAGAGCAGGGTCATCCAGGGCAGGCCACACAGGAGCACAAGGCAGAGACAAGAAGAGAGCTCAGTGGAGGCAAACCAGGCTGCCATGCATGCTGTGTGTGCAGCCACAAGGCCATCAGCTGCATGGGCTCCACCAGCCCAGCAAGCACAAAGATTTCCCTGTCCTTACTCTGACCCAGGGGTTCCTCACCCTCCTTCCTGTGTGCTCTCGTCCTGCTGCTGCTTGCTGCAGCCCAGATCCCACACATCACCTTGGCCATAACTAGTGATGACTCCAGACAGAACTGGAGTGGCTATGGCTTGCTTAGTCCTTGAAAGAGATGGTTCCTTATCTCCATCCCATGGGATTCAAAGCATGACCATGGCAGTGCACCAGCTCCCAGAAACGTGCAAAGGCCTCAGGGAGGTAGAGTGTGGAGACCATAAAAACATAGACCTGCCCTGGCACAGCTTGAGACTCTGTCCCCTTCTTCTGCTGCTGGCTGCCTGGCAGCAGAGCCCAACCCCACCTGGCTACAGCCTCCCTGCAGGCAGCTGCAGGCAGCAATGAGCTCTGCCCTGAGCCTCCTCTGCTGCAGGCTGCACACCCCCAGCTCCCTCAGCCTCTCCTCACAGGGCTCTGCTCCAGGCCCCTCCCCAGCCTTGCTGCCCTTCTCTCCACACCTGCCAGCACCTCAACAGCTCTCTGCAATTCAGGAGCCCACAACTGGACACAGCACTCCAGGGCTGGCCTGAGCAGTGCTGAGCACAGGGGTGGGCACAAGAACCTCCCTTGTCCTGCTGCCCACACTGCTCCTGAGCCAGCCCAGGATGCCATTGGCTCTGCTGCCCACCTGGGCACTGCTGCCTCCTCTTCAGCTCTTCTCTGCCAGCACCCCCAGCTCCCTCTCTGCCTGGCTGCTCTCAGCCACTCTGGCCCCAGCCTGTAGTGCTGCTTGGGGTTGTTGTGGCCAAAGTGCAGAACCCTGCACTTGGCCTTGTTCACTCTCATCCCATTGGCCTCTGCCCACCCATCCAGCCTGGCCAGGTCCCTCTGCAGGGCTCTCCTACCCTCCAACATACCCACACCTGCTCCTAGCTTGGTGTCACTGCAAACTCACTGCTGCTGGACTCAATCCCCTGCTCCAGATCATCAGTGAAGATACTGAACAGGACTGTGCCCAGCACTGATCCCTGGGGCACAGCACCAGTGCCAGCTGCCAGCTGCATGTGACACCATTCACCACCACTCTCTAGGCCCAAGAGCTGAGCTATGGATGAGCACTGCCTGCCCCAAACAGTTTAGCAAAGAAGCAAAGAGCAGCCCAAAGGGAGTTAGTTGACTCAGGACTGTTAGCAGCTGGGTAGCAAGAAAGAGAAGCTAGAAAGTGCCATACAGAGAAGCTGCAGCAGGTTCTTGTGCCTTCCCAAGCAGCAGACTCCTTCTCTGCAGTACTGAAAGCTCCAGCCCCTGTCTTTTGACCCTGTGAAGCTGCCATAACCCAGTCACTGCTCCAAGGAGAACCATCCTCTGCCTCTGCAAATACCCCAAAGCTGAGGGCAAGCCATAGGCTCTGTGTGAACTCAGGCTCAATGCTGGGGGATAAACAGTGTCTGGGCACAAGGTCCTCTCCTCAGACACACTACAGCTGCACAGCACTTACTGGTGTGTGAGGAATCCCAAAGTGCCTCTTTCCAAGTGGTGAACTCTGCAGCTCCCTGCTGCTGTGCCTGGAGCATCTGCATGCTCTGGGAAGGAAAAGCAGCCCAGCTCCAGGAGCACTGCAGCAGGGTCAGGTATGGAAAGGCAGCACAGACACAGGCAGGTTGGCAAAGCCCCTCAGGAGCACCAAGCCCAACCTAGAACCCTACTCTGCAACATTCACCTTAAACCATAGCCCCAAGTACCACATCCAAACCACCCTGAAACACAGCCAGGCTGGGTGACTCCACCACCTCCCTGGGCAGCTCATTCCAGTCCCTGACCACTCTCTCCAAGAAAATCTTTTCCCTAATGTCCAATCTAAACCTCCCCAGCCTCAGCTTGAGGCCATTCCCTCTTGTTCTGCCTCCAGCTACCTCTGAGCAGAGCCCAGCAGCAGCCTCTCCACACTGTCCCTTCAGGTAGCTGTGGACAGCAGTGAGCTCTGCCCTCCTCCTGCCCTCTCACTGCACACAAGTGCCACTGGACACAGCAATAACTGAGCCCTGCAGCCTGGGCTGAGCTTAACTCGGGGCAGTTTCTGTGCTCAGGCTATGCTTTACACCCAGTTCTACCCCTGGCTTGCAGAATGCCTTTGGCCACCTCCTGTCTTCCTCTTCTCACTTTACAGATGAAGAAAAGCACTGGGGTGAACTCCCAGTGTTTGTAAACCTTGTGACAGGATGATCTATAGTGGCTCACAGGACTAGCTGGGGTGGGGGGAGGAAATGTGAGGAGAGCAAAGAAAGGAGAGCAGGAGAACAAGGGAAAGGATGGTGGTGCCAGGGAAGTACTTTTCACCAGCTGCTCCTCATTACTGCCCTGCTGCAGCCTTCCCAGCCTTGCCCTCTGAAAGCACAAGGCAGAGGAGCTGCCTTCCTCAGCAGCAAACAGCCTGCAGTGTGGGTGCAGCCCAGACACAACCCTGTGCTGGCTGCAGCAAGAGCAGTGTGGGCACAGGGCAAGGGAGGGGATTCTGCCCCTTGGCTCTGCTCTCCTCACACCCCACCTGCAGTCCTGGGGGCAGCTCTGCAGCCCCCAGCACAAGCAGGACATGGAAGTGTTTGAGCCAGTGCAGAGGAGGTCACCAAGATGCTGAGAGGGCTGCAGCAGCTCTGCTGTGAGCACAGGCTGAGAGAGTTGGGGCTGTGCAGGCTGGAGAGGAGAAGGCTTGGAGGAGACCTTGGAGTGGCCTTGCAGGATCTGAAGGGGGCTACAGGAGGGCTGGGGAGGGACTATTGACAAGGTCTGGGAATGAGAGAAGGAGGAGGAGGAATGGGTTTGAACTGGCAGAGGGGAGATTGAAAGTGGATGTCATGAAGAAGTTGTTTGCAGTGAGGGTGGTGAGACACTGGCACAGGTTGCCCAGGGAGGTCATGGAGCACAGAATCCCCCAATGTGATCAAAGATCACATTGGGGGATTCTGTGCTCCACGACCTCCCTGGAGGTGTTCAAGGCCAGGTTGAGGAGGAAAGGGTTTGAACTGGCAGAAGGGAGATTGGAGCTGGCTGTTAGGAAAGGGTTCTTTGCAGTGAGGATGGTGAGACACTGGCACAGGCTGCCCAGGGAGGATGAGGAGCACAGAAGCACCCAATGTGATCCCTTCAGGTGGGAAATGAAAAGGAGCCTCAAAAGGGAGTCTCAAAGGAGTCTCAAAAGGGTGCCTGGAGCAAGAGCCCACCTGTTCTGCAGGCCTTCCCATCACAGAGCAAGAGGCTCTGAGCTGCTGCCAGGCTTGGGCATGCAGGCAAAAGGCTCTTGTGAAGCCCCATTCTGCATTCCTGCACACTGAGCCCCAGCCCTGCGGTGCTGCCTGCGCAGATTCTCCACCTGCCCTCGGCTGATCCTTTGCAGAAGGTGCCTGAGGCTGCAGCTATGGGCCCTGAGTGCCACATCAGTGTCTGAGGGACCTTCAGGCCATGTGGCTTTTGTTCTCCTGCCTGGAATGACAACACAGCTGCTTCCTGGCTGCTCCCAGCCGGGGGTGGGGTGAGGAGAGGGGATGTGGAGGCAGCGGCCAACTGCAGGCACTCAGCAACATCTGGGCGCAGGCAGAGAGCTCAGCTGGCTTCGGCTGGGAGCAGCCTGAGTGCTGCAGCAGGGTGAGCTCTGCCTTCTGCAGGGTGGGCCAGCCTGCACCCCCTGTTCTGCAGGATCCTGCCCCCCTGCAAGCTTTCCCTGTCGCTGCCTTTGTGCCAGATACATTGGCAAGCCTGGAAGGACTCAGGCTCACAGGATGCCAGGGTTTAGAAGGGACCCAAAGAGCTCATCCACTCCAAGCCCCCTGCCAGAGCAGGACCACACAACCCAGCTCAGGGCACACAGAACACATCCAGACAGGCCTGGAAAGGCTCCAGACAAAGAGACTCCACAGCCTCTCTGGGCAGCCTGTGCCAGGGCTCTGGGACCCTTCCAGTCAAGAAGTTGCCCTTGTGCTGAGCTGGAACCTCCTGTGCTGCAGCTTCCATCCACTGCTGCTTGTCCTGTCCCAGGGAGCAGTGAGCAGAGCCTGTCCCCTCCTGACCCCCAGCCCTCAGATGTTTATAGACATTGATTAGATCTCCTCTCAATACCCCCCTCAATTTTCTCTTCTCCAGCCCCAGGTCCTTCAGCCTCTCCCCACCAGGCAGTGCTCCACTCCCCTCATCATCCTCACAGCCCTCCCTTGTACCCTCTCCAGCAGATCCCTGTCCCTCTTCAACTGGGGAGCCCAAAACTCAACACAGTATTCAAGATGAGGTCTTCCCAGGGCAGAGGAAAGGGGCAGGAGAACCTCCCTGGATCTGCTGGACACACTCTTCTGAATGCCCCCCAGGATCCCATTGTCCCTCTTGGCCCCCAGAGCACATTGCTGTGCCATGGATGTTCTCCTCCAGCACTCCCAGCTCCCTCTCCACAGGGCTGCACTCAAGCAGATATCACCAGGGCAGAATAGAGACAGAGGACAACCTCCTGAGCACATTGCTGTGCCATGGATGTTCTCCCCCAGCACTCCCAGCTCCCTCTCCACAGGGCTGCACTCAAGCAGATATCACCAGGGCAGAGTAGAGGATGCTTCCCTCCCTTGCACAGGGACCTGCCTGTGTCTGTTTCCACTGTACCCTCTCACAAGAGAGGTGCTCAGAGTGGAGCCTGTGGCAGAGGCTGGGTTTAATTAAGATGCCAGGGCAACGAATGGGGCCAAGAGGAAGAACTGCCAGAAAACACAAATCTTCCCTCCCACTCTCCTGCAGCCAGAGGATGCAATCTGTGCACTTGAACATGGAAAACTTTAGGTGCTTGAATGTGCCCAGAGAAGGGCAGCAAGGCTGGGGAGGGGCCTGGAGCACAGCCCTGTGAGGAGAGGCTGAGGGAGCTGGGGGGGTGCAGCCTGCAGCAGAGGAGGCTCAGGGCAGAGCTCATTGCTGTCTGCAGCTGCCTGCAGGGAGGCTGGAGCCAGGTGGGGTTGGGCTCTGCTGCCAGGCAGCCAGCAACAGAACAAGGGGACAGAGTCTGAAGCTGTGCCAGGGCAGGTCTAGGCTGGATGTTGTTAGGAAGTTCCTGGCAGAGAGAGTGATTGGCATTGGAATGGGCTGCCCAGGGAGGTGGTGGAGTCTCCATACCTGGAGGTGGTTAAGAGGCTGCAGGGGCACTTAGTGCCATGGGTTAGTTAACGAGAAGGGTTAGGGGCCAGGTTGGACTTAAGGGTCCCAGAGGTCATTCCCAGCCTGGTTCATTCAGCACCTCAGTGACTCACCGCGGCAGTCCCAGCCACATCACCCAGGACGGTGACCACTCGCTGCTCTCAGAGGTCTCCTCCGTGCCATCAGAGGCTGGCAGGTGGCCTTGCTGCTCCTGGCCTTCACAGGTTCTCATCTCCAGAGCTTTGAGCACCACTGAGGAGTTGGTGTTTTTCAGCAGGGCCACAGCCTCACTCCGGCTGACCCCTGTCAGGTCGACCCCATTGACGTTCAGCAGGATGTCCCCTGGGAAACACAGAACCACAGAACCAGGCAGGTTGGAAGAGAGCTCCAAGCTCAGCCAGGCCAACCTAGCACCCAGCCCTGCCCAACCAACCAGACCATGGCACTAAGTGCCCCAGCCAGGCTTGGCTGCAACACCTCCAGCCACGGCCACTCCACCACCTCCCTGGGCAGCCCATTCCAATGCCAATCACTCTCTCTGACAACAACTTCCTCCTCACATCCAGCCTAGACCTGCCCTGGCACAGCTTCAGACTCTGTCCCCTTGTTCTGTTGCTGGCTGCCTGGCAGCAGAGCCCAACCCCACCTGGCTACAGCCTCCCTGCAGGCAGCTGCAGGCAGCAATGAGCTCTGCCCTGAGCCTCCTCTGCTGCAGGCTGCACACCCCCAGCTCCCTCAGCCTCTCCTCACAGGGCTCTGCTCCAGGCCCCTCCCCAGCCTTGCTGCCCTTCTCTCCACACCTTCCAGCACCTCAACAGCTCTCTGCAATTCAGCAGCCCACAACTGGACACAGCACTCCAGGGGTGGCCTGAGCAGTGCTGAGCACAGGGGTGGGCACAAGAACCTCCCTTGTCCTGCTGCCCACACTGCTCCAGAATCTTCATCTCTCTTGAATTGAGAAGCCTTTGAATTAAAGCAGTGATAATTAATTAAATGAATTAAAGCAAATTATGACATCCTGGGCTGGCTCAGGAGCAGTGTGGGCAGCAGCACAAGGGAGGTTCTTGTGCCCCTGTGCTCAGCACTGCTCAGGCCAGCCCTGGAGTGCTGTGTCCAGTTGTGGGCTCCTGAATTGCAGAGAGGTGTTGAGGTGCTGGAAGGTGTGGAGAGAAGGGCAGCAAGGCTGGGGAGGGGCCTGGAGCAGAGCCCTGTGAGGAGAGGCTGAGGGAGCTGGGGGTGTGCAGCCTGCAGCAGAGGAGGCTCAGGGCAGAGCTCATTGCTGCCTGCAGCTGCCTGCAGGGAGGCTGTAGCCAGGTGGGGTTGGGCTCTTCCAACCTGGTTGATTCTATGACTCTGTGATTCAAGCCTCCAAACCTCTCCTCCCCCGGGGTGTGTTGTACCTGTTTTGATCCTGCTGTCTCTGCTGATGACTCCTCCAGGCTCAACGCTGATCACATAGATGGGCAAATCCCACTCCCGGTTGGATGCTCCACCTGCCACAGTCATTCCCAGGGACTCTGTGTGGTCTTTCCGGACTGCCACCACCTTCTCGTGGCAGGTGACAGTGTGAAGGGTGCTCTGTGATGGAGAAAAGAGCAGCAACACACACAGTGGGCAAGGGCATGGGCAGAGCTTGCTGCCAGCCCAAGTGTTCTCTGCTGACAGGAGTAGTTGTCTGTGGCACACCAAAGCACAGCACAGCTGCCACTTGGCCACGGGGCAGGCATGGCCCTGCTCAGGGCTTAGGCATCTGTGGAGTCAGAGCTAGCAGCAGGACAACCTCTGCTTTCATGGAATCATGGAATGGCAGAATGGCTCAGGCTGAGAGGGAGCTCAGAGCTCAGCTCCTCCAACCTCCCCACCATGCTCAGGGACACCTCTCAGCTACACTCAGCTGCTCAAGGCCTCCTCCAGCCTGGCCTGCAGCACCCCCAGCAAGGAGGCAGCCACAGCCTCCCTGGGCAGCCTGGGACACACTCTCAGCACCCTCACACTCAACAGCTCCTTCCTCAGCTCCACTCTCAGCCTGCTCTGCCTCAGCTCCAAACCATTGCCCCTTGGGCTGTCTCTAGAGCCCCTGATGCAAAGTCCCTCTGCAGCCTTCCTGCAGGCTGCCTTCAGCTCTGGGCAGGCAGCTCTGAGGTGCCCCTGGAGCCTTCTCCCCTGCAGGCTGCACCCCCCCAGCTCCCTCAGCCTCTCCTCACAGGGTAGGTCACACAGGAATGCATCCAGGTGGGTTTGGAAAGGCTCCAGAGCAGGAGATTCCACAACCTCTCTGGGCAGCCTGCTCCAGGGCTCTGCACCCTCACTGCAAAGAAGTTTCTCCTCCTGTTGGGGTGAAACCTTCTCTGCTCCAGTTTGCCCTTTGAAGCTGCTCTCCCACCTCTCACTTTTCACATGGTTGCAGAGAGGAAGGAATTAGGGGAGACTCTGCTGAGACAAAAGGCAGTGGATGAAAGGGAAGCAAAGTCTTGCTTGGTAAACACAGGTAGAGCTTAGCTGGAGGTAGAGCTGATAATGAGAAGCCAGTTAAAAGGCAGCATTAATCAGTGACTGCATTTCAGTGCACTCCCCTCTAAACAATTGTCCTGCTCTCATTTCCAGCTGGCCCCAGAGGTCAGCAGAGGCAAAATGTAGCACTTCACCTCCTCCTCTTTTTCTAGATAGATATTTCTCCCCCTCTCTCCTTGTATATCTTCTGGAAAATAAACATTTGCAGCAGAGCCTCACAACATCCAGGCCATGGCAAATGTCTTGCAGGCAGGAAAATGCACTGTGGAGCAAGGTCCTGCAGCTGGGTGGAGGCAATGCCAAGCACAACTCCAGGCTGGGCAGTGAGTGGCTGCAGAGCAGCCCTGAGCAGAGGCACTTGGGGGTGCTGCTGGAGGAGAAGCTCAGCAGGAGCCAGCAGTGTGCACTTGCAGCCCAGAAAGCCAAGCAGAGCCTGGGCTGCAGCAGCAGCAGTGTGGCCAGCAGGGCCAGGGAGGGGATTCTCCCCCTCTGCTCTGCTCTGCTGAGACCCCACCTGGAGTCCTGCATCCAGCTCTGGAGCCCCTGGGACAAGAGGGCTGTGGAGATGCTGGAGAGTGTCCAGAGCAGGGCCAGGAGGATGCTGAGAGGCTGCAGCAGCTCTGCTGTGAGCACAGCCTGAAAGAGTTGGGGCTGTGCAGGCTGGAGCAGAGGAGGCTCCCAGGGGACCTTCTTGTGGCCTTCCAGCATCTGAAGGGGGCTCCAAAAAAGCTGGGGAGGGACTTTTGAGGCTGTGAGGGAGTGGCAGGAGTGGGGGGAATGGAGCAAAGCTGGAGGTGGGGAGAGTGAGGCTGGAGGTGAGGAGGAAGTTGTTGAGCAGGAGAGTGGTGAGAGGCTGGCAGGGGTTGCCCAGGGAGGTGGTTGAGGCCCCATGGCTGGAGGTGTTTGAGGCCAGGCTGGCTGAGGCTGTGTGCAGCCTGCTCTAGGGTAGGGTGTCCCTGGGCATGGCAGGGGGTTGGGACTGGCTGCTCCTTGTGCTCCCTTCCAACCCTGCCTGATTCTGTGATTCACCTGAGGGCTGACCTGCTGCTCTGGTCAGCAAACACTGCCTGCTGAAGCCACAGGGCCACAGATGTGCTGGAAGCACAGGGCAGTTTGTTATGAAGGAGTAAGAACACAGCTCCAATTAAACCCAAGTGCTGGTTAACTAATGGCAAAGCTCTCCCCTGGGCAACCTGTGCCAGTGTCTCACCACCCTCACTGCAAATAACTTCTTCCTTACATCCACTTTAAACCTCTCCTCTGCCAGTTCCAACCCATTCCTCCTCCTCCTCTCATTCCCAGACCTTGTCAATAGTCCCTCCCCAGCCCTCCTGGACCCCCCTTCAGATCCTGCAAGGCCACTCCAAGGTCTCCTCCAAGCCTTCTCCTCTCCAGGCTGCACAGCCCCAACTCTCTCAGCCTGTGCTCACAGCAGAGCTGCTGCAGCCCTCTCAGCATCTTGGTGGCCTCCTCTGCACTGGCTCCAACACTTCCATGTCCTGCTTCTGCTGGGGGCTCCACAACTGCCCCCAGGACTGCAGGTGGGGTGTGAGGAGAGCAGAGCCAAGGGGCACAATCCCCTCCCTTGCCCTGTGCCCACACTGCTCTTGCTGCAGCCAGCACAGGGTTGTGTCTGGGCTGCACTCACACTGCAGGCTCCTGTGGAGCTTTGCATCAGCCCAGACCCCCAGGGCCTGTTCCTCAGGGCTGCTCTCAGCCATTCCCCACCCAGCCTGGAGCTGTGCTTGGGACTGCACCCACCCAGGTGCAGGACCTGACACCTGGCCTTGTTGAATGCCATGAGCTTGGCCTGGGCACAGCTCTGCAGCCTGCCCAGGTCCCTCTGGATGGATCCCTGCCCTCTAGTAGGTCGACTGTGCCACACAGCCTGGTGCCATCTGCACACCTGCTGACAGACACCAGCACATTTCTTTGGCACATAAAAACATTGACTCAGGTAGTGGGGTTTGGTCCAATAAAAATCAGCCTAGCATTTGCAAGGGTTTGTAAAGGGCAGAGCTGGGCTTTGTCTGCTGGCTGGCAGCTGTGCTCTCCATCTGACAGCTGCTGCAGTCCAAAGGTCTCTTTAAGGACACATCTGCTGGAGTCAGTGCAGAGGAGGGCAAGGAAGGGCCTGGAGAGTAGATCTTATGTAGAGTGACTGAAGGAGCTGGGGATGGGTAGTGTGAAACAGGAGGCTGAGGGCAGAGCTCATTGCTGTCCACAGCTACCTGAAAGGACCTTGTGGAGAGGCTGCTGCTGGGCTCTGCTCACAGGGAATGGGAGACAGAACAAGAGGGAACAGCCTCAGGCTGCAAGAGGGCAGATTTAGAGTGGATATTAGGAAGAATTTCTCCCATCAAGAGTGGTCAGGGACTGGAATGAGCTGCCCAGGGAGGTGGTGGTGTCACCAAAGGTGGTTTGGCTGTGGTGCTTGGGGCTATGGATTAGGATGCTCCTTGCAGAGTAGGGTTCTGGGTTGGACTTGCTGATCCTGAGGGGCTTTGCCAGCCTGAGTGTTTCTGTGATCCTCTGATCTGGCTGCCTCTCAGGCAGGATGGCTTTAAGCCAGCTCTGCCTGTTCACCTCCCTGCTATGGGTGGCCAGAGGACCTGTTTGCAAGGGCTTGCATAAGTGACACAGAGACTGATGCAAATGAACCAGGCACAGGACTGTACCTGCAGTGACACCAACACAAGCACATGCCTTGATCTCTCCAGAGTGCAGAGTAAGCCTTGAGTCACTCAGAGAAAAGCACCCCAGAGTCTTGCTGCATTGCTCCCTGCTCCCAAAACTCTTCTCTCTGCCCACCAGAGTCTCTCTGGCTGATGCAGAAAGCATGTGCAGGTGCAAAGGCACTAAGCACAGGGTGCAACAGGGTGCTGAGGAGAGGCTGCATTGGTCCCTGCTCCCAAAACTCTTCTCTCTGCCCACCAGAGTCTCTCTGCCTGATGCAGAAAGCATGTGCAGGTCCAAAGGCACTAACCACAGGGTGCCACAGGGTGCTGAGGAGCAGCTGCATTGCTCCCTGCTCCCAAAACTCTTCTCTCTGCCCACCAGAGTCTCTCTGCCTGATGCAGAAAGCATGTGCAGGTGCAAAGGCACTAAGCACAGGGTGCAACAGGGTGCTGAGGAGAGGCTGCATTGGTCCCTGCTCCCAAAACTCTTCTCTCTGCCCACCAGAGTCTCTCTGCCTGATGCAGAAAGCATGTGCAGGTGCAAAGGCACTAAGCACAGGGTGCAACAGGGTGCTGAGGAGCAGCTGAGGAGCCAGACCCATAATATCTCAGCAAGGTCTTTGCTCTGTGCTGCGTGACCTGGTCTGGCCATGCTGCACGTTGCTGCATCTTGCAGCTCCCATCCCACCAAGTGCCAGGCACTGCCAGAGCAAACCCAACACGTTTTGGGGCCAAAGCTCCACAGGATGTCTGCAGAGTGGCAGTGGAGACCACAGCTGCTGTCTGCTGCCCCACTGCCAGGCAGGTCGGGGCAGAGGTATCCTAAGGAACAAGCTACAGAGTAATAATCACTGTGACTGTGAAGCAGCTGCTGAGAGCTCAGTGTATGAAAGCTTTTGGCCTGAAGACTTCTCTCCAGAAGGACAACCTTCAGCTGATCCTCTTCTTTCCACAGGAGCTCCTTGCCCCGTGCTGGCTCTCGCTGCCATCCATGCCCATGGCCAGCACTCTGCACGCACTTCAGCCCCCAGCCCCACCACTGCCCTTCACCTTCTCCTCCCCTTTCCAGCCCAGATGCAGCCAGGGCAGAAGCAGAGAGTAAAAGAGGAGCACAGCCTCTCTGTGCCCACTGCAAAGTAAGCCATGGCCCTTCTAGTTGGCAGAGAGCAGAGTCAACGCCCCGAGACACCACACCGCCAGCTGCCCTCCCCAGTGCCCACCCCAGGGATGGCACACACCACATCAACGCTCCAGACCTCACCTTGTTGTGTCTCTCAGCAGGACAGGGCTGGGGGTTGCCACCACCATAAGTCCATCCTGTCTCCTGCAGGATGTCTGGGGTCTGCTGCCTGGTCTGCCGTGACACCACGAAGTGGACCTGCTTCTCGCTGGCCTGCGGGAGGAGGCACAGGTGAATCCTAACCCTCCAGCATGCCTCAGCCCCTGGGGAGCCACCAAACGCTCTGACACCCTCCCCACCTGCCCCACATCTGCCTGGAGGCAGCAATCCACCACAGTGAGTGACCACAGAATCACAGAACCAAGCAGGTTGGCAGAGAGCTCCAAGCTCAGCCAGCCCAACCTAGCACCCAGCCCTGCCCAACCAACCAGACCATGGCACTAAGTGCCCCAGCCAGGCTTGGCTGCAACACCTCCAGCCACAGCCACTCCACCACCTCCCTGGGCAGCCCATTCCAATGCCAATCACTCTCTCTGACAACAACTTCCTAACAACATCCAGCCTAGACCTGCCCTGCCACAGCTTCAGACTCTGTCCCCTTCTTCTGGTGCTGGCTGCCTGGCAGCAGAGCCCAACCCCACCTGGCTACAGCCTCCCTGCAGGCAGCTGCAGGCAGCAATGAGCTCTTCCCTGAGCCTCCTCTGCTGCAGGCTGCACACCCCCAGCTCCCTCAGCCTCTCCTCACAGGGCTCTGCTCCAGGCCCCTCCCCAGCCTTGCTGCCCTTCTCTCCACACCTGCCAGCACCTCAACAGCTCTCTGCAGTTCAGGAGCCCACAACTGGACACAGCACTCCAGGGGTGGTCTGAGCAGTGCTGAGCACAGGGGCACAAGAACCTCCCTTGTCCTGCTGCCCACACTGCTCCTGTGCTCCAGGCCCCTGTGTGTTCTTTGGAACACACACACAGACCCCAAAATCAATTCCTAGCTATTCCCACCTGGTGTGGGGTTTATGCAACATGAATTCCCAGGCACTAGACTGCAGTGGGTGCCGAGAAGCAGCATTTGTGCCTCAGGAGAAGGGAAAGCAGCCTGCTCTCTGGGTTGTAATGTGGTTGAGATGGAGACCCTGTTACAGGAAAGATCTGGAGGTGCTGCAGCATGGCCAGAGAAGGGCCACGTGGATGATCAGAGGGCTGCAGCTCCTCTCCTTTCAGGACAGGCTGAGAGAGTTGTGGTTGTTCAGCCTGGAAAGGACAAAGATCCAGGGGCACCTCAGAGCTGCCTGCCCAGAGCTGAAGGCAGCCTGCAGGAAGGCTGCAGAGGGACTTTGCATCAGGGGCTCTAGAGACAGCCCAAGGGGCAATGGTTTGGAGCTGAGGCAGAGCAGGCTGAGAGTGGAGCTGAGGAAGGAGTTGCTGAGTGTGAGGGTGCTGAGAGTGTGTCCCAGGCTGCCCAGGGAGGCTGTGGCTGCCTCCTTGCTGGGGGTGCTGCAGGCCAGGCTGGAGGAGGCCTTGAGCAGCTGAGTGTAGCTGAGAGGTGTCCCTGGGCATGGTGTGGAGGTTGGAGGAGCTGAGCTCTGAGCTCCTTTCCAGCCTGATTCCATGAAAGCAGAGATTGTCCTGCTGCTAGCTCTGACTCCACAGATGCCTATACATAGAAGGCTCAATAAAGGTTAATGCTGCTATGATCAAGTTCCCTGTCACAAAAATAAGAGGGAAGGAGATTTAGATTAGACATTAGGAAGAAGTTCTTCAGCAGGAGGGTGGTGAGACCCTGGCACAGGTTGCCCATGCAAATGATAGTAGCCTCATCCCTGCAAGTTTTTAAGGCCAGGCTTAGATGTGGCTCTGAATTAGTGGGAAGTGTCCCTACCCATGGCAAGGAGGCTGGAACTGGATGACCCTTGAAGTCCTTTCCAACCCTGACCATTCTGTTGGAGCCATAGAAAAGCAAAGCTGCCAAGGGCAAACAGCCTCATGAAATCCAGTTTTACCCCAGGCAAACAGCTTCAGCTTCTCTGCTGCCACATGGTTAGCCTCAGAATTGGTTATTTAGAGGGAGGTTGTAAATGTGATTAATTCCTGGAGGAGCAGAGAGGGAGCTGGGGGTGCTGGCAGAGAGGAGCTGAAGAGGAGGCAGCAGTGCCCAGGTGGGCAGCAGAGCCAATGGCATCCTGGGCTGGCTGAGGAGCAGTGTGGGCAGCAGGACAAGGGAGGTTCTTGTGCCCCTGTGCTCAGCACTGCTCAGGCCAGCCCTGGAGTGCTGTGTCCAGTTGTGGGCTCCTGAATTGCAGAGAGCTGTTGAGGTGCTGGCAGGTGTGGAGAGAAGGGCAGCAAGGCTGGGGAGGGGCCTGGAGCAGAGCCCTGTGAGGAGAGGCTGAGGGAGCTGGGGGTGTGCAGCCTGCAGCAGAGGAGGCTCAGGGCAGAGCTCATTGCTGTCTGCAGCTGCCTGCAGGGAGGCTGTAGCCAGGTGGGGTTGGGCTCTGCTGCCAGGCAGCCAGCAGCAGAAGAAGGGGACAGAGTCTGAAGCTGTGGCAGGGCAGGTCTAGGCTGGATGTTGTTAGGAAGTTGTTGTCAGAGAGAGTGATTGGCATTGGAATGGGCTGCCCAGGGAGGTGGTGGAGTGGCCGTGGCTGGAGGTGTTGCAGCCAAGCCTGGCTTCCAGGCTCTCACCACCCTCATGCTGAACAACTTCTTCCTCACATCCAGGCTGCATCTTCCCATTTCCAGCTTGGTTCCATCCCCCCCACTCCTATCACTACCTGACAGCCTAAAAAGTCCCTCCCCAGCTTTCTTGTAGCCCCCTTCAGATCCTGCAAGGCCACAATAAGGTCACCTGGGAGCCTTCTTCTCTGCAGAAACCGATCAGAGAATCAGAGACTATTATGGGTTGGAAGGTACCTCCACAGAGCATGGAGTTGCCAGGCAGAAGCTGATGGTGTGCCTGAAGCTGCCAGCACCATTAGCTGGGGGAGCTCTCGGTGCTGCGAGCAAAGCTCACGCCGAGGTCTCAGCAGGCAGGATGCCTTCAGAGTGAAACAGCCCTTTCGTGTAAGGAGCAAATGCAAACCACTTGTGGCATCAGCCTGATGCTTTCTGCCTGGCCTAACGTGGAAAACAGGAAGGGCAAATGATAACTGGTGAAATACCATGACAGAAGGAAGGGAAAACAGGAGGCAGGTTCTGGGAATCTCGCTCCAGACAGAGGTGATTCACAGAGCTCACATCAGTGCAGGGCAGCCCTGGCTGTCTGGAAGCCTGAGTCTCCCCTTTGATGGGCACCCTGCTTAAATTCCCAGGGACTGGGGGGTGTTTCAAGCATTCTTATCAAGAACATCCCCTCTCTGGAAGCCAGCAAGAGCTGCAGTTGTGTGTTTCAAACACGGGGGTGTGTGACTGGGGCCCTTAGACATGTTTTCCATCCTGCCTCTAGGCTGCTCCTGGGTTTGGCTTGGGGAGCAGAGTTATAGAGCCAAGCAGTGTGCCCATATTCACAGAGGCACATGCAGGGGGGGCAGAGCCCCTCAGGATCACCAAGGCCAACCCAGAACCCTACTCTACAAGATTCACCTTAAACCATAGCCCCAAGCACCACATCTTTAAACACACCCAGGCTGGGTGACTCCACCACCTTCCTGGGCAGCTCCTTCCAGTCCCTGACCACTCTCTCCATGAAAAACTTTTCCCTAATGTCCAATTTAAACCCCCCCAGCCTCAGCTTGAGGCCATTCCCCTTTCTTCTGTCTCCTGTTACCTGTGAGCAGAGCCCAGCAGCAGCCTCTCCACAAGGTCCTTTCAGGTAGCTGCAGACAGCAGTGAGCTCTGCCCTCAACCTCCTCTTCCTCACCCTAACGATTCCCAGCTCCCTCAGTCACTCCTCACCAGATTTACTCCCTAGGCCCTTCCCCAGCTTTGTTGCTCTTCTCTGGAGCCACTCCAGCACCTGCACATCTCTCTTATATTGAGGTGCCCAAAACTGAACACAACACTCGAGCTGTGGCCTCACCAGCGCTGAGCCATAGAACCAAGCAGGTTGGAAGAGAGCTCCAAGCTCAGCCAGCACAACCTAGCACCCAGCCCTGCCCAACCAACCAGACCATGGCACTAAGTGCCCCAGCCAGGCTTGGCAAGAACACCTCCAGCCACAGCCACTCCACCACCTCCCTGGGCAGCCCATTCCAATGCCAATCACTCTCTCTGCCAGGAACTTCCTAACAACATCCAGCCTAGACCTGCCCTGCCACAGCTCCAGGCTGTGTCCCCTTCTTCTGTTGCTGGGTGCCTGGCAGCAGAGCCCAGCCCCACCTGGCTACAGCCTCCCTGCAGGCAGCTGCAGGCAGCAATGAGCTCTGCCCTGAGCCTCCTCTGCTGCAGGCTGCACACCCCCAGCTCCCTCAGCCTCTCCTCACAGTAGTCTAAGGGGACAACAAACTCCCTGCTGCTGCTGGCCACAGCACTTTTAATCCAAGCCAGGACAGAATCACAGAAGCAGTCAGGGCTGGAAGGGACCACAAGGAGCAGCCAGTGCCAGCCCCCTGCCATGCCCAGGGACACCCTACCCTAGAGCAGGCTGCACACAGCCTCAGCCAGCCTGGCCTCAAACACCTCCAGCCATGGGGCCTCAACCACCTCCCTGGGCAGCCCCTGCCAGCCTCTCACCACTCTCCTGCTCAACAACTTCCTCCTCACCTCCAGCCTCACTCTCCCCACCTCCACCTTTGCTCCATTCCCCCCACTCCTGCCACTCCCTCACAGCCTCAAAAGTCCCTCCCCAGCTTTTTTGGGGCCACCTTCAGATGCTGGCAGGCCACAAGAAGGTCCCCTGGGAGCCTCCTCTGCTCCAGCCTGCACAGCCCCAACTCTTTCCGGCTGTGCTCACAGCAGAGCTGCTGCAGCCTCTCAGCATCCTCCTGGCCCTGCTCTGGACACTCTCCAGCATCTCCACAGCCCTCTTGTCCCAGGGGCTCCAGAGCTGGATGCAGCACTCCAGGTACTCCAGAAACTTCCTCCTCGCATCCCATCTGCCCCTCCCCACCTCCACCTTTGCCCCACAGCAAGCATCTTCGAGAGGGACCGATCCCCATCGGATCTCGAACTGCCACTTGGGTGTCCGCAGCCTGGCACACCCACGGAGCCCGGCGGCGGCTGGGCACAGCTCCCGGCTGAGCACCGCACCTGGATGAGCTGCGCGGCGCTCTCGGGGCTGCCGTAGCGGTGGTCGCGGCCGTTGATGGCCAGGACGCGGTCGTTCTCCTGCAGCTGCCCGTCGCGGGCGGCCACGCCGCCGGCCAGCAGGTTGAAGATGAACACCCCCGGCTCGTCGGCCCGCCGGACCAGCTTGATCCCCAGCTGCTCGTCCGGGCTGCTTTTGCTCAGCACGACGTGGAAGCTGTCGTCGCGGCCGCAGCGGGCGTCCAGCGGCAGGCTGCTGTGCCGGCAGCGGTAGCGCTGCTCCCGCAGCACCGTCAGGCGCAGGACGCGGCAGGGCTGCTGCAGCAGGGACACGGCGTAGCTGTGAGGCACGGTTTTGATGTCCATGCCGTTCACCTGCAAGAGAGAAGCCTTCGGGCAGCGCCTGCCTTGTCTTGAGGTTGGACAAGTGCAGAGTGCTGCACCTGGGGAGGGATAATGAACTGCAGCGGTACAGGCTGGGAGGTGACTGCTCTGTGGAGAGGGACCCGGGGGTCCTGGGGGAGAACATCCACGGCACAGCAGTGTGCTCAGGAGGTTCTCCTCTGTCTATACTCTGCACTGGTGATATCTGCTTGAGTGCAGCCTGTGGAGGGGGACCTGGGGGTGCTGGGGGAGAACATCCACGGCACAGCAGTGTGCTCAGGAGGTTCTCCTCTGTCTCTACTCTGCCCTGGGGAGATTTGCTGGAGAGCAGCCCTGTGGAGAGGGAGCTGGGAGTGCTGGAGGAGAACATCCATGGCACAGCAATGTGCTCAGGAGGTTCTCCTCTGCCTCTACTCTGCCCTGGTGATATCTGCTTGAGTGCAGCCCTGTGGAGAGGGAGCTGGGAGTGCTGGGGGAGAACATCCATGGCACAGCAATGTGCTCTGGGGGCCAAGAGGGACAATGGGATCCTGGGGGGCATTCAGAAGAGTGTGTCCAGCAGATCCAGGGAGGTTCTCCTCTGCCTCTACTCTACCCTAGTGAGACCTCATCTTGAATACTGTGTTGAGTTTTGGGCTCCCCAGTTGAAGAGGGACAGGGATCTGCTGGAGAGAGTCCAAGGGAGGGCTATGAGGATGATGAGGGGAGTGGAGCACTGCCTGGTGGGGAGAGGCTGAGGGACCTGGGGCTGGAGAAAACTGAGAGGAGATCTAATCAATGTCTGTAACTATCTGAGGGCTGGGGGTCAGGAGGGGGGGACAGGCTCTGCTCACTGCTCCCTGGGACAGAACAAGCAGCAGTGGATGGAAGCTGCAGCACAGGAGGTTCCAGCTCAACACAAGGGGCAACTTCTTGACTGGAAGGGTCCCAGAGCCCTGGCACAGGCTGCCCAGAGAGGCTGTGGAGTCTCCTTCTGTGGAGCCTTTCCAGCCCTGTCTGGATGTGTTCCTGTGTGCCCTGAGCTGGATTGCATGGCCCTGCTCTGGCAGGGGGGTGGATGAGCTCCTTGGGTCCCTTCCAACCCTTACCATGCTGTGAGCTGTGATCTGGAGTGGCAGTGGAGAGGGCAGGTCTGTTTGCACAGATGTCTTCACACGGTGTGACATGTGCTGCTTCCAACGGTGCCACACGAGCTTGTGGTGCAGAACACTCTTCCCCCCAAGGAAAGGACACTCTGCAGACACTTTCTGCCCTTCCTCCTTCCCCCTCTCCCTGACAGGCTCTAGCCAGACATGCTCTTTTCCAGCTTCATTGTTGTTCTTTCCCAGGCTCCAGTATCCTTTCACATATCTTCACTTTACTCCACCAATTTCTGACTGCAATCCTTCTCCTCAGCCTTTCTTTTCACTGCCATCACTTTCCTACTGCTTTGTTTCTCCATTATCACAGAATCAGAGAGTGTTAGGGGTTGGAAGGGACTTCCAGAGATCATCCAGGCCAAGCCCCCTCCAGAGCAGCAGCACCCAGGGCAGGGCACACAGCAGCACAACCAGGGGGGGTTGAAAGGCTCCAGAGCAGGAGACTCCACAGCCTCTCTGGGCAGCCTGCTCCAGGGCTCTGGCACCTTCACAGGGACAAAGTTTCCCCTCCTGCTCCCCTGGCACCTCCTCTGCTGCAGCTTGCCCCCAGTGCCCCTTGTGCTGCCCTTGGCCAGCCCTGGGCAGAGCCTGGCTGTGTCCTGCCCACACTGCCCTGCACAGCTTCAGCACAGGACTGAGGGCAGCCCTCAGGCTGCTCTGCTGCCAGCTGCCAGCCCCAGCTGCCTCAGCCTGGCCTCACAGGAGCTGTTCACTGCCTGCAGCAGCTTGGGGGCTCTGGGCTGGGCTCTTCCAAGCAGTTCCCTGAGGTCCTTCTTGACTTGAGTAGCCCAGAACTGGTCACAATACTCCAGCTGTGGCCTCAGTAGACCAGATCAGGAGAACCTCTCATGACTTACCAACCACAGCCCTTCTAGTCCACCCCAGAATGGCATTGGCCTTCTTGGCCACCACAGCACACTGCTGGCTTATGGTCAACCTTCCATCCACCAGGACCCCCAGATCCTTTTCCCCTTATCAGAGAGGCCTGGCAGTGAGTAGGACAATAAACCTGTGAGCCTCCAAACCTGCTGCAATCAGTGAAGCCCTCCCAGCCTGCAGAGGAGCTGGATGTCTTTTTACATGAACTGTTCCACTC
Organism: Pogoniulus pusillus; assembly: GCF_015220805.1. Lineage (NCBI taxonomy): Eukaryota > Metazoa > Chordata > Aves > Piciformes > Lybiidae > Pogoniulus > Pogoniulus pusillus. The sequence goes on from NC_087272.1 coordinate 38,717,930, forward strand.
ACACCCACTAATGAACCTCTAATTAAAATGAAGAGCAAAACAGACTCAAAGAGAAGTGTAAATGCCCTGGGTGCTCACTGTGCTGATATTCCACACCAGACAATTCAGCTTTTTACATGGCTTAGTGTTTTCCAGGTGAGATTCAGTTCAGATAGGGCCAGGAGGATGCTGAGAGGCTGCAGCAGCTCTGCTGTGAGCACAGACTGAAAGAGTTGGGGCTGTGCAGGCTGGAGCAGAGGAGGCTCCCAGGGGACCTTCTTGTGGCCTGCCAGCATCTGAAGGGGGCTACAAAAAGCTGGGGAGGGACTTTTGAGGGTGTGAGGGAGTGTCAGGAGTGGGGGGAATGGAGCAAAGGTGGAGGTGGGGAGAGTGAGGCTGGAGGTGAGGAGGAAGTTGTTGAGCAGGAGAGTGGTGAGAGGCTGGCAGGGGTTGCCCAGGGAGGTGGTTGAGGCTCCATGGCTGGAGGTGTTTGAGGCCAGGCTGGCTGAGGCTGTGTGCAGCCTGCTCTAGGGTAGGGTGTCCCTGGGCATGGCAGGGGGCTTGGAACTGGCTGCTCCTTGTGGTCCCTTCCAACCCTGACTGGTTCTATGACTCTAAGATGGCAGCAAAACTGCATCACTGCCACCTCTTTCACTTGGCTGGAGGAAAGGAAGAGGAAGGAACAGAGCACCCAGTCAGTCCTGTCACATCCATGCCTGCAGGCATGCCTGGGCTAAATGAAAACCAGTTGTGAGCCTGTAATTTGCTGCTGGCTGGAGGACCTGACTCAGACAAGTTATTTCCATGTAGCTTTTACTCTGCACAGGTTGAACCATTTAAGCATTAAGAAACATTTCCAATCTGGAAGAGAAAAGTTTCCCATCACAACCAGAAGCCTTCAACTGGCAGTTGGGTTTGCAGACTCTGGGGGTAGGATGGGGCTGCCCATCTGTTGGGGGGCACTACCCTCCTAGAGGCACAGCTCAACCAAGTCTGTTGCCAGCTTGGGTACCACAAATGGTGTGAGCTGTGCCATCCCAGACAACCAGCAATAGAACAGGGGGACACAGCCTCAAGCTGTGCCAGGGCAGGTCTGGGCTGGATGTGAGGAGGAAGTTCCTGGCAGAGAGAGTGATTGGCATTGGAATGGGCTGCCCAGGGAGGTGGTGGAGTGGCCGTGGCTGGAGGTGTTGCAGCCAAGCCTGGCTGGGGCACTTAGTGCCATGGTCTGGTTGGTCGGGCAGGGCTGGGTGCTAGGTTGGGCTGGCTGAGCTTGGAGCTCTCTTCCAGCCTGCTTGGTTCTATGATTCTATCCTTCAGGCATTGGGATGGGCTGGGCAGGGAGGTGGTGGAGTCACCTTTCAGTTCAGTTAGCCAGCAGACCAAAGCTCACTGATGTCCACATACAATCATAGAATCACCCAGGTTGGAAGAGAGCTCCAAAATCACCCAGTCCAACCTATCCCCCAGGCCTATCCAGCCACATGAATCCTGCCACCTCAGCATGCTCTGGGTCATGCCTTTAATAAACTCTTGTGTTTGCTACCCAGACCAGGATGGATTGCTGCATAAAAACTGTGCAGCACAAGCCTGAGGCCTTGGGCAACCAAGTCTGGTTGAGAGATGTCCCTACCCATGGCAAGGAGGTTGGAGCAAATGATCTCTAAGATCCCTTCTAGCCCAGGGAGGTGGTGGAAGCCTCGTGCCTGGAGCTGTCTAAGGCCAGGCTGGCTGAGGCTGTGGGCAGCCTGATCTAGTGTGAGGAGTCTCTGTCCATGGCAGGGGGGTTGGAACTGGCTGATCCTTGTGGTCCCTTCCAACCCTGACTGATTCCATGATTCTAAGCTGCTTGGGATCTACTTGGGTGAGCTGCAGCTGTACTTTTAGCTTGCAATGTGGAGATAACTGTGCACTCCAACCACCAAAGCAAGGAGCTGGCAGCTGCTGCCATCTTTTCCCTTAAGACTTTAAAGCATTCATATAACTCAGCATCCCTGCAGAGCTCCAAGTCCCTGGGGCCTCTAAGAGTGCAGCTCCCATTCAAAAGCTGCTGCTGAAGCCACTGCTCCCAAGACACAGGGTTGTTAATCATCTGGCCTAATTCTTCATCAGCTGAGAGACACATCTAATGGAAGCAAAGGCAGAAGCAGCAGCCAACAGCTAAGGCCTGAATGTTGCTCAAGTTGGTCCTCAGTAATGTCACCTGTGGCTGTTGGTCCTCAGAAATGTCACCTGTGGCTGCTGGTGCTGCCAAGACAGAGTGGGCAGCATCTCATGCTCTGCAGTGCTGAACACATCGTGCAGAGGAGCTGGATGGCAACATAACCCTGATCAGGCTCCTATCACCTCTTCTGGTACAAGTGGGATGAAAGGCAATAGAAACCTCACTAAGTGAGCTTTAAGCCCATGGTTAGTACAGAGAGTGGGCAAAAAGCACTCAAGAAAGAAACTTTTTGCACCCCCAGGTCAGAAATACCCACAGTCTGTTGGATCTGCACTGCATATTGGATCCATTGTGGTTGGGAAGAAATCACAGCATGTCAGGGGCTGGAAGGGACCTCCAAAGCTCACCCAGGCCACCCCCCCTGCCACAGCAGCAGCACCCAGAGCAGATCACACAGCAGCACAGCCAGGTGGGGTTGGAATATCTCCAGAGAGGGAGACTCCACAGCCCCCCTGGGCAGCCTGTGCCAGGGCTCTGCCACCCTCACAGGGAAAAAATCCTCCTCCTGTTTCCATGAAGCTTCCTCTGCCTCAGCTGCCACCCAGTGCCCCTTGTGCTGTCCCTGGGCATCACCCAGCAGAGCCTGGCTCCAGCTCCTGCCACTCACCTGCACACATTGAGAACCACTGCTGAGGTCACCTCTCAGCTCCTCCTGTCCCAGCAGCACAGCCCCAGCTGCCTCAGGCTCTGCTCCTAACAGAGCTGTTCCATTCCCTTCCTTGTCTGTGTGGCTCTGTGCTGGACTCTCTCCAGCAGTTCTGTGTCCTTCTTGAACTGGAATGGCCCAGAACTGGACACAGCACTGCAGATGTGGCCTCAGCAGGGCAGAGCAGAGCAGGAGGAGAATCTCTCTCAACCACAGCCCTTCTAATGCACCCCACAATGGCATTGAACTTATTGGCCACCACGACACACTGCTGGCTCATGGTCAACCTCCCATGCACCAGGACCCCCAGAGTACTTTTCCACTTATCAGGGGAGCCTGATACTGAGTAGGAAAACAAAACTGTGAGCTCCAAAACCTGCCGAGTCAGGGAAGCCTCCACAGCCTGCAGAGGAACTGAACACAGCATCACAGAATCAGCCAGGCTGGGAGAGAGCTCCAAGCTCAGCCAGCCCAACCTAGCACCCAGCCCTGCCCAACCAACCAGACCATGGCACTAAGTGCCCCAGCCAGGCTTGGCTGCAACACCTCCAGCCACGGCCACTCCACCACCTCCCTGGGCAGCCCATTCCAATGCCAATCACTCTCTCTGCCAGGAACTTCCTCCTCACATCCAGCCTAGACCTGCCCTGGCACAGCTTCAGACTCTGTCCCCTTCTTCTGGTGCTGGCTGCCTGGCAGCAGAGCCCAACCCCACCTGGCTACAGCCTCCCTGCAGGCAGCTGCAGGCAGCAATGAGCTCTGCCCTGAGCCTCCTCTGCTGCAGGCTGCACACCCCCAGCTCCCTCAGCCTCTCCTCACAGGGCTCTGCTCCAGGCCCCTCCCCAGCCTTGCTGCCCTTCTCTCCACACCTGCCAGCACCTCAACAGCTCTCTGCAATTCAGGAGCCCACAACTGGACACAGCACTCCAGGGGTGGTCTGAGCAGTGCTGAGCACAGGGGCACAAGAACCTCCCTTGTCCTGCTGCCCACACTGCTCCTGAGCCAGCCCAGGATGCCATTGGCTCTGCTGCCCACCTGGGCACTGCTGCCTCCTCTTCAGCTCCTCTCTGCCAGCACCCCCAGCTCCCTCTCTGCCTGCCTGCTCTCAGCCACTCTGGCCCCAGCCTTCAGTGCTGCTTGGGGTTGTTGTGGCCAAAGTGCAGAACTCTGCCCTTGGCCTTGTTCAGTCTCATCCCATTGGCCTCTGCCCACCCATCTCACATGCTCCTGGGGAGGGCACTCTGATACCTGCAGAGAAGAGTACCTTCAGTATGATGTCTCCAGGCAGCAGCCTCCCATCTCTGGCAATGACCCCATCCTGGTAGATGTGCTGGATGATGATGTGAGCCAGCGGTGTCTCGCTGCCCCCCACGATCCTGATGGCCAAGCTCTCCTGAGGGTCACTCCGGCTGATCTTGATGCAGGTGACTTCTCCATCTGGGATCAGGTGATACAACCTGGGGAAAGCTGGAGATGCACAGGGTGAGGGCTTGGATTTGACACCACAGCTTGACTTTGGTAAAGCCTGCACTGTAGGAGCTTCGACTACCTGCTGGGTACCCAAAGTGGGTACTGGGCATGGATGCAATCTACACTGAGTGGGGAGGGAAGTCATAGAATGGTTTAGGTTGGAAGGGAGCTCAAAGATCAGCCAGTTCCAATCCCTCTAAGACAGGCAGGGACACCTCCCACTAGAAGAAGTTGCTCAAGGTCTCATCCTACCTGGCCTTGAACACCTCCAGGGAGGTTGTGGAGCACAGAATCCCCCAACGTGATCAAAGATCACGTTGGGGGATTCTGTGCTCCACAACCTCCCTGGGCAACCTGTGCCAGTGTCTCATGACCCTCACTGCAAACAACTTTCTAACATCCAGTTTCAATCTCCCCTCTACCACTTCAAACCCATTCCTCCTCCTCCTCTCATTCCCAGACCTTGTCAATAGTCCCTCCCCAGCCTTCCTGTAGCCTCCTTCAGCTACTGGAAGGCCACTCCAAGCTCTTCTCTAAGCTTTCTCTTGTCCAGGCTTTGCTTGCAGAGTGGACTTGAAGGGATCTTTTTTTAATGAACACATACAAAACTCCATAGTTTGTGTTGCATTTAGTTGTTTCCTTCTCCCCACACACACTCACAAGCACAGATAACATCCAGTTGGAAGAGACCTCAAAGACCAAGCTCTGACCCTGCACCACACAGCCCTTAAACCTTTGATGTGATCCAGGCAGATGTAAATGGAGCTAAAACCTGCCAGTATTTTAAAGGACCAAATCACATCTTTAGCCAGCAGAGATCTCCTGCTCTGAACCAAGCCATGGCTCCTTGCTGACCCTCATGAGGATGGTCATGGACACCTCAACAAACAGCCTTCTGTGCTGTACTCTCTGTCTTGTTCTCTCCCATTGCTGCTGGCATAGCTGAAGGTGAGGCACTGAGCTTGTGACATCCAAAGAGGCCTTTCATAGAATCTTAGAGTGGTCTGGGTTGGAAGAGACCTCTAAAGGACACAGAATCACAGAATGAAGCAGGTTGGAAGACATCTCTGAGATCATCCAGTCCAACCTAGCACCTAAATCTTCTGATTAACAGTCCTATAGAATCACAGAACCAAGCAGGTTGGAAGAAAGCTCCAAGCTCAGCCAGCCCAACCTAGCACCCAGCCCTGCCCAACCAACCAGACCATGGCACTAAGTGCCCCAGCCAGGCTTGGCTGCAACACCTCCAGCCACGGCCACTCCACCACCTCCCTGCCATGCCCATTCCAATGCCAATCACTCTCTCTGCCAGGAGCTTCCTCCTCACAGCCAGCCTAGACCTGCCCTGGGCACAGCTTGAGGCTGTCCCCCCTTCTTCTGTTGCTGGCTGCCTGGCAGCAGAGCCCAACCCCACCTGGCTACAGCCTCCCTGCAGGCAGCTGCAGGCAGCAATGAGCTCTGCCCTGAGCCTCCTCTGCTGCAGGCTGCACACCCCCAGCTCCCTCAGCCTCTCCTCACAGGGCTCTGCTCCAGGCCCCTCCCCAGCCTTGCTGCCCTTCTCTCCACACCTGCCAGCACCTCAACAGCTCTCTGCAATTCAGGAGCCCACAACTGGACACAGCACTCCAGGGCTGGCCTGAGCAGTGCTGAGCACAGGGGTGGGCACAAGAACCTCCCTTGTCCTGCTGCCCACACTGCTCCTGAGCCAGCCCAGGATGCCATTGGCTCTGCTGCCCACCTGGGCACTGCTGCCTCAGCTTCAGCTCCTCTCTGCCAGCACCCCCAGCTCCCTCTCTACACCTCCATTCCCCAGCCTTTAACAGAACTCTCTGGTTTCTTGGCCCAGGTTTTCCAAAGAGGAAAACCAGGAGGTTTCCATACCTTTCTTCACCATTTTACATTTCCAGTCCTTAAACAGGGCACAGCTGCTGAGTCTAGAGAGCAGAAAGCTTTCTGTCTTGGGTTTGCTGCTCCTTGCAGGGTTTCCCACAGGGTGTTGGGGTTTGGTCACCGAGGGTTGTGTGGAGCATTCTGAATCTGTCAATACAAGGAAATGTCAGCATGGCTGCACCCAGGGCAAATCCTGCCTGGCAAATCCTGCCTGGCAAATCCTGCCTGGCAAATCCTGCCTGGCAACCCTGGTGGCCTTCTCTGGACAGCTCACAGCATGAGCAGATGAGGGGAGAGCAACTGATGGCATTTACCTGGAGCTGAGCAAGGCCTTTGGCATTGTCCCACACCACAGCCTGGTCCCCAGGCTGGTGCCACATGGGTGTGAGGGGTGAGCACTGATGGATACAGAACTGGCTTGAAGGCTGCACCCAAAGAGTGGCTGCCAATGGCTCCATGGCCAAGTGGAGGCCAGGGACAAGTGGAGTCCCTCAGGGGTCAGTCCTGGCACCAGTCTTGTTCAACAGCTTTGTGGGTGCCATGGACAGAGGCACTGAGTGCAGCCTCAGCAAGTTTGCTGCCCACAGCAAGCTGTGTGGTGCAGCAGCCAGGCTGGAGGGCAGGATCCATCCAGAGGGACCTGGGCAGGCTGCAGAGGTGGGCACAAGCCAAGCTCAGGAGGTGCAACAAGACCAAGGGCAAGGTCCTGCAGCTGGGTGGAGGCAATGCCAAGCACAACTCCAGGCTGGGCAGTGAGTGGCTGCAGAGCAGCCCTGAGCAGAGGCACTTGGGGGTGCTGCTGGAGGAGAAGCTCCACAGGAGCCAGCAGTGTGCACTTGCAGCCCAGAAAGCCAAGCAGAGCCTGGGCTGCAGCAGCAGCAGTGTGGCCAGCAGGGCCAGGGAGGGGATTCTCCCCCTCTGCTGTGCTCTGCTGAGACCCCACCTGGAGTCCTGCATCCAGCTCTGGAGCCCCTGGGACAAGAGGGCTGTGGAGATGCTGGAGAGTGTCCAGAGCAGGGCCAGGAGGATGCTGAGAGGCTGCAGCAGCTCTGCTGTGAGCACAGACTGAAAGAGTTGGGGCTGTGCAGGCTGGAGCAGAGGAGGCTCCCAGGGGACCTTCTGGTGGCCTGTCAGGATCTGAAGGGGGCTCCAAAAAAGCTGGGGAGGGACTTTTGAGGGTGTGAGGGAGTGGCAGGAGTGGGGGGAATGGAGCAAAGCTGGAGGTGGGGAGAGTAGGGCTGGAGGTGAGGAGGAAGTTGTTGAGCAGGAGAGTGGTGAGAGGCTGGCAGGGGTTGCCCAGGGAGGTGGTTGAGGCCCCATGGCTGGAGGTGTTTGAGGCCAGGCTGGCTGAGGCTGTGTGCAGCCTGCTCTAGGGTAGGGTGTCCCTGGGCATGGCAGGGGGTTGGGACTGGCTGCTCCTTGTGGTCCCTTCCAGCCCTGACTGATTCTACGTCATCTGCAGTTCAGAAAGACTCTGGGTGCTTTTTCCACAAGGAATGTTTTCCTTAGAGGAATGTAGAGTTTTTATTGGCATTTTCACACATCTGATCCTATTAAGAAACAATCTGGGGGAGCAGAGCCCTGTGAGGAGAGGCTGAGGGAGCTGGGGGGGTGCAGCCTGCAGCAGAGGAGGCTCAGGGCAGAGCTCATTGCTGCCTGCAGCTGCCTGCAGGGAGGCTGTAGCCAGGTGGGGTTGGGCTCTGCTGCCAGGCAGCCAGCAACAGAAGAAGGGGACACAGCCTCAAACTGTTCCAGGGCAGGTCTAGGCTGGGTGTGAGGAGGAAGTTGCTGGCAGAGAGAGTGATTGGCATTGGAATGGGCTGCCCAGGGAGGTGGTGGAGTGGCCGTGGCTGGAGGTGTTGCAGCCAAGGCTGGCTGGGGCACTTAGTGCCATGGTCTGGTTGGTTGGGCAGGGCTGGGTGCTAGGTTGGGCTGGCTGAGCCTGGAGCTCTCTTCTGACCTGCTTGATTCTATGGTGGGGCACTTAGTGCCATGGTCTAGTTGATTGGACAGGTTTGAGGGATAGGTTGGGCTGGATGAGCTTGGAGGTTTCTTCCAACCTGCTTTATTCTATGATCCTATGCCCCAAAAGTGCCCCAGTAAGGCAATGTGGGTATCTAAATTGCATTGCTAACACAGCTTTGTACACATCAAGCTCTGAAACCCTAATTGTTTCCCCCTGGGCAAGGTCAGAGGTAGGAAAACTCACAGGATGCATCTGGTTGGGAGAGTTTTAGAAGCTCATCCAAGCTGGCTGAGCTTGGAGGTCTCTTTCCAACCTTGATTCTATGATTCTATGCCCCAAAAGTGCTCTTATAAGGCAATGTGGGTATCTAAATTGCATTTCTAACACAGCTTTGTACACATCAAGCTCTGAAAACTTAATTGTTTCCCCTTGGGCAAGGTCAGAGGTAGGAAAACTCACAGGATGCATCTGGTTGGAAGAGTCTTAAAAGCTCATCCAGTCCAACATCTGACCCAGCACCTCAAGAGTCACCACTAATCCACCACTGCTTGATTCTAGGCATGAATAAAGTCCAACTGCAGACTGCTCAGAGCAGCTGAGGACTCCCAATAAATAAGGCAAAGGAAAACAAACCAAACAGAACTGGAGGGAAGAAAAAGAAAGAGAAGCCTCCAGCTGCCAGGATGATGATAACTACTACAGAAAGGAGTATATCCATGTCCTGCTCCAGCAAGGAGAAACAGAGAGAGCCTTTGAGATGCCAGGACACACAGCACCTGTTGCAAAGGACTGAGTGGAGGTCTCTGTTAGAATTTCATTTGCACTGCTGCGAGTTACTTGCTGGCAGTTTGGTTCTTCTCTGAAGCCCAAATTCCAGCCCTGTGTCATCCAAGGGCATTCTTGGCATAGGCAATGAATGCAGTCACTCAGGCAGGCAGCTTGGGTGAGCTCACACAGCAGAGGAACTGCTCATTAAGCAATTACACTAAGCCTACCTGGTTTTTCCAGTGCACTCTGGTATGTCTGGCAGCTTACAGCCATGCTTGGTGGGGAGGGATGAAACCACATCGGAGTCAAGGAGGGGATGACAGCCTTGAGGTTGCTAATGGAGTCCTGCAGTCATCACCACTTCAGGGCCTCATTATGTGCCCCTTAAAAAGGGGTTTTCATCCTGCTGGCAATGTAAAGGCTCAGTGTCCTCCTCAAGCCTCCTGCTGCTAACATCTGGAGTTCACTGGGCTGCTGGATAGGGGCTGCTGGCAGCCACAGTCACAGAGCCTTAGGGGTTGGGAGGCACCTCCAGAGATCAGCCAGTCCAACCCCCCTGCCAAGGCAGGAGCACCCAGGGTAGGTCACACAGGAATGCATCCAGGTGGGTTTGGAAAGGCTCCAGAGCAGGAGACTCCACAACCTCTCTGGGCAGCCTGCTCCAGGGCTCTGCACCCTCACTGCAAAGAAGTTTCTCCTCCTGTTGAGCTGAAACCTTCTCTGCTCCAGTTTGTAGCTGTTGCTCCTTGGCTTATTGCTGCTGAGCACCAAAAAGAGCTTGGCCCCAGGCACTGACCCCCACCCCTCAGAGATTTGTGCACATTGCTCAGATCTCCTCTCAGCCTTCTCTTCTGCAGACCAAACAGCCCCAGGGCTCTCAGGCTCTCTTTCACAGAATCAATCAGGTTGGAAAAGACCTCCAAGCTCATCCAGTCCAACCTATCCCCCTTTGTAGGGGAGATGCTCAAGCCCCCCACATCCACACACTCTGGGCACCAAACTAAGCTTTCAGGGGATCAATTACTAAACCAAGTAGAAGCCTAGGCAGAAAGTAGTCATCATAGTGCCTGTGCCCCATCCTGGAGAGGTGTCTTTTGAACAGTGCACACTGGAGATGTGCTTGGGATTCCAGCTAAAGGGCAAGGTTTGCTTACAGTGGCTACAAGAGTTGCTAGGGAATGGGGACCACAGAGTGCCAGACAACCTACCTGCATAAATGGTACTTTGGCAGGACCAGTAACTATCTGGGCCATTCACCTTGGTTTTGGAGGAATCACAGAATCAGTCAGGGTTGGAAGGGACCACAGGGAGCAGCCAGTTCCAACCCCCCTGCCATGCCCAGGGACACCCTACCCTAGAGCAGGCTGCACACAGCCTCAGCCAGCCTGGCCTCAAACACCTCCAGCCATGGGGCCTCAACCACCTCCCTGGGCAACCCCTGCCAGCCTCTCACCACTCTCCTGCTCAACAACTTCCTCCTCACCTCCAGCCTCACTCTCCCCACCTCCAGCTTTGCTCCAGTCCCCCCACTCCTGCCACTCCCTCACACCCTCAAAAGTCCCTCCCCAGCTTTTTTGTAGCCCTCTTCAGATGCTGGCAGGCCACAAGAAGGTCCCCTGGGAGCCTCCTCTGCTCCAGCCTGCACAGCCCCAACTCTTTCAGGCTGTGCTCACAGCAGAGCTGCTGCAGCCTCTCAGCATCCTCCTGGCCCTGCTCTGGACACACTCCAGCATCTCCACAGCCCTCTTGTCCCAGGGGCTCCAGAGCTGGATGCAGGACTTCAGGTGCAGTCCTCTTGTGAGGACCTCCTTGAAAGGTTCCTCCTTTGGAATGGCCATGCTTTGTTTTGGGAATGTGGGCCAGGAGAGTAAGCAGTAAGAGCACAGCCACGTAGCAAAGCTCTCCTGAAGGCAGTAAGCAATAAAGGAGGAAACATCCAGCACTGTTCTCTGAGCCACTGCCTCAAGAGTAATCATGCCTGAGCACAGCATTTGGGAGGCTTCAGACCTTCTCTGTTTGTGTGTGGGTTTCAATGACAGCCTGAGGCACAGAGCAAGGTGGATATTTCCCCTTCTTGCCTTCCACCCTCACCCTGAGCGTTTGAGCTGGTAAGAGACAGGCGGTGCTGAGGCATCGAGCAGAGGAATTCTGAGCCCAGGGAAGACCTTGATTAAGTCAATGATTCCCACTCTGGCATCACTTCCTCTTGCTGCACAAAGGCTGATGTTGGCTGTGTGATGACAGTCCAAAGCAATTAGTAACATTGGCTTATTGCTTCGAGGATGCCAAATGCTGAGTGGTGCTGCCTGCCAGCCCCCTGGCTGCTGGGGGATGTCAGCCAGCCTGGCCTCTCCCCCCCTGCTTGAGAGCAGAACATCCTTACCTCATCACCTGCCCAGCTCAGCTAATGCACCTCTGTCACCAAGGAGCCCACAGAAGGGCTGGGATAATTGCACCTTCCTAATCTCCTCCCACTGGGAATGCTCAGTGCTTCCTAAAGGCTAACCGTGGGGTATCCCACAGGGCATGATGGCTGGGATCAGTGTGCTTCAGGAGGGCAGAAAACTGCTGATGGAGCCTCTTGAACAAGATGACAGAGCAAATCTAGCACTGGCAGCTCCACTGACAGCTTCCAGAGGTCCAGATCCCACCTGATGGCCACTGGGCTGACTAACAGAGCAAATCTAGCACTGGCAGCTCCACTGACAGCTTCCAGAGGTCCAGATCCCACCTGATGGCCACTGGGCTGGCTAACAGAGCAAATCTAGCACTGGCAGCTCCACTGACAGCTTCCAGAGGTCCAGATCTAACCTGATGGGCACTGGGCTGGCTAACAGAGCAAATCTAGCACTGGCAGCACCACTGACAGCTTCCAGAGGTCCAGATCCCACCTGATGGGCACTGGGCTGGCTAACAGAGCAAATCTAGCACTGGCAGCACCACTGACAGCTTCCAGAGGTCCAGATCCCACCTGATGGGCACTGGGCTGGCTAACAGAGCAAATCTAGCACTGGCAGCACCACCAACAGCTTCCAGAGGTCCAGATCTAACCTGATGGGCACTGGGCTGGCTAACAGAGCAAATCTAGCACTGGCAGCACCACTGACAGCTTCCAGAGGTCCAGATCCCACCTGATGGGCACTGGGCTGGCTAACAGAGCAAATCTAGCACTGGCAGCTCCACTAACAGCTTCCAGAGGTCCAGATCTCACCTGATGGGCACTGGGCTGGCTAACAGAGCAAATCTAGCACTGGCAGCTCCACTGACAGCTTCCAGAGGTCCAGCTCCCACCTGATGGGCTGTAACACAGTTTGTTTACTAGAGCAGCCTTACCTGATGTGCCACTTAGCTCAGCAACATTCATAGAATGGTTTAAGTTGGAAGGGACCTCAAGGATCATCCAGTTCCAACTCCCCTGCCTCAGACAGGGACACCTCCCACTAGAATAGGTTGCTCAAGGCCTCATCCAACCTGGCCTTGAACACCTCCAGGGAGGCACTGCCAGGCCCCTCTCTGCCTGGCTGCTCTCAGCCACTCTGGCCCCAGCCTGTAGAGCTGCTTGGGGTTGTTGTGGCCAAAGTGCAGAACCCTGCACTAAACCACTCCATGAAGAAGCACTGGGACAGTTTCCCTCCTGGGTGTAAAGTGAGCATTTCCCCCACCTCTGGGAGATGATGTGCAGAGGGTACCCAGGTGCACCTGTGCCAGGGTACACAGAGTACAGGGCAGCAGCAGTGAGCAGCCAGAAATGTTGCTGGCATAAGGAAATCCAAGTGCAGGTGCAGGGAGCAGCTTGTTCTGGCTGCACCTTCAGGGAAGGGTTTTGCAGCCTGGCTCTCAGGGAGTGCTGGCTGGAAACTGCACTCCAGGAGGTTCAGCTTTGCTTTTTAAAGGGCTTATCCCTTTCCTTATGGATGTTAAGGAAGTTTGAATGGAGGCAGGAGCCTCTTAGCCATGGGTGCTGGCTACAGGAGCTGGAGGAATGCTCTTCACATGGCACAATCCTTTATAAAAGAGCAGCAAGGATAAATGCCTTGAAATAAAACCATCAGGTGCTTGCTTTGGAGGTGAGGTGGTTCAGATGTAGCATTCTTATAGAATCAAGCAGGTCTGAGACCATCCAGTCCAACCTACCACCTAAACCTTCTAATTAACAAACCCATAGCATCACAGAACCAAGCAGGTTGGAAGAGAGCTCCAAGCTCAGCCAGCCCAACCTAGCACCCAGCCCTGCCCAACCAACCAGACCATGGCACTAAGTGCCCCAGCCAGGCTTGGCTGCAACACCTCCAGCCACGGCCACTCCACCACCTCCCTGGGCAGCCCATTCCAATGCCAATCACTCTCTCTGCCAGGAACTTCCTCCTCACATCCAGCCTAGACCTGCCCTGCCACAGCTTCAGGCTCTGTCCCCTTCTTCTGTCCATGGCTGCCTGGCAGCAGAGCCCAACCCCACCTGGCTACAGCCTCCCTGCAGGCAGCTGCAGGCAGCAATGAGCTCTGCCCTGAGCCTCCTCTGCTGCAGGCTGCACCCCCCCAGCTCCCTCAGCCTCTCCTCACAGGGAGGATCCCCTTTAAGCCTTCTCCTCTCCAGTGGACAGGGTCCAGCACCCCTTTGGAAGAGAGGAGAGAAGGAGCACAAAGCATTACCTTCAGCAGCAGCAGCAGCAGCAGAGGTGCTCCCAGGGCTCTCCCTCTCCCGGTCGGTGTGGTTGGAAACGGCACTGCCACTTTTGGTCCTCCGGAGCACGCTGAAGGCTTTGTTGATTTTTTTGAAGGACCTGCTTCTGAGGGTGGAACGCTCAAAGTGTCGAGCTGCAAGGGCAGGGCAAAGCCAAATCAAGGCAGCTCAGCAGCCCCTGGGCTGCAGCAGCAGCATCTCTCTGCAGCCCTTGGCGTACGCTGGGGCGCAACGCCAGCAGCGGAGGCTGCTGCTGCTGCTGCTTCCCTCTGACTCCAGCTGATAGCCCCAAGGTATCCCCACCTCTATCTGAGTGCAATCATAGAATCATGGGTTGGAAAGCACCTCAAGGATCACCCAGTTCCAACCCCCTGCCATAGGCAGGGACACCTCTCACTAGAACAGGTTGCTCAAGCCTTATCCAACCTGGCCTTGAACACCTCCAGGGAGGTTGTGGAGCACAGAATCCCCCAATGTGATCAAAGCCACCCTGAGTGGCTTTTCCAACCTGGAGGTGTCTGTGATTCTCTGATCTCCAGGGATGCTGATTCCAGCACCTCCCTGAGTGGCCTGTTCCAACCCCTCACCACTTAGAATAGAACCAAGCAGGTTGGCAGAGAGCTCCAGGCTCAGCCAGCCCAACCTAGCACCCAGCCCTGCCCAACCAACCAGACCATGGCACTAAGTGCCCCAGCCAGGCTTGGCTTCAACACCTCCAGCCACGGCCACTCCACCACCTCCCTGGGCAGCCCATTCCAGTGCCAATCACTCTCTCACCAAAGCCCTGGCACAGCTGCACCATCTCCCCAGCACATCACATGAGTCATTTGCTGTAGGTTGGACTTGATCCTGAGGGGCTTTTCCAACCTGGATGTTTCTGAGATTTGCCCTTCTGGCTGAGCTAAATAATCCCAGGATCACAGGACGTTAGGGGTTGGAAAGGACCTCCACAGATCATCAAGTCCAAACCCCCTGCCAGAGCAGGACCAATCTTTCTTAAGGCCTGTAGTCTGCATCAGAGAATCACAGAGTGGCTCAGGCTGGAAAGGAGCTCAGAGCTCATCCCCTCCACCCTCCCCACCATGCCCAGGGACACCTCTCAGCTACACTCAGCTGCTCAAGGCCTCATCCAGCCTGGCCTGCAGCACCCCCAGCAAGGAGGCAGCCACAGCCTCCCTGGGCAGCCTGGGACACACTCTCAGCACCCTCACACTCAGCAGCTCCTTCCTCAGCTCCACTCTCAGCCTGCTCTGCCTCAGCTCCAAACCATTGCCCCTTGGGCTGTCTCTAGAGCCCCTGATGCAAAGTCCCTCTGCAGCCTTCCTGCAGGCTGCCTTCAGAACACCTGCCTAAGAAATGAGTCTCTGTCAGCTTAATACTGCTCCTGGCAGTAGAAAGTTTGCTTTTCTCCTCAATTCAGACTCACAGAAACCATCATTTCAGAGGTTGGTTGGCTGCAAAGCAGAGCTGCACATCCAACTTTATATCTGGAGTGAGGCTGCATCCTTGGAGGACTCCCAAGGGGAGTGGACACAGAAGCCTACCTCATGAAAAGATCAAAACCCCAAACTGAAGCTGCAAACTGTACAAGTCTGTGACACACAATTAGACAGCAACCTTCCAGCAGCTTACACCTGCAGCTTGAAGTCTGCTACTACAGAAGCACAGACACAGGCAGGCTGGCAAAGCCCCTCAGGATCACCAAGGCCAACCTAGAGCCCTGCTCTATAACATGCACCTTAAACCATTGCCCCAAGCACCACACCCAAGCCACCCTGAAACATATCCAGAGTGGGTGACTCCACCACCTTCCTGGGCAGCTCATTCCACTCCCTGACCACTCTCTCCATGAAAAACTTCTTCCCAATGTCCAATCTAAACCTCCCCAGCCTCAGCTTGAGGCCATTCCCCCTTCTTCTGTCTCCAGCTACCTATGAGAAGAGCCCAGCAGCAGCCTCTCCATAAGGTCCCTTCAGGTAGCTGTAGGCAGCAATGAGCTCTGCCCTCAGCCTCCTCTTCCTCACCCTAACCATCCCCAGCTCCCTCAGTTGCTCTTCATAAGATTTACTCTCCAGGCCCTAAATGGCTCTGATGGAGATCACCCATCTGTAACTTTGCAGTCGTTTGAAGCTGGTGGTTCCAGTCAGTGCAGGGGGACACTGCCTCAGTGCTGCTGGCCCCAGCAGGAGGAGGACACATTGCTGTTGGAGTGAGCCCAGAGGAGGCCACAAAGATGCTGCAGGGGCTGGAGCAGCTCTGCTGTGAGCACAGCCTCAGGGAGCTGGGGGGGGTGCAGCCTGCAGGGGAGAAGGCTCCAGGGGCACCTCAGAGCTGCCTGCCCAGAGCTGAAGGCAGCCTGCAGGAAGGCTGCAGAGAGACTTTGCATCAGGGGCTCTAGAGACAGCCCAAGGGGCAATGGTTTGGAGCTGAGGCAGAGCAGGCTGAGAGTGGAGCTGAGGAAGGAGTTCTTTGTGATAAGCCACGCAGAGCAAAAGTTTTCCCTCTCCTCTCCTCTCCTCTCCTCTCCTCTCCTCTCCTCTCCTCTCCTCTCCTCTCCTCTCCTCTCCTCTCCTCTCCTCTCCTCTCCTCTCCTCTCCTCTCCTCTCCTCTCCTCTCCTCTCCTCTCCTCTCCTCTCCTCTCCTCTCCTCTCCTCTCCTCTCCATTCTTCCTCTCCTCTCCATTCTTCCTCTCCTCTCCATTCTTCCTCTCCTCTCCATTCTTCCTCTCCTCTCCATTCTTCCTCTCCTCTCCATTCTTCCTCTCCTCTCCATTCTTCCTCTCCTCTCCATTCTTCCTCTCCTCTCCATTCTTCCTCTCCTCTCCATTCTTCCTCTCCTCTCCATTCTTCCTCTCCTCTCCATTCTTCCTCTCCTCTCCATTCTTCCTCTCCTCTCCATTCTTCCTCTCCTCTCCATTCTTCCTCTCCTCTCCATTCTTCCTCTCCTCTCCATTCTTCCTCTCCTCTCCATTCTTCCTCTCCTCTCCTCTCCTCTCCATTCTTCCTCTCCTCTCCTCTCCTCTCCTCTCCTCTCCTCTCCTCTCCTCTCCTCTCCTCTCCTCTCCTCTCCTCTCCTCTCCTCTCCTCTCCTCTCCTCTCCATTCTTCCTCTCCTCTCCTCTCCTCTCCTCTCCTCTCCTCTCCTCTCCTCTCCTCTCCTCTCCTCTCCTCTCCTCTCCTCTCCTCTCCTCTCCTCTCCTCTCCTCTCCTCTCCTCTCCTCTCCTCTCCTCTCCTCTCCTCTCCATTCTTCCTCTCCTCTCCTCTCCTCTCCTCTCCTCTCCTCTCCTCTCCTCTCCTCTCCTCTCCTCTCCTCTCCTCTCCTCTCCTCTCCTCTCCTCTCCTCTCCTCTCCTCTCCTCTCCTCTCCTCTCCTCTCCTCTCCTCTCCTCTCCTCTCCTCTCCTCTCCTCTCCTCTCCTCTCCTCTCCTCTCCTCTCCTCTCCTCTCCTCTCCTCTCCTCTCCTCTCCTCTCCTCTCCTCTCCTCTCCTCTCCTCTCCTCTCCTCTCCTCTCCTCTCCTCTCCTCTCCTCTCCTCTCCTCTCCTCTCCTCTCCTCTCCTCTCCTCTCCTCTCCTCTCCTCTCCTCTCCTCTCCTCTCCTCTCCTCTCCTCTCCTCTCCTCTCCTCTCCTCTCCTCTCCTCTCCTCTCCTCTCCCTCTCCTCTCCCTCTCCCTCTCCCTCTCCCTCTCCTCTCCCTGGAGCTGTGTTTCAGCAGCAAGCAGGCTGTGAAACAGGCTCTGAAGTGCTTACCTGTGCTGCGGCTGCCGCGGTGCAGGTCCCCGGGGCTGCTGCCCGCCTGGCTCTCCTCCGAGGTGGGGCTGAAGGCTGGGTTCACCAGCCCGGGCTCGTCGCTCATTAAGGCGATGGCAGCAGCTGCAGACAGCTCAGGGTCCAGGGCAGCCACGGCTAAGCTGGAGCCGTGGGCTGGAGAGCAGTCCTGGGAACGTCTCTTCCGCTCCTTGGTAAGGCCATAGTGGGATGCTCCTTTACATCTAGGGGAGGGAAAGGGGAACGCACTCAGGTGTGCTTCACGGGATCACACGGCACGTTCAGACTGGAAAAGCCCCTCAGGATCACAGGGTCAGAGAATCACAACGTCAGAGAGTCACAGAGTCAGAGTCACAGAATCAGAATCACAGTCACAGAGTCATAGAATCAGAATCACAGTCACAGAGTCAGAATCACAGAGTCATAGAATCAGAATCACAGAGTCGTAGAGTCAGAATCAGAGTCACAGAATCAGTCATAGAATCAGTCAGAATCACAGAGTCGTAGAATCAGAATCACAGAGTCATAGAATCAGTCATAGAATCAGTCAGAATCACAGAGTCACAGAATCAGAATCACAGTCAGAGAATCAGTCACAAAGTCACAGAGCCAGAGAATCAGAATCACAGAGTCATAGAGTCACAGAATCAGAATCACAGTCACAGAATCAGAATCACAGAGTCATAGCTATAGAATCAGAATCACAGACACAGAATCAGAATCACAGAGTCATAAAGTCAGAATCACAGTCACAGACTCAGAGTCACAGAGTCATAGAGTCAGAATCAGAGTCATAGAATCAGAATCACAGTCACAGAATCAGAATCATAAAGTCAGGATCACAGTCACAGACTCAGAGTCACAGAGTCATAGAGTCAGAATCAGAGTCATAGAATCAGAATCACAGTCACAGAATCAGAATCATAAAGTCAGGATCACAGTCACAGACTCAGAGTCACAGAGTCATAGAGTCAGAATCAGAGTCATAGAATCAGAATCACAGTCACAGAATCAGGATCACAGAATCAGGATCACAGAGTCATAGAGTCACAGAATCAGAATCACAGTCACAGAATCAGAATCACAGAGTCATAGCTATAGAATCAGAATCACAGTCACAGAATCAGAATCACAGAGTCATGAAGTCACAGAACCAGAATCACAGTCACAGAATCAGAGTCATAGAGTCACAGAATCAGGATCAGACACAGAATCAGTCACAGAATCAGAGTCACAGAGTCATAGAGTCAGAATCAGAGTCATAGAGTCAGAATCAGAGTCACAGAGTCAGAATCACAGTCACAGAATTAGAATCACAGAGTCATAGAGCCATAGAATCAGAATCACAGTCACAGAATCAGAATCATAAAGTCAGAATCACAGTCACAGACTCAGAGTCACAGAGTCATAGAGTCAGAATCACAGAGTCATAGAGGGATAGAATCAGAGTCACAGTCACAGAATCAGAGTCATAGAGTCAGAATCAGAGTCACAGAATCAGAATCACAGAGTCATAGAGTCACAGAACCAGAATCACACTCCAACATCTCCACATCCTTCTTGTAATGGGGGCTCCAGAACTGTCCACCTCCTGGAACCTCATGTACTGCATTAAAAGACATTAAACAACACAAACCCCACAGCAAACAAAAGAAATCTGCCTTTTACTCAGAGTTTACTGAGCTTGGCCTACTTTCAGTCCCTATCAGCTCCTGCTTCCTAGCTAAGGCTAACTGATGACTTTCAGAGAAGTGCCCTGTAGGACGAGCTCACAGAAATAGCTGCAGAAAGCCTTAGGGAGAGAAAGCTCCTCCTAATGTGTGCCATGCACAAAAGGCAATGCATAATGCATACAGCACACAAAGCAAGGGGGTTAAGTGTCACAAAGAGAGGTAGCAATGCTGAAAGGAGGCCTTGGAAGAGAAATGGTTTACTGAAGCACTTTCTGGGACAGCAGGAGGAGATGAGGGTTGTCCTTCTCACTTGCTCCCTGGGATAGGACAAGCAGCAGTGGATGGAAGCTGCAGCACAGGAGGTTCCAGCTCAGCACAAGGGGCAACTTCTTGACTGGAAGGGTCCCAGAGCCCTGGCACAGGCTGCCCAGAGAGGTTGTGGAGCCTTTCCAGACATGTCTGGATGTGTTCCTCTGTGATCTGTGTTAGATTGTGTGGTCCTGCTCTGGCAGGGGGATTGGACTCAATGATCTCCTTGGGTCCCTTCCAACCCCTAACATCTTGTGAGCCTGTGATGAGATTGGCTCTGCAGCTTCTCCTCCACTGCAGACCAACAAGCTGCTACTCTGTTCTACTCTACTCCATTCTGTTATCTATACAGACATGTAGAAAACACAACAGGGCTCACACTGAACGTTAGGAGTTGGACTCCATCATCTCCTTGGGTCCCTTCCAGCCCCTAACATCCTGTGAGCCTGTGATAAGTCACAGAGCTCTCTGCATCACATGCAAGGAGCAGTTTGAGCTATGATAACACTGAGGTTTTTATCACAGAATCACAGAACCAAGCAGGTTGGCAGAGAGCTCCAAGCTCAGCCAGCCCAACCTAGCACCCAGCCCTGCCCAACCAACCAGACCATGGCACTAAGTGCCCCAGCCAGGCTTGGCTGCAACACCTCCAGCCACAGCCACTCCACCACCTCCCTGGGCAGCCCATTCCAATGCCAATCACTCTCTCTGACAGCAACTTCCTCCTCACAGCCAGCCTAGACCTGCCCTGCCACAGCTTCAGACTCTGTCCCCTTCTTCTGTTGCTGGCTGCCTGGCAGCAGAGCCCAACCCCACCTGGCTACAGCCTCCCTGCAGGTAGTTGTGGACAGCAATGAGCTCTGCCCTGAGCCTGATAGGTTGGACTGGAGTTTGGTTTAGTCAAGGACTTGTAAGTGTGGCACTAACAACTGGACTTGATGATCTTAAAGATGATCTTAAAGATCATTCACTGGAATGGGCTGCCCGGGGAGGTGGTGGAGTCGCCGTCCCTGGGGCTGTTCAAGGCAGGGTTGGACGTGGCACTTGGTGCCATGGTCTAGCCTTGACCTCTGTGGTAAAGGGTTGGACTTGATGATCTGTGAGGTCTCTTCCAACCCTGATGATGATACTATGATACTATGATACTATGATCTTTTCCAATCCACGATATTCTGTGGATGAGCTTGGAGGTCTCTTCCAACCTGCTCGATTCTATGATGCTGTGAGGTTGACCTCAAGGATTTCCATTACCAAGAGTGACAAAGGAGCAGGTTGTAATGGCAGACCCTGAACAAGGACTGAGCTTTTCACTTCACTTCCAGTGATCTAAATCAAACACCAGGCAGAAACCCCAATAATCACATATATCCTTGCTCTTTTAAAGCTGCCCTGCTTTCTCCATGTGTCACTGCCCAGGCCACCCCTCATGCCCTCTGTCTCACAGCTGACTGCTCAGCCAGAAAACAGATCTAGAGTGTGGCAGTGCTCACCAGCCAGCCCTGGCACAAATAAAGAGAGCAGAAGCTCTCCTTGCCAAGCTCCAGCAGTGCTTCCCCAGCTTCACTTGCAGTGCACTCAGCGTTGTGGTGCTGTTTAGCTGTCGTGTGGCAGCAGTGGCCACAGTGCCTGAGTGCAATCAAGAGCAATGTGCACAAAGCACTCAGGATTGCCCAAGAGAAGAAAACACTGCATAATGGGCTGCTGCCATCGTTGATCTGAAGCTAAACCCTGATCAGGGCAGACAAGTGTGTTCCAGCCAGGCCCTCGCTGCAAGCAGTCTCATCCCTGTGCCATGTGGGCTCCCTGAGAGCTGGGATCAGAAGTTCCAACAGTGACTACCACATCCTGGCCCTGTCATAGAAACCCTCCTGACTGAGAGTCATGAGGATCACTGAGGGACTTGAGCCTCTCCCCTATGAAGAGAGACTGAGAGCTCTGGGGCTGTTTACTCTGGAGAGAAGAAGGCTGAGAGGAGATCTGAGCAATGTGTGAGGAAGCTCAGGGCAGAGCTCATTGCTGCCTGCAGCTGCCTGCAGGGAGGCTGTAGCCAGGTGGGGTTGGGCTCTGCTGCCAGGCAGCCAGCAACAGAAGAAGGGGACACAGCCTCAAGCTGTGCCAGGGCAGGTCTAGGCTGGATGTGAGGAGGAAGCTCCTGGCAGAGAGAGTGATTGGCATTGGAATGGGCATGGCAGGGAGGTGGTGGAGTGGCTGTGGCTGGAGGTGTTGCAGCCAAGCCTGGCTGGGGCACTTAGTGCCATGGTCTGGTTGGTTGGGCAGGGCTGGGAGCTCTCTTCCAACCTGCTTGATGCTATGATACCATAAGAATGCTACCTCTGAACCACCTCACCTCCAAAGCAAGTACCTGATAGTTTTATTTCAAGGCATTTATCCTTACTGCTCTTTTATAAAGGATTGTGCCATGTGAAGAGCATTCCTCCAGCTGCTGTAGCCAGCACCCATGGCTAAGAGGCTCCTGCCTCCATTCAGTCTTCCTTAACATCCATAAGGAAAGGGATAAGCCCTTGAAAAAGCAAAGCTGAACCTCCTGGAGTGCAGTTTCCAGCCAGCACTCCCTGAGAGCCAGGCTGCAAAACCCTTCCCTGAAGGTGCAGCCAGAACAAGCTGCTCCCTGCACCTGCACTTGGATTTCCTTATGCCAGCAACATTTCTGCCTGCTCACTGCTGCTGCCCTGTACTCTCTGTACCCTGGCACAGGTGCACCTGGGTACCCTCTGCACATCATCTCCCAGAGCTGGGGGAAATGCTCACTTTACCCCCAGGAGGGAAACTGTCCCAGTGCTTCATCATGGAGTAGTTTAGTGCAGGGTTCTGCACTTTGGCCACAACAACCCCAAGCAGCACTGCAGGCTGGGGCCAGAGTGGCTGAGAGCAGCCAGGCAGAGAGGGAGCTGGGGGTGCTGGCGGAGAGCAGCTGAAGCTGAGGCAGCAGTGCCCAGGTGGGCAGCAGAGCCAATGGCATCCTGGGCTGGCTCAGGAGCAGTGTGGGCAGCAGGACAAGGGAGGTTCTTGTGCCCCTGTGCTCAGCACTGCTCAGGCCAGCCCTGGAGTGCTGTGTCCAGTTGTGGGCTCCTGAATTGCAGAGAGCTGTTGAGGTGCTGGCAGGTGTGGAGAGAAGGGCAGCAAGGCTGGGGAGGGGCCTGGAGCAGAGCCCTGTGAGGAGAGGCTGAGGGAGCTGGGGGTGTGCAGCCTGCAGCAGAGGAGGCTCAGGGCAGAGCTCATTGCTGCCTGCAGCTCCCTGCAGGGAGGCTGTAGCCAGGTGGGGTTGGGCTCTGCTGCCAGGCAGCCAGCACCAGAACAAGGGGACACAGTCTCAAGCTGTGCCCAGGGCAGGTCTAGGCTGGATGTGAGGAGGAAGTTGCTGGCAGAGAGAGTGATTGGCATTGGAATGGGCTGCCCAGGGAGGTGGTGGAGTGGCCGTGGCTGGAGGTGTTGAAGCCAAGCCTGGCTGGGGCACTTAGTGCCATGGTCTGGTTGGTTGGGCAGGGCTGGGTGCTAGGTTGGGCTGGCTGAGCTTGGAGCTCTCTGCCAACCTGCTGGATTCCCTGATTCTATGGTAGCTGTGACAGAAGTTCAGCTGAGGCAAATGGCTTTGTCTGCCTGGCTGTCAGAAAGATTTCCTCATCTCACTTCTCTGCACTGCCAAGCAGAGGCCCTTGCTGCAGCACAGATTTAGTGGCTCCATAGCTCTGTGTTACTACTCTATAAATATTTACAAAGCTCCTCCTAACGTTTATTTCTTCAAGCTAAAGTTACTTAGCTTAAAAACTTTCCCACCAGATAAGAACCACCTCTCAAATAGCCATTTTTTTTCCTGCCCCCTCAGTTTAATTTCTGCATATCCTTCTTATGCTTTCCTTAGTTTCCTTTTTTATCCATGCCTTTGCCTTTAATGAAGCCATTGGAATTCACCACTTCTGCAGCTGCCCCAAGTTGTGCATCCCTTGTTGGCACAGCAATGTGCCCTTGTGCCCAAGATGGCCAATGGGATCCTGGTGGGGCATTAAGAGGAGTGTGGCCAGCAGATCAAGGAAGGATCTCCTTCCCCTCTACACTGCCCAGGTGAGACCTTACGTGGAAACATAGGATCATAAAATCAAGCAGGTTGGGAGAGAGCTCCAAGCTCAGCCAGCCCAACCTAGCACCCAGCCCTGCCCAACCAACCAGACCATGGCACTAAGTGCCCCAGCCAGGCTTGGCTGCAACACCTCCAGCCACGACCACTCCACCACCTCCCTGCCATGCCCATTCCAATGCCAATCACTCTCTCTGCCAGCAACTTCCTCCTCACATCCAGCCTAGACCTGCCCTGCCACAGCTTGAGGCTGTGTCCCCTTCTTCTGCTGCTGGCTGCCTGGCAGCAGAGCCCAACCCCACCTGGCTACAGCCTCCCTGCAGGCAGCTGCAGGCAGCAATGAGCTCTGCCCTGAGCCTCCTCTGCTGCAGGCTGCACCCCCCCAGCTCCCTCAGCCTCTCCTCACAGGGCTCTGCTCCAGGCCCCTCCCCAGCCTTGCTGCCCTTCTCTCCACACCTGCCAGCACCTCAACAGCTCTCTGCAATTCAGGAGCCCACAACTGGACACAGCACTCCAGGGCTGGCCTGAGCAGTGCTGAGCACAGGGGTGGGCACAAGAACCTCCCTTGTCCTGCTGCCCACACTGCTCCTGAGCCAGCCCAGGATGCCATTGGCTCTGCTGCCCACCTGGGCACTGCTGCCTCCTCTTCAGCTCCTCTCTCCCACCACCCCCAGCTCCCTCTCTGCCTGCCTGCTCTCAGCCACTCTGGCCCCAGCCTGCAGTGCTGCTTGGGGTTGTTGTGGACAAAGTGCAGAACCCTGCACTTGGCCTTGTTCACTCTCATCCCATTGGCCTCTGCCCACCCATCCAGCCTGGCCAGGTCCCTCTGCAGGCCTCTCCTACCCTCCAACAGCTCCACAGCTGCTCCTAGCTTGGTGTCACTGCAAACTCACTGCTGCTGGACTCAATCTCCTGCTCCAGATCATCAATGAAGACACTGAACAGTACTGTGCCCAGCACTGATCCCTGGGGCACAGCACCAGTGCCAGCTGCCAGCTGCATGTGGCACCATTCACCACCACTCTCTTTGCCCAGCCCTCCAGCCACTTCTTGACCCATACCAGAGTGAATCTGTCCAGGCCAGCAGCTGCCAGCTGTGCCAGGAGCTGCTTGTGGCAGACAGTGCCAAAGGCTTTGCTGCACTCCAGGCAGACTCCATCCACAGCCTGCCCCACATGCACCAGGCAGGAACCTGATCATAGAAGCAGCTCAGGTTGGTCAGGCAGGACCTGCCCTTCCTAAACTTCCCTAAGCTCTGTGCACATGCTGCTGAAGGAGCACAGAATGGCCTAAGCTGGAAGGGACCTCAGAGAACATCTACTCCAACCTCCCAACTTGACTGAGCTGCTCAAACAGCCTCACCCAGTCCATCCCTGGACACCCCCAGGCTGTGCCATGCTTCATGGTCACACACAGGCTTTATTTCCTCTGCTTTTTAAGAGCAGAAAATTGTATTTCCACCCCCAGCTGCTGCTTCTCATGTGCAATCTTTTCACAAGTCCATTGGCCTCTGTCCTGGAGCAGGCAATTGAGGGAAGAAACAGCCAAACACTGCTTGTTGCTTGCAGTTGTGGGCAAAAACCCCATGGCTGGGATTCTTGTGCAATGGTCCCAGGTGTCACTGGGGCTGGGGACGAGCTGTTGGTGCAGCTCATGTTCTCTCCCTGCCCTGGTGCTCCTTCCAGGCCACTACTC
The DNA here is from genome assembly GCF_015220805.1 of Pogoniulus pusillus. NCBI lineage: Eukaryota > Metazoa > Chordata > Aves > Piciformes > Lybiidae > Pogoniulus > Pogoniulus pusillus. The sequence goes on from NC_087272.1 coordinate 38,743,087, forward strand.
TGTCACTGATGATGTTGAAACTAGAGAGTGCACTGATTTCTCTTCAAAGTTCAAGCCTCATCACAAGCTCCAGGCTGAAACCCTCCCAGCACAGCACAGCTGTCTGCACACAGAGCACAATCACAGAACCTTAGAGGTTGAGAGGGACCTCCAGAGATCATCACATCATAGAATCATAGACTCAAGCAGGTTGAAAGAGATCTTTTTGGATGGTGACTCCATCACCTCCCTGGAGGTGTTGAAGCCAAGCCTGGCTGGGGCACTTAGAGGCATGGTCTGGTTGGTTGGGCAGGGCTGGGTGCTAGGTTGGGCTGGCTGAGCTTGGAGCTCTCTGCCAACCTGCTTGGTTCTGTGATCCCAAAAGCCTGGATGAGGCTCTTAGTGCCATGGTCTGGTTGGTTGGCCAGGGCTGGGTGCTAGGTTGGGCTGGCTGAGCTTGGAGCTCTCTGCCAACCTGCTTGGTTCTATTCTAAGTGGTGAGGGGTTGGAACAGGCCACTCAGGGAGGTGCTGGAATCAGCATCCCTGGAGATCAGAGAATCACAGAAACCTCCAGGTTGGAAAAGCCACTCAGGGTCACCAACTCCAACCTACAGCAAATGACTGATGTGATGTGCTGGGGAGATGGTGCAGCTGTGTCAGGGCTCCATCAAAGCACAGTGGCCCAAGTCACCCCCGTGGGCACCTATCCAAAAGCCTGCTGGGAATTGTGTTTGGTGCTTTCCAAGGACTTGCAGGAAAACAAAGCTCAGGAAGTGCCTTGAGAGCCTGGGGGATGGAGGAGGCCTTCTGAGTGGAGTTGAGAGATGTCCCTGGGCATGGTGGGGAGGTTGGAGGAGATGAGCTCTGAGCTGCCTCCCAACCTGAACCATTCGAGGACTCTCTACAAAGGTTTAATGCTCAATAAAGGTTTAATGCTGCTAAAATCAAGTTCCCTGTGACAAAAACAAGTGTGAGGACAGAGAAATACTCAGGGCTGGCAAGGCTGTGCCTCGCCATGCTCCACAGTCCACCACACTGCGTTTACACATGGAATTGAGGTGAAGAGGAAGAGTTCAGCCTGCTGACCCACGTGTTCCTCACATCTATTGTCCACTGTTTTGATCACTGGGTTGTATTCAGCAGGTCAAACCAGTCTGCTGCAGCTCAGGATCTCAGCATCCTCTTCCCATCCTCCCATCCACACCTAGGCCATAAAATCTGTGTGATGCAGTGAGCTAAATATGCTCCCAAGGGACAAGAGGTTTGAGGCTTTTAACAGCAGCCAGCCACAGAATTAGCCTAACCCAATTCTTGCAGCTGCAGCCAAACAGAAGCCTGCTAGACAGCAGCTTTGTGTTTCCACAGGCTTAGCAGGCATTGGGTTGTCAAATAAAACTCATTACAATGTCCTGTGTGTCACAGCCCCAACGTGCCAGCACCGCTGAGAGCAGCTCTGAGGCTCCTGCTGGCACATAAAACCCAAGACAGAACATAAGGAGGGGACACTGTGCTTGCTTTCAAGGGGGTTTCAACCCAAGGCTTGGCCTTCCCCATCTGCTCTCCACTGGAATTTGCAATTCCAGGAAACAATGGGGCTGCAGCCAGGGAAGAACACTGCCTTTATCCCCTCTCCCTGACAGAGGATGCTATGGGCAGCCAGCAGCAGCTCTGCTGCAACATGCCTCAGACCTCACTGACCCAGATCCACTCCGAAAGGACAGATCCACCCTGAAACAGACAGATCCACCCTGAAACAGACAGATCCACCCTGAAACAGACAGATCCACTCCGAAAGGACAGATCCACCCTGAAACAGACAGATCCACTCCAAAAGGACAGATCCACCCTGAAACAGACAGATCCACCCTGAAACAGACAGATCCACCCTGAAACAGGCAGATCCACTCCGAAAGGACAGATCCACTCTGAAAGGACAGATCCATTCTGAAACAGACAGATCCACTCTGAAACAGACAGATCCACTCCAAAAGGACAGATCCACTCTGAAACAGACAGATCCACTCTGAAAGGACAGATCCACTCTGAAACAGACAGATCCACTCTGAAACAGACAGATCCACTCTGAAACAGACAGATCCACCCTGAAAGGACAGATCCACCCTGAAAGGACAGATCCACTCTGAAACAGACAGATCCACTCTGAAAGGACAGATCCACTCCGAAAGGACAGATCCACTCTGAAAGGACAGATCCACCCTGAAACAGACAGATCCACTCTGAAATGGGTTGAGAACTGTCTGGAGGGCTGGGCCCAGAGAGTGGTGGTGAATGGTGCCACATGCAGCTGGCAGCTGGCACTGGTGCTGTGCCCCAGGGATCAGTGCTGGGCACAGTCATAGAATCATAGAATCAAGCAGGTTGGAAGAGACCTCCAAGATCATCCAGTCCAACCTAGAACCTAGCCCTAGCCAGTCAGCTGTTCAACATCCAGTCCTGTTCAGCATCTTCACTGATGATCTGGAGCAGGGGATTGGGTCCAGCAGCAGTGAGTTTGCAGATGACAGCAAGCTAGGAGCAGCTGTGGAGCTGCTGGAGGGTAGGAGAGCCCTGCAGAGGGACCTGGCCAGGCTGGATGGGTGGGCAGAGGCCAATGGGATGAGACTGAACAAGCCCAAGTGCAGGGTTCTGCACTCTGGCCACGACAACCCCAAGCACAGAGAGAGTGATTGGCATTGGAATGGGCTGCCCAGGGAGGTGGTGGAGTGGCCGTGGCTGGAGGTGTTGCAGCCAAGCCTGGCTGGGGCACTTAGTGCCATGGTCTGGTTGGTTGGGCAGGGCTGGGTGCTAGGTTAGGCTGGCTGAGCTTGGAGCTCTCTCCCAACCTGCTTGACTCCATGATTCTATGCCCCAAAAGTGCCCCATAAGGCAATGTGGGTATCCAGACTGCACTGCTAACACAGCTTTGCAGACATCTAGCTCTGAACACCTAACTGTTTCCCCTTGGGCAAGGGTAGAAGTAGGAAGTCTCACAGGATGCATCTGGTTGGGAGAGTCTTACAAGCTCATCCAGTCCAACATCTGACCCAGCACTGAAGAGTCACCACTAATCCATGCCCCTAATGGCCAACTCCACAGGCTGCTGGAAGACCCCCAGGGATGGTGACTGCAGCACTGCCCTGGGTAGGCCATTCCAATGTCTGAGACCTCTTTCAGTGAGGAACTATTCTCTGATAGCCTGCTGAGGCTGGGCAAGCTGAATTTGCCAGGTGTCCATCCAAGTGCTGACCAAGCATTTCTGCCACCATGGCTAAGAAGCATCTTCAGCTGCCACAAATGTTTCCCCTTTCTAAACCCCTTTCTCCTGCCTGATCAAATTCAACATCCAATATTCAGCAAGGACCCCTCCCCAGTCAGTCCTCTAAGCTGTGTTTGGCTCATGTCTTGAAACCCTAAAACAACCTGTGCTCATGGTAGGCGTGGGAAAAGAAGAGGAGAGCATCCCCTGCTGCATCAGAGAGCTCAGTTGAGCACTAGCAGCTGGCACAAGACATACCTAAATCACACCACTGATTAAATACCTCACTGCACATTGGTTTTTGGGGGTGGGTGGGTGAAGGGCACAGCCAACACCACAATTTGACAGAGAAACACCCTCCCTCCTGGCTTCCAACCCCCTGGCTCTGCAGCCTTCTCCTCTGCACATGTGGCTGGGAGAAGGCGGCTCAGAGAGATGCTACAGATCCAAAATGCAGCTGCCCCAACCCATCTGACAGGCACAAATTTGCACTGCCTCTGGTTGCACAGCTTCCACCCAGGGGAACATGAAAGATTTCAGGGAGATGCTGCCTGCCTTCCCCCCCCCATTAATATAAACCCACATTGGAAAGGCACTGAAAGGCTCCAGAAAGACCACATCCAGTCACAGCAAAAAGCATGGCTGGAATGTTGTTTGCAGCCTCCCGAGAGCTGACAGGGCAGGAGAAGCTCACATATGCTGTCAAAACAGGGAAGCCCCCAGACCCCCACCCCACCCCCCAGTTTTTTTTACTCAGCATTTTCAATGGAAGCATCAAGCTTCAGCTGATGCCTCAGAAGCATCATCTTTTTAAGCTGAATTCCCAGAATCACAGAAGTGAACAGGTTGGAAAAGACCTTTTTGATTCTCCAGTCACAGAACCAGCCAGGTTGGAAGAGATCTAAGAGGTCATTGAGTCCAACCTAGCATCAGCCTTTGCTAACCAACCAGACCATAGAAGCATAGAGCCAAGCAGGTTGGGAGAGAGCTCCAAGCTCAGCCAGCCCAACCTAGCACCCAGCCCTGCCCAACCAACCAGACCATGGCACTAAGTGCCCCAGCCAGGCTTGGCTGCAACACCTCCAGAGGCAGTGACTCCACCACCTCCCTGGGCAGCCCATTCCAATGCCTGCTCTAGGGTAGGGTGTCCCTGGGCATGGCAGGGGGGTTGGCACTGGCTGCTCCTTGTGGTCCCTTCCAACCCTGACTGACTCTATGACTCCTAGGAGAGAGCAGATCCTACTTGACCTTCCTGGTCCTACAAAAAAGGATTTGGGCTGCTGTGAGAGGAGCTGCCCTGGAATGAAGCCAAGGCAGGGATTCTCTGTGCCAGGCTGTGGCACCAGGGTGACTCAGGCAGGCTCTGTGCCCGAGGCTGTCCCAGCCCAGGCTGTGACTTTGTTAACGTCAGGACTGAAGTAGACCTGGGTCACATCAGTGCTGATGATAGACCCCTTGGAGGAAAGCCCCAGGAGGCATAGGAAATGATGTCAGCTCCTGAGCAGCTCTGACAAGGCAACAATTACACCTGTCCTCTCCTGGCTGAGGTGACTCTGGCCCTCCAGGAGGGAGCTGGCAGCTAAGCTGCAGCAGCACGTTCATGCCATGCCTCAGCACTTGCTAATTTTCACTCTGGGTGACTCAAGCCATCACCAGCAGACAGGATTTGCAGCTGGACACAGTGCCCAGCACCAGTGGGCACCAGGGTCCAGTGGGTACCAGCGTGCAGTGGGCAGCAGCATGCTGGTGGCTTAGCAGCCCAGAGCCAGACATACACAAACCAAGTCCAGCTTGCTTCACACACACGTTCCTGTGCCAGCCTGCCAGTGCAGGTGGCTCACCCAGCCAAGTGGCCACTTCATAACACACTGCCAGCTCCAGCTACAGCAAGGACACCTCTCATTGGGTCAGGATGCTCAAGGCTTCCTCCAACCTGGCCTTGAACACCTCCAGCAAGGGGTCACCACTGAATTAAGCAGGTTGGCAGAGAGCTCCAAGCTCAGGCAGCCCAACCTAGCACCCAGCCCTGCCCAACCAACCAGACCATGGCACTAAGTGCCCCAGCCAGGCTTGGCTGCAACACCTCCAGCCACGGCCACTCCACCACCTCCCTGGGCAGCCCATTCCAATGCCAATCACTCTCTCTGACAGGAACTTCCTCCTCACAGCCAGCCTAGACCTGCCCTGGCACAGCTTCAGACTCTGTCCGCTTCTTCTGGTGCTGGCTGCCTGGCAGCAGAGCCCAACCCCACCTGGCTACAGCCTCCCTGCAGGCAGCTGCAGGCAGCAATGAGCTCTGCCCTGAGCCTCCTCTGCTGCAGGCTGCACCCCCCCCAGCTCCCTCAGCCTCTCCTCACAGGGCTCTGCTCCAGGCCCCTCCCCAGCCTTGCTGCCCTTCTCTCCACACCTTCCACCACCTCAACAGCTCTCTGCAATTCAGGAGCCCACAACTGGACACAGCACTCCAGGGCTGGCCTGAGCAGTGCTGAGCACAGGGGTGGGCACAAGAACCTCCCTTGTCCTGCTGCCCACACTGCTCCTGAGCCAGCCCAGGATGCCATTGGCTCTGCTGCCCACCTGGGCACTGCTGCCTCCTCTTCAGCTCCTCTCTGCCTGGCTGCTCTCAGCCACTCTGGCCCCAGCCTCTAGTGCTGCTTGGGGTTGTTGTGGCCAAAGCGTAGAACCCTGCACTTGGCCTTGTTCAGTCTCATCCCATTGGCCTCTGCCCACCCATCCAGCCTGGCCAGGTCCCTCTGCAGGGCTCTCCTACCCTCCAACAGTTCCACAGCTGCTCCTAGCTTGGTGTCACTGCAAACTCACTGATGCTGGCCTCAATCTCCTGCTCCAGATCACAAATAAAGACATTGAACAAGACTGTGCCCAGCACTGAACCTTGGGGCACAGCACCAGTGCCAGCTGCCAGCTGGATGTGGCACCATTCCCCACCACTCTGGTGTTGGTCCTTCCAGCCCCTAACATTCTGTGACTCTCTGATCACAGCACAAAGCCCAGCAAGAATCAGAGCAGGCCCTGAGTGCAGGCATGGGCACTTTTCTTCCCCATCAGGTATCTCTAGCAACAAAAGGTAGAGGGAGGACTGAAATCACAGACCCCCAACTACCTTCCAAAAGCACAGAAGGATGTTGGCATCAAAACAGAGCTCTGGCACCGTGTCCAAGTGTTTCTAAGGGTCTATCTACATTTGTCTCCTCAGCCCTGGACCCCAAAGCTCACCACAGACATTTCTCCTCAACGTGACTATTGCAGAAGACCTGGAAGAGGCTCTGGACAAAAACAGTCAGAAGGGAGGGGAGGGAGAACATCAGCAACTGCTTCCCTGGCACAGGGGGACCCCAGGCAGCACAGCTGCTCTCTTTTGGAGCTGTCAGAGAGGCAAATAAACTGCTGAGGGAGTTGCCACTGGCAGGCAGCACAATAGGTGATGCCAGAACAATGCTTCATGCAGTCAGAATCTTCTCTCCAAAACATTGCTCAGGCAGCCCAGGTCCTGCCTGAGCTGCTGGGCAGCAAATGTTGCTTGGAAAACAAACATGGGAGGCATAAAATCACTCAGGATCCAGATTCCATCTTTCTCTGTGATGAAGGAGAGCACAGACACGTCTCAGTCCTGCAGCAGCCCTCTCCTGCCTGCTCCCAGGCAATGTCAGGGGAAGGATTTCAGGACATGCTCCTCAATTCACTCCTCTCCCTGTCTCCAGCCAGGGCCAGCTGTCCTGACAGCACCCACTCCTGCTGGCAAAAAGCTGTCCTGGGCTCTGCAGCAAGTCACACACCTGCAGGGGCAAAACACAGCCTCAGGCTGGTTCTGGCAGCCTGCCCTTGTGTGCCCGTGTGGGGAGCCACAGCAGCTCTCAGATGGACACCAGCCACTCCCTGCCCTCCTTCCTGCCCAGGGCCTCCCCGGGAGGGAGGATGGGGAGGTGGAAGGAGGAAGGGGGCAGGCAGAGGAGGCAGGGGGCAGGCAGAGGAGCAAGGGGGCAGGCAGAGGAGGCAGGGGGCAGGCAAAGGAGCAGAGGGGCAGGCAGAGGAGGAAGGGGGCAGGCAAAGGAGCAGAGGGGCAGGCAGAGGAGGAAGGGGGGCAGGCAGAGGAGCAGGGGGGCAGGCAGAGGAGGAAGGGGGCAGGCAGAGGAGCACGGGGGCAGGCAGAGGAGCAGGGGGGCAGGCAGAGAAGGCAGGGGGGCAGGCAGAGGAGGAAGGGGGCAGGCAGGGGAGGAAGGGGGCAGGCAGGGGAGGAAGGGGGCAGGCAGGGGAGGAAGGGGGCAGGCAGGGGAGGAAGGGGGCAGGCAGGGGAGGAAGGGGGCAGGCAGGGGAGGGAGGGGGCAGGCAGGGGAGGGAGGGGGCAGGCAGAGGAGGAAGGGGGCAGGTGGAGGAGGATCATACAGTGCCAGACAGCCCTGGCAGAAGATGTGGGGAACCAACAGAGGAGCTTTCTGCATGAAGACCCAAACCATAGACCCTGAACTTGCCTGCAGGCAACAGGAAAAGTCCAAGCCTGCACCCTCTGCTTCCTTGTGCCCAGTACACTGAGGTGACATTGAGCTGCCAAAACCATCCCTACTTTGACCCCATCACGGTGGTCAACCAAAGGTGTGATGAGAGGGAAGCAGTTTGGTTGTAGCCCATAGCTATTTTCTTAGGCTTCTTCAGCTGCTTAGGAGGCAGGCAGCAAGTCCCTGCACCTCCAACCCCTTGCTGCCTTCCCTGGCAACGCAGAGGAGCATTTACAAAGGACCAGCTTCAACTCCAGAGTCAAACAGGGACCTTTCTGCACCCCTTAGCCACAGGCCTGACCAATTCTGCTTCCAAAGGGACTCTCTGGTCAGGCTTCAAGCTCTGGAGTTTTTCTCTGCCAAGGACTGGAGACCAATTTCAACAACAAAACCATCAGTAAGATGGGGGGGGGAACAAAACCCAAAGCCAGGGCTGTGTGTGATCTGTTGTCATGGATCCACCACTGCCACAAGGGACAGGCAGAGTGGAGTCTGAGATGTTCTGAAGTTCTCACACAAGGGTGTGGGGTTTTTTTTCCTGTGGGGAGGAGGAGGAGGTTGTCACAGAGATGGCAGAAGCTGGAGTCTACAGCCCTGTGTTTGTGCTGCTTCAACTCGTTCACCCACACACCCTAAAGGGATGCTCTGGTTTCTGATGTTGCTGTTTCTGCTCCATCCCACGTGGAGTGAATCAGTGTGGTTTAGATGGTCCTCCCCTCCAAGTGTTTCTTTTGGATCTCTGCTCTTCTTTCCCTCTCTCTCTGTTGTGTAAATGTCAGAAGGGAGCCCTTTGCTCACCTACCCCAAACCTCCTTTCTCTTCCTAATCCACTCCAATAACATTCAAGAGAGTAATTTTTGGTGAAGTTAGTGGAATAATATCTGTATGGAGCTCATCTGAGTGAGAGGAAAATAACCAAGCACATTGATGTTACTCTTCATTGCTTCCTCACAGCTTGCTCTGAGTGCTGGGACAGCAGATAGAGTAACAGCTAGAGATCATAGAAGCAGGCAGGGCTGGAAGGGACCACAAGGATCAGCCAGTTCCAACCCCCTGCCATGCCCAGGGACACCCTACCCTAGAGCAGGCTGCACACAGCCTCAGCCAGCCTGGCCTCAAACACCTCCAGCCATGGGGCCTCAACCACCTCCCTGGGCAACCCCTGCCAGCCTCTCACCACTCTCCTGCTCAACAACTTCCTCCTCACCTCCAGCCTCACTCTCCCCACCTCCACCTTTGCTCCATTCCCCCCACTCCTGACACTCCCTCACAGCCTCAAAAGTCCCTCCCCAGCTTTTTTGTAGCCCCCTTCAGATGCTGGAAGGCCACAAGAAGGTCTCCTGGGAGCCTCCTCTGCTCCAGCCTGCACAGCCCCAACTCTCTCAGTCTGTGCTCACAGCAGAGCTGCTGCAGCCTCTCAGCATCCTCCTGGCCAAGATGAGGGTCTTGAACGAAACAAAGCTGCCAGGTAAGAGGAACTGAACATTACAGGGAGAGAATTCATGACCCTTATCAAGGAATCACTGTAGTTGGAAAAGACAACTGGGATCAAGTCCAAACATTGAACCTACTCTACAAAGTCCAGCCCTAAACCAGATCCCCCAAGCACCACATCCAAATGATCTTATTCCCTCGCTTGTTTTATTTTTGCTGGTTTCAGTGAGCTTTGCAGGGCAGTTTGCACCTCCTCTTCTATGTATTTCAGCCATGTAATTGTACTGGACAGAGGACCAGCTGATTAAATGTCAGCCCTACCACTGAGCCATGTCACAGCCTGGCTTTAACCTGTTTAGTCTAACAGATCAGTGTTTAGAGCTGAGCAAGGCTGCAGAAACGAAGCTAATGCAAAGAGAGCCTCACTGAACTTGCTCAATCCATAAAGCTCCCTCTGTTTTCAGCCTTCAGCCCAGCATGTTTTGCTGAAGCTAAGCTCTGCAGCTTAAATTCAGGATTTGCCCATCAATTTCAAACGAGAGGCATAAGCAGCTCAGAGCTTTGCAGTGCTGCAGTGTGATGGAAGACACATGGCTTAGCACTGCTGACTTAACCACAAGGAGCCTGGCAGACCAAATCACTCACTTGCTCTTTGTTTTCCTCCTTGACCTCCTTGAACAAGACAAGACCCTCAGGAGAAGAGCCCTTTCACAGACCAGTCAGGTGCTTGGAGACAGGAGAAGGCAGCAGACAGGGTCTCACCATCACAATGAGGAAAGGGCCTATACAGTCTGAGAAGAGTCACAGAATGGCTCAGGCTGGGAGGGAGCTCAGAGCTCAGCTCCTCCAACCTCCACACCATGCCCAGGGACACCTCTCAGCTACACTCAGCTGCTCAAGGCCTCATCCATCCTGACCTGCAGCACCCCCAGCAAGGAGGCAGCCACAGCCTCCCTGGGCAGCCTGGGACACACTCTCAGCACCCTCACACTCAGCAACTCCTTCCTCAGCTCCACTCTCAGCCTGCTCTGCCTCAGCTCCAAACCATTGCCCCTTGGGCTGTCTCTAGAGCCCCTGATGCAAAGTCCCTCTGCAGCCTTCCTGCAGGCTGCCTTCAGCTCTGGGCAGGCAGCTCTGAGGTGCCCTTGGAGCCTTCTCCTCTGCAAGCTGCACCCCCCCAGCTCCCTGAGGCTGTGCTCACAGCAGAGCTGCTCCAGCCCTTGGAGCACCTTTGTGGCCTCCTCTGGCCTCCCTCCAGCAGCTCTGTGCCCTTATGCTGGGGCCAGCAGCACTGGAAGCAGTGTCCCCTGCACTGACTGAAACCACCAGCTTCAAATGACTTCACCAGCTCCCTGGTAACCTTCATCCCTTGCTACTGCCCTTCCATGTGGTGCAGGCTTGGGAGAGGCAAGAGCAAAGATGTAAAGAAAAGGAAAGATGTAAACTAAAAGGAATCAAAGGAAAGACAAAGAGAGAGATGTTGAGGTGCTGGCAGGTGTGGAGAGAAGGGCAGTGAAGCTGCTGAAAGGCCTGGAACACAAACTCTATAAGGAGAGGCTGAGGGAGCTGGGGGTGTGCAGCCTGCAGCAGAGGAGGCTCAGGGCAGAGCTGATTGCTGCCTGCAGCTGCCTGCAGGGAGGCTGTAGCCAGGTGGGGTTGGGCTCTGCTGCCAGGCAGCCAGCAGCAGAGGAAGGGGACAGAGTCTGAAGCTGTGGCAGGGCAGGTCTAGGCTGGATGTGAGGAGGAAGTTCCTGGCAGAGAGAGTGATTGGCATTGGAATGGGCTGCCCAGGGAGGTGGTGGAGTGGCCGTGGCTGGAGGTGTTGCAGCCAAGCCTGGCTGGGGCACTTAGTGCCATGGTCTGGTTGGTTGGGCAGGGCTGGGTGCTAGGTTGGGCTGGCTGAGCTTGGAGCTCTCTTCCAACCTGCTTGGTTCTGCTTAGGTTCTTGTTTCAAGGGTTCCAAACCCACACAGAGGGCAGAAGAGGCTGACCCACGCCTGGCAGGTGGCACCAGGAGGGTTTATGTAACAGCAGCAGCTCTCGGGGAGCAGCAGCCTCTTGTTTTCCCTCTGCACATCAGCGACCCCAACGCCCTCCCGGCAGACAAAATCCCTCCCTGCTGCGAGCTCTCCTGGTGCTGCAAAGCACCACAGGGCACAAAACCACTACGGCGGTCCCGGGGCTGGCTGTCAAGCTGCATTTGCCGGCGGCTGGGAAAGCAGAGCAGACAGGCGGCACAGGCAGCGCTGAGCAGCAATTAGCGGGGCCGGGGAGCCAGCAGAGAGCGGGGGGGAGGCGAGGGGGAGGGGAGGGGGAGGGGGGAAGGGGGAAAGGGAGGGGGAAGGAAAAGGGGGAAAGGGAGGGGAAAGGAAAAGGGGAAAGGGAGGGGAAAGGAAAAGGGGAAAGGGAGGGGAAAGGAAAGGGGGAAAGGTAGGGGAGGGCAAGGGGGAAAGGAAGGGGAAAGGAAAAGGGGAAAGGGAGGGGAAAGGCAAGGGGGAAAGGGAGGGGGAAGGAAAAGGGGGAAAGGGAGGGGAAAGGAAAGGGGGAAAGGGAGGGGAAAGGAAAAGGGGAAAGGGAGGGGAAAGGAAAGGGGGAAAGGGAGGGGAAAGGAAAAGGGGAAAGGGAGGGGAAAGGAAAGGGGGAAAGGGAGGGGAAAGGAAAGGGGGAAAGGGAGGGGAAAGGAAAGGGGGAAAGGGAGGGGGAAAGGAAAAGGGGGAAAGGAAGGGGAAAGGAAAGGGATTGTGAGGTATCTGGAACTGGACCCAAAGCTGCTCTGGATCACAACCCATCAGCTCCAGGAGGAGTTACTGGATCTTGGCCTCCCTTTCTAAACACCTTCTATTCACTTGGCTCACCTCACTGTTACTCAAGCCTAGTTCACAACAACAGCAGCAACAGCAACAGCAGCAGGAGGAAATCTGGGGGCCTGCCTTTGCTTTGTCAGCTCAATATCTTAAGTGCAAGTTTATAGGCACACTCTGTATCTCATTAAATGCTCTCTCTTGTTTTGGGTCTCTTCCCTCCTGATTTATTTTGAGCTCAAAGCCTGTTCAGTGCAAGTGCCTCCAAACCTCCAGATGCTTAGACCACTGGGGAAAGAGCAAGGAGAGGAGGGGGGGAAAGTGAAATGCATCAACCATTACTGTCCAGCTTCATTTCACTCATGCCTTGGAAGAGTGAAACAAGAATGTCCTGCAATTTCATCTCCTCTGAGGGAAGAAACTGGAAGCAGCATGTTTGCTGCACACTCAACCCACTGAAAACCACAGAGATCAGCAAAGTCTCAGTGCAGCTCACAAGTGGACACTGAGACTGTTTACAGGCACAGGCGAGGGGAGGGGTTTTGTATGGCCCTGCCCTTGCAGCACAGCCGTGGAAGAGAACCAGAGAATCAAGCAGCTTGGAAGAGACCTCCGAGATCATCCAGTCCAACCTAGCACCTGGCCCTATCCAATCAACCAGACCATGGCGCTAAGTGCCAACCTAGCACCCAGCCCTGGCCAGTCAACCAGACCATGGCACTAAGTGCCAACCTAGCACCCAGCCCTATCCAATCAACCAGACTATGGCACTAAGTGCCAACCTAGCACCCAGCCCTATCCAATCAACCAGACCATGGCACTAAGTGCCAACCTAGCACCCAGCCCTGCCCAACCAACCAGACCATGGCACTAAGTGCCCCAGCCAGGCTTGGCTGCAACACCTCCAGCCACGGCCACTCCACCACCTCCCTGGGCAGCCCATTCCAATGCCAATCACTCTCTCTGCCAGGAACTTCCTCCTCACATCCAGCCTAGACCTGCCCTGCCACAGCTTCAGGCTCTGTCCCCTTGATCTTGCAGAGCAGGGGTCTAGGTTGGACTTGGTGCTTTGCCAACCTGCATGTTTCTGTGCTTCTGCTTATGCAGAAGGTGATGAAATGCAGCTGGCTGCTTGGCAGCCCAGAGACCTTGACAGCAGAATCCCCCAAAAGGTCAAGAGTGTTGGAAAGCCCAAGACCACCCTTAGACCTACCTTTCTGCTTCCCTACAGTGAAGTGAGCTGCGCTGCAGCTGGTCTGGGGAGCAGAAGTGAGAGCAAGCAGGGTTTAAGCTGTGTGAAGCAGAGGAGCTCCGCAGGAGCAGCCTTTGTCCTCGCGTTGCAGGGCAGCCCAGCTCTGCCAGATCTGGCAGAGAAACAGCTCAGGGAAAAATCCCCTTGTCATGCTGCCAGTGCCACTGCTAAACTGGGTTAACTGGCAGAGAGAGGAGGAGGTCAGCCAGACTTGCAGCACACAGCCTGAGTGGCTTAGTGGCAGGCCAGAAAGGAGAGTCAACCACTCTCCTCCTGCAGCTCCCATCAGAGAGACATAGAGTGGGCTGGGCTGGAAGGGACCTCCAAAGCTCATCCACTCCAAACCCCTCTACACTCAGCAGGGAGAGCCTCAACTAGATCAGGTTGCTCACAGCCTTGTCCAGCCTCACTTTGAATATCCCCAGGGATGGGGGTTCAGCCCCCTCCCTGGGCAACCTATTCCAGTGTTCCACTACCCTCATGGTGCAGAACTTATCCCTAATATCCAATCTAAATCTGCTCTGCTCTAGTTTGAAGCCATTGCCCTGGTCCTGTCCCTGCAGCCCTTTGCAAGCAGTCTCTCTGCAGCCTTCTTGTAGCCCCTTTCAGCTACTGGCAGGTTGCTATTAAGTCTTCCTGGAGGCTCCTCTTCTCCAGGCTGCTCACCCCCAGCTCCCTCAGCCTTTCCTCATAGCAGAGCTGCTCCAACCCTGTGATCATTTTCATGGTCTTCCTCTGGACCTGCTCCACCAGGTCCTTGCCCTTCCTATATTGAAGGTCTCCAGACCTCTCCTCTTCCTCCTACCCCATCAGCCCTCCAGCACTTTGCCCTCTCTTGTCCCCATCCTGGAGTGGATCACTCATTATGAAGCAACCCCTGAGTGGAATAAGGTTTGCTCTTTGAGTGCTCCTATTACCAAGGCAGACACAGCTGAGCCATAACTCAGTCATGAAAAGAAACCTCTCTGCCAGCCACAATTGTTTCAGTGCCTTGCCAGCTTGGCAGGGCTTCCCTTTGTTTTGGCTGGCTGAGGGTTCTTACTTTGATAACAACATTTATCACTTGAGATGAACACTGGCTAACATCAGGCTGCCACAAAAGGCTGCCATGAGAAAGCATCTGCCAGAGTAAAAAGGACTAATTCTGATCTCAAGTGTGTGCAAGCAGCTGCCCATGCAGCCAAGGCAACTTTTTGTTTGCATGCACAACCTGATCTAGTTGGGGATGCTCTTGCTTAGAATCAGAGAACAACCAGGCTGGCAGAGAGCTCCAAGCTCAGCCAGCCCAACCTAGCACCCAGCCCTGCCCAACCAACCAGACCATGGCACTAAGTGCCCCAGCCAGGCTTGGCTGCAACACCTCCAGCCACGGCCACTCCACCACCTCCCTGGGCAGCCCATTCCAATGCCAATCACTCTCTCTGCCAGGAACTTCCTCCTCACATCCAGCCTAGACCTGCCCTGCCACAGCTTCAGGCTCTGTCCCCTTGTTCTCTTGCTGGTTGCTTGGCAGCAGAGCCCAACCCCACCTCATCCCATGAAAATGCTGTAGAAGCAGGTGGGATGTGCAGGTAGGGAAAGATATCAGCTCTGGAAGAGGGTGGCAGAAGGTAGGAGGGAGATCCAGACTCCATCAAGCTGCTGAGGGGGAAAACACCACATGTTTGGCAGAGTGAAAGTAGTCATTGGTCAGAGAGTGACCAGGTCATGGTCAAGAGAAACAACTCCTTTCTGCTGCACCTCCTCTGCTAGCATCATAGTCTGTACCCAGCACTCATAGAAGCAACCAGGTTGGAAGAGACCTCCAAGCTCAGCCAGTCTAACCCAGCACCCAGCCTTGGCCAATCACTCCTAAATACAAAGGCCAATGTGCTTTAAAAGTTCCATTTGGGCACCTCAGCCCCCTGAGTTCAGGCTGCAGCTCCTCCTCCTGTGCTTTTAAGAGCCCTACAGAGTATTTAAGGTCCATTTGCATGGGCTTCTAGGCCATATTTGCATTCAAATGTCAAGCTTGACTGTGCAGTTCTGACAGCTGGAAAGGCAAAGGGAGAACAGTGACAAAATCAGGGTCAAGGCATGAGAGAGGAAGAGAATCAACAAAGCTGCAGGAGCAGAAAGGGCACAAAGCAGAGGGCAGGAGAGAAAGAGCAAGCAAGAGGGCTGGTGGAGTGCAGCCTGAGAGAAGACAGTAAGGAGCCAGGCTGGGGAAGTGACATCAGAATCATAGAATGTCAGGGGCTGAAAGCACCTTGAAACATCACCTGGCCCAGCCCCCCTGCCAGGGCAGCATCACCTACAGCAGATCACACAGGAAAGCATCCAGATGGTTCTTGAACATCTCCAGACAGGGAGACTCCACAGCCTCCCTGGGCAGCCTGTGCCAGAGCTCTGTCACACTCACAGGGAAAAACCTTCCTCAGGTTCACATGAGGCACTGCTGGAAATTTTGGGAGAGACTGAATCACAGAACCAAGCAGGTTGGAAGAGAGCTCCAAGCTCAGCCAGCCCAACCTAGCACCCAGCCCTGCCCAACCAACCAGACCATGGCACTAAGTGCCCCAGCCAGGCTTGGCTGCAACACCTCCAGCCACAGCCACTCCACCACCTCCCTGGGCAGCCCATTCCAATGCCAATCACTCTCTCTGCCAGGAGCTTCCTCCTCACATCCAGCCTAGACCTGCCCTGCCACAGCTTCAGGCTCTGTCCCCTTCTTCTGGTGCTGGCTGCCTGGCAGCAGAGCCCAACCCCACCTGGCTACAGCCTCCCTTCAGGTAGTTGTAGACAGCAATGAGCTCTGCCCTGAGCCTCCTCTTCTCCAAGCTAAATAGCTCCACAGCTGTCAGAACAGCTTTACAGGTGCATGAAGGAGAAGGCAGCCTGGCATTAGGGGCTCCTCATGACCCTTCATGGTGCCAAAAGTTATTGGGCTGGTATGAATACATCCCAGCTTCTCACTTCAAGGGGCACCTGCCAGGTTTTCCTTGTCCTTCTTGCAGGTGTTCTCCTGGCCTTGCCCTCAGGAGGGCAGCCCCTGGCTTACCACAGCCTTGCTCCTCACTGGCTAAGAGCAAGGACGGGAGGCACATCTGTGCCGAGTTCTTTGCTGAGGGCAAGGGAGGGACAAGCAGCAGGCATGGAAGTGGTTTTAGTGCAGGCAAGCGTCTGGAGAGATGTACTTGCTTGCTGGGAACACCTATAATTATCAGGCTGATAATGGAAAGCTGGAACCAGCAGCACCCAACACCTGCCCCATCGAGCCCCCTCCCACACATCCACACACCTACCCACATGGCACCCTGCTGAAGTGCCAAAGGCTGTGCCAGACCTTCTCAACTCCCTTTCTCCTCTTTGATGCTCCCAAAAAACTCCTCTTTGTTTCTCAGCTGGATGCCACAGCCTGCACCCAGATGGGCTTTGGGCTGTAATCCCTTTGGCCCAAGCCGTATATTGCACGCTCAGGAAAGCAAGATGCCCTTGAACTGCAGAGAATGCCCCCACTGAGCACACAAACCCAACCCTGAGCTCTGCCTGGGGGGGTAGAAAGGAGGGCAGAGGAAATCCTCTTATGCCAGCATCAGTGATGGTAACTGCAACCCCCCACAGCTGCATCTTCTGTGGCCCTCCAGCTATTCCCTTGCTGCTTGCACCCTTGTTCGCCCCCTCCCCTCCTCCTCAGCTGGTATCTTTGGTGGCTCTCAGCCAACAAAATGATCAGTCTTGTCTGAGGCAAATATTTGTACTGCCCAGAAACCAAAGAGAGTGTGAGAATGATAGAATAAAAGAATCACAGAACCAAGCAGGTTGGCAGAGAGCTCCAAGCTCAGCCAGCCCAGCCTAGCACCCAGCCCTGCCCAACCAACCAGACCATGGCACTAAGTGCCCCAGCCAGGCTTGGCTGCAACACCTCCAGCCACGGCCACTCCACCACCTCCCTGCCATGCCCATTCCAATGCCAATCACTCTCTCTGCCAGGAACTTCCTCCTCACATCCAGCCTAGACCTCCCCTGGCACAGCTTGAGACTCTGTCCCCTTCTTCTGTTGCTGGCTGCCTGGCAGCAGAGCCCAAGCCCACCTGGCTACAGCCTCCCTGCAGGCAGCTGCAGGCAGCAATGAGCTCTGCCCTGAGCCTCCTCTGCTGCAGGCTGCACCCCCCCAGCTCCCTCAGCCTCTCCTCACAGGGCTCTGCTCCAGGCCCCTCCCCAGCCTTGCTGCCCTTCTCTCCACACCTGCCAGCACCTCAACAGCTCTCTGCAATTCAGGAGCCCACAACTGGACACAGCACTCCAGGGCTGGCCTGAGCAGTGCTGAGCACAGGGGCACAAGAACCTCCCTTGTCCTGCTGCCCACACTGCTCCTGAGCCAGCCCAGGATGCCATTGGCTCTGCTGCCCACCTGGGCACTGCTGCCTCAGCTTCAGCTCCTCTTTCCCAGCACCCCCAGCTCCCTCTCTGCCTGGCTGCTCTCAGCCACTCTGGCCCCAGCCTGCAGTGCTGCTTGGGGTTGTTGTGGCCAAAGTGCAGAACCCTGCACTTGGCTTTGTTCAGCCTCATCCCATTGGCCTCTGCCCGCCCACCCAGCCTGGCCAGGTCCCTCTGCAGGGCTCTCCTACCCTCCAACACCTCCACAGCTGCTCCTAGCTTGTTGCCATTTGCAAACTCACTGCTGCTGGACTCAATCCCCTGCTCCAGATCATCAGTAAAGACGTTGAACAGGACTGTGCCCAGCACTGATCCCTGGGGGGCACTTGCATATGCCCATAGAGGAGATTCAAGATTATACATCAGGGCCTGTCTCAGCTGTGTGGCTTCTGTGTTACAAACAAGACTCCAGTGTGCCTGTTCGTTGTGTGGGTTGGTTTGGGTTTGCTTTGGGTACTGGCCAGCAACCACAGATAGTGTGAGAATGAGAGAAAAAAGAAAGAAAGAAATCTTTTCTACCTATTTCTGGCCAGCTTTGAGCCTTGGGGCAAGCTGTCAGACACCCTACAAGTGCCAGTGGCTTTCCAGTTCCCTCTGAAGAATGCCTTAGGAAGCTGCCTCAGTGATGTTTGGAGCACAAAAGGGTTGGGGCAGTACACTTAGGTGCCAGATTCTCCCTGACACTGTTGCCCCAGGCTGTTCCACTCAAAACAACCCAGCTCTGATTAAAAACATCCTGTGTGCAAAGTTCCTCAGCAAGCAAATAGCTCACAGAACATTAGGGCTTGGATGGGACCTTCACAGGCTTGGAAGGGACCTCCAGAGCTCAAGTGCAAGCCCCCTGCCAGAGCAGAATCACAGCCTGTAGGTCCTCACGTTTGCATAAATGGGTTAAACAGAACTGAAAACAGCATTTAGCCTTTTTGTGTGTTTGTTTGTCCCCTGCTGCTGGGTCTTGAACCTGCAGGAGGGTCCTGAACCTGCCCCACATCCGCAGCTTCTGCAGCAGCCAGAGGCACCAAAACAAAGGCTGAGGAGAAATTCCTCAAGCTCAAACTGCCCTTTTGGGCCAGAAAAAAAATCCTACTTCCCACTCCCCTGGCCACAGATAGAGTGGAGCAGAAGGTCTGGCTGCTGGTAGCAGGTAGCATCCAAGGGCTGGGTAGCAGAGAGGGAACCTGCACCTCCCATTGCCAGCAAGCCAAGAGGCACGTCCAAGCCCCAGCCCACACCCACTCCAGCGAGGCTGACTGCTGGCATGCAGCAAGGCTAAACATCTCTGTGGGTTAGAAGGCTAAACAAATAAGAGACAAAGAGCTCCTGTCCGCGGCAGCCTTTTGCCCTGGGAGAAGCAGTGAACCTGAATTCCCCAAGCGCAGCAGGCAGGCTGCGCCCGCGGCTGCGCTCCCATTAATCCCATCGGTTTGTTTTCCTGGATGCCCCAGATGCCATCCTTGCCCTGTCAGGAGTGCTCATCTGCTCTGGCTTGGGCTTGATTGCTCCTGTAGCCCGCTCAGCTTAACTCTATCTGTCGTGGGTTCGGTTGGGCATCGATGCTCTGAAACAGCGAATTCAACCCGGGGCACCGCCGCCAGCTTCATGAAGTGCTTCCAGCACCCACGGCAGGCAGAAACCCTGAGCTGGGGACAGCAGCAGCAGCATGGCTAAACTAGTGATAGTTGCCTGGCACATGGCACAAGGATCTTAAAGGGAGGCTTTTGGGGTTCTTCAAAACACTGCTCTATTTTTGTGTGTGCCTGGCAGCAGAGACAAACCCCATCTGGAAATGAGTCCCTTTGATACCAATCGCAAACTGCTAGGAAAACATTCCCACTGCAGGCACAATTACAGTCATTAGCCTGTTTTGAGCAGGGCTGAGCCATTCCATTCATTATCTCAAGGAGTTGCAATTCGGCAAACCCATAATTAATGGAAGCACGCTGGGAACAAGCATTTCTAGCCCCCGAAAGCCATCCAAGCACACTCTGAACTGGCATCACCTACAGCCTGTTTGTTTCACGGGGTGGAAAGCTCAGCTGGGGGCACACTGGAGGTGTGTGTGTGTGGAGGGGGATGTTGCAGAGCAAGGATATTGGAACTTAAAGTTTGCACCACGGAGGAAAATAACAAAACCAGCCCAGATAGAACAGGAAATGTGGACTGGATCATCTTGGAGGTCTCTCCCAACTCGGTTGATTCAATGAACTGAGGATGGACAGGAGAATCTTTGGGGGTCTTTTCCAGACTGGTTGATTCTGTGATTTCTTTCCTGTCTCCAGTGAATTACTTCTGGTGAAAGGCTTCTCAGCCTCTTAGCTACAGGCACACAGCTTTACACACAGAAAACTGTGCATGCACACACTGAGAGTGCTCTGCTGGGGGTAGCTATCCACACAGCTTTACACACAGAAAACTGTGCATGCACACACTGAGAGTGCTCTGCTGGGGGTAGCTATCCACACTGAACACTGTGCATGCACACACAGAGTGCTCTGCTGGGGGTAGCTATCCACACTGAACACTGTGCATGCACACACTGAGAGTGCTCTGCTAGGGGTAGCTATCCACACTGAACACTGCATGCACACACTGAGAGAGCTCTGCTGGGGGTAGCTATCCACACTGAACACTGTGCATGCACACACTGAGAGTGCTCTGCTAGGGGTAGCTATCCACACAGCTTTACACACTGAGCACTGTGCATGCACACACAGAGTGCTCTGCTGGGAGTAGCTATCCACACAGCTTTACACACTGAGCACTATGCACGTACACACTGAGAGTGCTCTGCTGGGGGCAGCTATCCACACAGCTTTACACACTGAACACTGTGCATGCACACACTGAGAGTGCTCTGCTGGGGGTAGCTATCCACACAGCTTTACACACTGAGCACTGTGCATGCACACACTGAGTGCTCTGCTGGGGGTAGCTATCCACACAGCTTTACACACTGAGCACTGTGCATGCACACACTGAGAGTGCTCTGCTAGGGGTAGCTATCCACACTGAACACTGTGCATGCACACACTGAGAGAGCTCTGCTGGGGGTAGCTATCCACACTGAACACTGTGCATGCACACACTGAGAGTGCTCTGCTAGGGGTAGCTATCCACACAGCTTTACACACTGAGCACTGTGCATGCACACACTGAGTGCTCTGCTGGGAGTAGCTATCCACACTGAGCACTGTGCATGCACACACTGAGAGTGCTCTGCTGGGGGCAGCTATCCACACAGCTTTACACACTGAACACTGTGCATGCACACACTGAGAGTGCTCTGCTGGGAGCAGCTATCCACACAGCTTTACACACTGAACACTGTGCATGCACACACAGAGTGCTCTGCTGGGGGTAGCTATCCACACAGCTTTACACACTGAACACTGTGCATGCACACACAGAGTGCTCTGCTGGGAGTAGCTATCCACACTGAACACTGTGCATGCACACACAGAGTGCTCTGCTGGGGGTAGCTATCCACACAGCTTTACACACTGAACACTGTGCATGCACACACAGAGTGCTCTGCTGGGAGTAGCTATCCACACTGAACACTGTGCATGCACACACAGAGTGCTCTGCTGGGGGTAGCTATCCACACAGCTTTACACACTGAACACTGTGCATGCACACACAGAGTGCTCTGCTGGGAGTAGCTAACCACACAGCTTTACACACTGAGCACTATGCACGTACACACTGAGAGTGCTCTGCTGGGGGCAGCTATCCACACAGCTTTACACACTGAACACTGTGCATGCACACACTGAGAGTGCTCTGCTGGGGGCAGCTATCCACACAGCTTTACACACTGAACACTGTGCATGCACACACTGAGAGTGCTCTGCTGGGAGCAGCTATCCACACAGCTTTACACACTGAACACTGTGCATGCACACACAGAGTGCTCTGCTGGGGGTAGCTATCCACACAGCTTTACACACTGAACACTGTGCATGCACACACAGAGTGCTCTGCTGGGAGTAGCTATCCACACTGAACACTGTGCATGCACACACAGAGTGCTCTGCTGGGGGTAGCTATCCACACAGCTTTACACACTGAACACTGTGCATGCACACACAGAGTGCTCTGCTGGGAGTAGCTATCCACACTGAACACTGTGCATGCACACACAGAGTGCTCTGCTGGGGGTAGCTATCCACACAGCTTTACACACTGAACACTGTGCAT
This sequence comes from Pogoniulus pusillus, assembly GCF_015220805.1. NCBI lineage: Eukaryota > Metazoa > Chordata > Aves > Piciformes > Lybiidae > Pogoniulus > Pogoniulus pusillus. The sequence continues at coordinate 38,764,941 of NC_087272.1, forward strand.
GCACACACAGAGTGCTCTGCTGGGAGTAGCTAACCACACAGCTTTACACACTGAGCACTATGCACGTACACACTGAGAGTGCTCTGCTGGGGGCAGCTATCCACACAGCTTTACACACTGAACACTGTGCATGCACACACTGAGAGTGCTCTGCTGGGGGTAGCTATCCACACAGCTTTACACACTGAGCACTGTGCATGCACACACTGAGAGTGCTCTGCTGGGGGTAGCTATCCACACTGAACACTGTGCATGCACACACTGAGAGAGCTCTGCTGGGGGTAGCTATCCACACTGAACACTGTGCATGCACACACTGAGAGTGCTCTGCTAGGGGTAGCTATCCACACAGCTTTACACACTGAACACTGTGCATGCACACACAGAGTGCTCTGCTGGGGGCAGCTATCCACACAGCTTTACACACTGAGCACTATGCACGTACACACTGAGAGTGCTCTGCTGGGGGCAGCTATCCACACAGCTTTACACACTGAACACTGTGCATGCACACACTGAGAGTGCTCTGCTGGGGGTAGCTATCCACACAGCTTTACACACTGAACACTGTGCATGCACACACTGAGAGAGCTCTACTGGGAGTAGCTATCCACACAGCTTTACACACTGAACACTGTGCATGCACACACTGAGAGAGCTCTACTGGGAGTAGCTATCCACACAGCTTTACACACTGAACACTGTGCATGCACACACTGAGAGCTCTGCTGGGGGCAGCTATCCACACAGCTTTACACACTGAACACTGTGCATGCACACACTGAGAGTGCTCTGCTGGGGGCAGCTATCCACACAGCTTTACACACTGAGCACTGTGCATGCACACACTGAGAGTGCTCTGTTGGGGGTAGCTATCCACACTGAACACTGTGCATGCACACACTGAGAGAGCTCTGCTGGGGGTAGCTATCCACACAGCTTTACACACTGAGCACTGTGCATGCACACATAGAGTGCTCTGCTGGGGGTGGCTACCCACTCAGCTTTACACACTGAACACTGTGCATGCACACACTGAGAGTGCTCTGCTGGGGGTGGCTACCCACTCAGCTTTACACACTGAGCACTATGCACGTACACACTGAGGAGGCAGCTATCCTGATGTCCTTCTCTATGCCTAGCTCCTTAGTGAAAGTAAAGGGGGAAAAGAACCGCACAGATTTAAAAGTAGGGGCAAAACCCCCAGGTCAGGACACCAAACCCAACAAGCAGGGAAAAGGTCAGCACTAAAAGCAAGTTGACAGGGAGCAAGGCAGCTCCCAGAGCAGAAAGCTGTGGGCATGTACTACTATTATTAGCCCTCTGGCTGGGAAGCAGCGACCTCTCAGCATGGTTTGAAGCTGCTGGCAAGCCACCGAGGGGTTTTCCTTGCACGTACACAGACACATCAGCCAGCCAGACACCCTCCCCCCGCAAAAGACTCCTGGGGAGCCCCTTCCCCGCCGCTCAGGTGAGACAGACAGACAGAGAGCACGACGCCGGCGCGGCTCTGCGGACTCACAGCTCGGAGTACAAGAAGTGCAGGTTGCCCACATTGTCTATGTAGTTTGCAGGACTTAGCCAAGGCAGGACCAGTAAGAGGAGAGCCTTCATTTTCAGTGCAGGGCTGGCACTGCTGCTAGGTGTCCTCTTGCCCACAGTCTCTCTCTGTGCTGGTGGGGCAGGGCAGCGCCAAGCCTCTGTGCCCAGCCAAGCCCCTTCTATGCCAGCCTTTCCATCCCAACGCAACGGTGGCACATGGTGACTCCAGCTCAAAAATCCCTTTTAAACTGAAGCTAGGCTGCAAAAAAACCCCATAATAACCATTGACCTGTAAGAGGATTACTCCATCTGACTCTCTCAGATGGGTAGACGTGGAGGTTTAGGGGCAGCACGGCGTGGCTGGCGTGGTTAATGCTGCAGAGGAGAGCGATGATGCTCAGGGAAGGGACCTGCCTCCTGCAGGATTCAGAGTGGCTCTTCAGAGGCAGCTGGTACGTTTACATCACTGCCCACAAGCAGATGGGTTGGGAGCTGAGCTGCATCACGGATGGGTGTAGCTGTCTTGATGAAAAGTGGGGGGGGGGGGGAGAGGAAATTATGCCCCCGTGGAGCTTTGGAAGCAGGAGCTATCAGAAGACCACACCTTTTTAAAGCCAAAGCGCCACAACAAGGGATGACAGACAACTGCTGGCTGCAGGCAGCTCCCTCTGAATTCCCCACGGACCCACCCAGAGGGCTCTGTGCAGACATAAAGCAGGCAATGATTCTCCTCTCAGGGGTTTGCTGTTGGGGTGGAGGATGGAGGCGAGAGCAAGCAGGTTAAATAATGCTTGCTATGGTCTGTGCCATGGCAACCAGCATCTAAAATCGTAACCACAGGACCACAGAATCAGTCAGGGCTGGAAGGGAACACAAGGATGATGAGAAAGTTGTCTCCTCCATCACAGAGGATAAAAGAGCAAACTCATCTTCTTCCCCCAGCAGCGACCTTCTCCCTGAGCAGGGCAAACAGTGATTTCCCCTCTGAGAGGGAGGAAGGGAACGAGCCTGACTCAGGCAGGAACAGCGAGGCACTGCCGACTGCTCTGCAGCCTCTCCTTTCATCTACTCCCTGAGAACACAAATCACATTCAGCCGAGATCTGATGGGTCCTGAGACCTTCTCACAGCTGGCACTGGGCTGCTCATCATTACTGAGAATTATTTTTGTTATAGAACCAGTCAGGGCTGGAAGGCACCACAAGGAGCAGCCAGTTCCAGCCCCCTGCCATGCCCAGGGACACCCTACCCTAGAGCAGGCTGCACACAGCCTCAGCCAGCCTGGCCTCAAACACCTCCAGCCATGGGGCCTCAACCACCTCCCTGGGGCAACCCCTGCCAGCCTCTCACCACTCTCCTGCTCAACAACTTCTTCCTCACCTCCAGCCTCACTCTCCCCACCTCCACCTTTGCTCCATTCCCCCACTCCTGCCACTCCCTGAGAGCCTCAAAAGTCCCTCCCCAGCTTTTTTGGAGCCCCCTGCAGATGCTGGAAGGCCACAAGAAGGTCCCCTGGGAGCCTCCTCTGCTCCAGCCTGCACAGCCCCAACTCTTTCAGGCTGTGCTCACAGCAGAGCTGCTGCAGCCTCTCAGCATCCTCCTGGCCCTGCTCTGGACACTCTCCAGCATCTCCACAGCCCTCTTGTCCCAGGGGCTCCAGAGCTGGATGAAGGACTCCAGGTGGGCTCTCAGCAGAGCAGAGCAGAGTGGGAGCTGCTTCAGCTCAGGATCAAGGTCACAGACACTTTTTCTCTATTTATACACCAGACTTAAGAGAACAAAGCATCAGCTCAGTCTGTGCCTAGGTATGCTAGAGCACAGTGTCCTCAAGGTGTGGTCTGAGCAGTGCTGAGCACAGGGGCACAAGAACCTCCCTTGTCCTGCTGCCCACACTGCTCCTGAGCCAGCCCAGGATGCCATTGGCTCTGCTGCCCACCTGGGCACTGCTGCCTCAGCTTCAGCTCCTCTCTGCCAGCACCCCCAGCTCCCTCTCTGCCTGGCTGCTCTCAGCCACTCTGTTCCCACCCTGCAGTGCTGCTTGGGGTTGTTGTGGCCAAAGTGCAGGACTCTGCACTTGACCTTGTTCAGTCTCATCCCCTTGGCCTCTGCCCACCCATGCAGCCTGGTCAGGTCCCTTTGCAGGGCTCTGCTACCCTCCAACAGCTCCACACCTGCTCCTAGCTTGGTGTCATCTGCATACTTGCTGGACTCAACCCCTGCTCCAGATCAACAAAGATATTGAACAGGACTGTGCCCAGCACTGATCCCTGGGGGACACAACCCCTGGGGGACCCTTGCACATGCCCATTTAGGAGAACCAACACTATCCATCAGGGACTGTCCTAGCTGTGTGGCTTCTGTGCCACAACCAACACTCTCATTTGCTTATCTATTGTGTGGGCTGGTGTGGGGCTGGTTTGGGAGTGTTTTTTTACCAGTTTCATGGCTACAGCCACATCAAAGAAACGTTAAGACAAAAAGGAGGGTCTAAGACCCAGTAAAGCCAGCTCTAGGTACAGCAAAGGGAAAGGATCTTTGCACTAGAGCTGCAAGACTTCGTGGCTGGAGTCAGGAGAGAGATAATCTCAGTGACAGCAGCTCGCAGCACGCTGTCAGCCCCTGTACCTGCTTTGCTGTTGAGATTCATGTTTGAGGGCTGTCAGAGAAGGGCACTGGGCTGGCTGCTGCTTCTGTCATCTTTTAGGCTATGAGCTAGCCACAACTTCAACAGAGAAAGCCAGAGCCAGAGCTGGGGTTGGGCAAGGGAACCCAAATCTGCAAACACTGAGCCCCTAGCACGTGAAGGGTAGGCTCCTGACCCCTGGTGTGGGGGGTCAAAAAGGCCTTTTACCACTGCTTTTTTCATTTCCTTTCCAGTAAGGCAAAAGGGTCACATCTTTTGGTTGGTTAAACCACCCTGCCTTGAGTGAGTAAATTGCTCGTGAGGATGCAGATGCTGCAGGAAACGAGGTCTCCAGTTCACGCGGGGACACGCTTGAATGGCAAGCTGCAGAGCCAGCTCTCACTGCAGCCTTCAAGACCCTGAAGCCTGCAGCCATGTGAACACTCTTCTGTTCTCTGGCTCACCAGAGGTGCTCTGACCCTCAGCATGACCACGTCTGTGCAGCAGTGTGCCCCCCAGAAGCTGTGTGCAGGCTGTGGGCACCCAGGGCTCACTCCACAACACGCAGGTTAGAAGCGCAGCTCACATCTGCAAACCACAGGGGAAGGAATCCCACTGGACAGCAGCCACAGGGCACAAAAAGGGCATCTCTTAGACCTCCATCCCTTCTCAAATCTGTTACCTGGACTATACACAACATTACAAGTTGCAAGTGACCTCCAGAGATCATCCTGTGGGTCTGGCATTGCCAACACCTTCTTGTGAGTCAGCCTCTCCAGTTCAAATCCCCCTCCTTAACCCCAGACACAGCAGGAGCTCTCTCCCATGAGGGTCTCACAAATGAGGTTCTCAGCATCAGATTGTCCAGGATGCAACTTGGTGGACACCTTCAGCTTCTCCATCAGGCTTGCTACAGCTTGGGGATGCCAGAACAGTCAGAGAATCACAGAGCCTTAGAGGTTGGAAGGGACCTCCAGAGGTCATCCAGTCCAACACCCCTGCCAAGGCAGCATCACCCAGGGTAGGTCACACAGGAATGCATCCAGGTGGGTTTGGAAAGCCTCCAGAGCAGGAGACTCCACAACCTCTCTGGGCAGCCTGCTCCAGGGCTCTGCACCCTCACTGCAAAGAAGCTTATACTCATGTTGTGCTGAAACCTTCTCTGCTCCAGTTTGCATCCATTGCTCCTTACTGCTGCTGAGCACCAAAAAGAGCTCAGCTCCAGCCATTTGACACCCATCCCCCAGATGTTTGTAGACACTGATCAGGTCCCCTCTCAGCCTTCTCTTCTCAGGACTAAACTGTGTCAAAGCATTTCTCTGCCTTCAGAAATCACAGCCCTCAATGCATCTCTTCACTCACAGGGTCACAGAAACACTCAGGCTGGAAAAGTCCCTCAGGATGACCAAGTCCAACCCAGAACCCTGCTCTGCAAGGTGCACCCTAAACCATAGCCCCAAGCACCACATCCAAACCACCTTTAAACACAGCCAGGCTTGGGGACTCCCCCACCTCTCTGGGCAGCTCATCCCAGTGCCTGACCACACTTGATGGGAAGAAATCCCTCCTAATGTCCAGTCTAAACCTATTCAGTGGCAGCTTGAGGCCATTCCCTCTCATTCCATCACTAATGACCTGTGACAGACCAGCACCAACCTCTCCACAAGGTCCTTTCAGGTAGCTGTAGACAGTGATGAAGTCTCCCCTCAGCCTCCTCTGTTTCACACTACCCATCCCCAGCTCCTTCAGTCTCTCCTCATCAGATTTACTCCCCAGGCCCTTCTCCAGCTTCCTTGCCCTCCTCTGCACTGCCTCCAGCACCTCCACATCCCACTTGTATTGAGGTGCCCCAAACTGAACACAACACTCGAGCTGTGGCCTCCCCAGAGCAGAGCCCCAGGGGACAATCCCCTCCCTGCTCCTGCTGGCCACAGCACTGCTAATCCCAGCCAGGATGCCTTTGGCTTTCTTTGCCACCTGGGCACACTGCTGGCTCCTATTGAGTGGTTTGTCCATTACAACCCCCAGGTCCCTCTCTGCAGGCAGCTCTCCAGCCACACTGCCCCAAGCCTGCAGCCTTGCTTGGGGTTGTTGTGACCTAAGTGCAGGACCTGGCATTGACCTTTCTTTCACAAGGCAGCAGATGCCAGGCAAGAGCAGCAGCACTTTCTCTCACTCAGCAACACACAGCCTTCAGCAGCAGACCTCTCCTTACAGAGCAGCCCAGCTGCTCCCTGGAGAGATCATCCCAGAGGCAGGAGAGTGGTTGTCCTGACCACCAGAAGAGGCCAGGCTGGCAGGGGATATCCATCCAGACTGCCCTTCCACACCCTGCTCTGTGAGCCCCACGGTGCAAGGTGCTGGTTGGGCTCTCACCTGGGAGGAAGGAGCACTCAGCTCCAAAGACCAACACCACACCAGAGCATTTTCTGCTCTACTTCTCATATAGGTCATTGGTGATTCAGAACAGGCTTGAAGAAAGGGCAATTATAAAACTCTTAATGCACTACTGAAATATTTAAGGTTGCTCAGCTTCCCCAACCTCACAGATCTCCTTGGATGGCTAAATCCAGGCTTCCATTATGCAGCTAACCACATGGTGCCCAACCAAAGCACTCTGAAAGCATCTGATGCTTAAAAATAGCAGTGAGGCTCTGCACTAAATTCAGCCCTAAATTAATCATAGAACCAAGCAGGTTAGAAGAGAGCTCCAGGCTCAGCCAGCACAACCTAGCACCCAGCCCTGCCCAACCAACCAGACCATGGCACTAAGTGCCCCAGCCAGGCTTGGCTGCAACACCTCCAGCCACAGCCACTCCACCACCTCCCTGGGCAGCCCATTCCAATGCCAATCACTCTCTCTGCCAGGAACTTCCTCCTCACATCCAGCCTAGACCTGCCCTGGCACAGAACTTGAGGCTGTGTCCCCTTCTTCTGGTGCTGGCTGCCTGGCAGCAGAGCCCAACCTCACCTGGCTACAGCCTCCCTGCAGGCAGCTATGCAGGAAATGTTTCTTTGCATTAACTGCTGGTTTAAAACTGCAGGGTTTTATTCTTTTGGGTTGTTTTTCTTTTCATGAAGAGTGAAGGAAACAAACAAAATAAAGCACATCCTGAAAAAATGTGGGACATTAATCTGGGGTGTAACACCCAGGATGGATACTCAGTGGAGAAACAGTCTCAAGCTGTGCCAGGGGAGATCTAGGCTGGATGTGAGGAGGAAGTTCCTGGCAGAGAGAGTGATTGGCATTGGAATGGGCATGGCAGGGAGGTGGTGGAGTGGCTGTGGCTGGAGGTGTTGCAGCCAAGCCTGGCTGGGGCACTTAGTGCCATGGTCTGGTTGGTTGGGCAGGGCTGGGTGCTAGGTTGGGCTGGCTGAGCTTGGAGCTCTCTGCCAACCTGCTTGGTTCTCTGAACTCTACTTTCAGGCAGTCTGGTAATAGATGAAGATGAATTTATCCACCAAGCTGGGCATCAGGAGCTGTCTGAAAAAAAAGAAGACCTTTAAGGTCATCCAGTCCAATCACAACTGTGTGCAGTTCTGGAGCCCCCAACACAAGAAGGATGTGGAACTGTTAGAGCAACAGAACAAGGGGACTGGCTAGGGCTGGGTGCTAGGCTGGACTGGCTGAGCTTGGAGTCATCTTCCAACCTGCTTGGTTCTATCAAACTGAGGCACTGGGAGAGCACTGCAGACAGCTCACCTCTGCTCTTTCCTACCTGCCATCTCCATGTGGTGCCATGAAGCAGAGCACAACAGAAGCTCTCCAGCACTTTCAGACAACTTAATGCCCCTTTTTTTTTCCCCAGTTGCCATTTCCTCTAAGGAAGAGCTGGATGCAAATTTTATCATCTCTCAGCAACAACTTACTGTGTCTGGAAATGCTGCTGGAGGTGGCCACGCTGCAGGACCTCTGAGCAGTGTGCTGTGAAAGGGCAGCTCACCAGGAGCTTATCCAGGAGGTTGTGCACCAGGATGCTGGACTTCCTGCAGCTCTGCAGGACCACGAGCTTGCGGTCCATGGGGCAGAAGTCCTTCTCCAGCAGGAAGCTGGTGAGGCAGGCTGTGCAGAAGGTGTGGCCACAGAGGGTGTCCAAAGGCTGGAGCAGAGGCTGCAGGCAGATGTGGCAGATCAGATCATCGTCCACCTCCTGGGCGTAGCTGTACAAGTGGTTCTCGTCGGCAGGATGCGCCTGGCCGCAGGCGGCGCAGAGCGGCAGGGAGCTGCCCTCCATCTCTGCTCCTTTTGGCTCCTGGGCACAACTGGCGTGGCTCAAAAGAGGGCAGGCAGGAGCACTCGACCTGCTTTCTACTGGGGAGAGCTGCAGCGAGGCTTGTGTGCCATCAGATCTGCCTGGGGAAGAGAACAGAAGGGAGATGTTAGAGACTGAGAGCATCTATCCAGACATAGAGCCACAGCATTGAGCAGGTTGGAAAAGACCTCTAAGATCATCCAGTCCAGCCTATCACCTGACTCTTCTCATTAACTAATCCATGGCACTGATTAACTAACCCATAGCACTAATTACCTAACCCATGGCAGTGCATATAAAAATCACAGAAGCAGCCAAGGCTGGAAGGGAGCACAAGGAGCAGCCAGTCCCAACCCCCTGCCATGCCCAGGGACACCCTACCCTAGAGCAGGCTGCACACAGCCTCAGCCAGCCTGGCCTCAAACACCTCCAGCCATGGGGCCTCAACCACCTCCCTGGGCAACCCCTGCCAGCCTCTCACCACTCTCCTGCTCAACAACTTCCTCCTCACCTCCAGCCTCACTCTCCCCACCTCCACCTTTGCTCCATTCCCCCCACTCCTGCCACTCCCTCACACCCTCAAAAGTCCCTCCCCAGCTATTTTGGAGCCCCCTTCAGACCCTGGAAGGCCACAAGAAGGTCCCCTGGGAGCCTCCTCTGCTCCAGCCTGCACAGCCCCAACTCTTTCAGTCTGTGCTCACAGCAGAGCTGCTGCAGCCTCTCAGCATCCTCCTGGCCCTGCTCTGGACACTCTCCAGCATCTCCACAGCCCTCTTGTCCCAGGGACTCCAGAGCTGGATGCAGCACTCCAGGTACCTTTGTATCCATATATCCTTTCTATCCAGGCAGAAATGATTTAAGCATCTCCAGAAATAGGAGTTGAAAAAAACTGAAACAATGAAAATCCAGACATAGAATCACAGAATCAGTCAGGGTTGGAAGGGACCACAAGGAGCAGCCAGTTCCAACCCCCTGCCATGCCCAGGGACACCCTACCCTAGAGCAGGCTGCACACAGCCTCAGCCAGCCTGGCCTCAAACACCTCCAGCCATGGGGCCTCAACCACCTCCCTGGGCAACCTCTACAAGCCTCTCATCACCACTCTCCTGCTCAACAACTTCCTCCTCACATCCAGTCTGAACCTACCCACCTCCAGCTTTGCTCCATTTGGATGCAGGATGGAGGGTAGGAATAATGGTTACTGCCCAAGCCACCTGCTCAGCACAGCAAAGGAGAGGAGCAGCTGCACCTGCCACACAGGAGCACAGGCACTGCACAGGCAGCCCTAGAGGGAGAAGAGTTTGGGGATTGAGATTTTTATTACAATCACAAAATGGGTTTGGAAGAGACCTCCAAAAAAGCCTGGCTGGGGCACTTAGTGCCATGGTCTGGTTGGTTGGGCAGGGCTGGGTGCTAGGTTGGGCTGGCTGAGCTTGGAGCTCTCTTCCAGCCTGCTTGGTTCTATGATTCCAAAGCTCATCTACACACAAGCCAACCTCAGGAGCTTCAACAAGACCAAGTGCAGCCAAGCACAAACATTTAACACGTCAGCCTCAGACACCCACGTTTGGAGGGCAAAGGAGAGGAAGAGCAGCAGCAATCAGCACCCATCTGCCTGGGACTGAGCACAGTTCCATACAGAACAGCATCTCCTACTCCTGCAAGGCTCCTGGGCAATGAAACTGTACAACCTGGCAGGTTTTTTTCTGGCATCACTGTGCAATGGCAGCTCCACTAACTCTAACCAGATGCTAAAGTGTCAAACACTCACTTTAATGCCCCTCTTAGGCAGCAATTATTGCTAAGTGGATGTACAACAATATTTCTTTTTGCTTGCAAGGCTGAGCTCTGCCTAAGCTTTGCTCCCTCCCCATTAGCAGCAGCTTCACTTGAATTAGAATTGCTGCCTGCTGGAAGATTTGAAAGCAGCAAATGTTGCCTTCTGTTAAACAATGGTCAGCAGAAGAGGTTTTGGTATAGGGAAAAGAAAAAGAGCATCTTTAAGTGCAGGGAGAAAAAGCTCTGCCTGATGTCTTAGCACAAGGGTTCTGGAACCCCTCTCCCAGGAAAGATCTGGAGGTGCTGGAGCATGGCCAGAGAAGGAGACCTTTAAGATCATCCAGTCCAACCATAACTGTGTGCAGTTCTGCAGCCCCCAGCACAAGCAGGACATAGAAGTGTTGGAGCCAGTCCAGAGGAGGCCACCAAGATGCTGAGAGGGCTGCAGCAGCTCTGCTGTGAGCACAGGCTGAGAGAGTTGGGGCTGTGCAGCCTGGAGAAGGCTTGGAGGAGACCTTGGAGTGGCCTTCCAGTGCCTGAAGGGGGCTACAAGAAAGCTGGGAATGGACTTTCTAGGATGCTGGGTAAAGATAAGATATGAGTGAATAGATCCAAGCTACACAAGGGGAGATTTAGATCAGACATTAGGAAGATCTTCAGCATAGAGTGGTTTAGGTTGGAAGGGAGCTCAAGGATCATCCAGCTTCAACCCCCTGCCATAGGCAGGGACACTTCCCACTAGATGAGTTCACTCATGGCCTCATCCAACCTGGCCTTAAACATCTCCAGGGAGATGGTGGAGCACAGAATCACCCAACGTGATCAGAGATCACATTGGGTGATTCTGTGCTCCACCACCTCCCTGGGCAACCTGTGCCAGTGTCTCACCAACACCTCCAAGGATGCTGACTCAACCACCTCCCTGGGCAACCCCTTCCAGGCTCTCACCACCCTCCTGCTGAACAACTTCTTCCTAACATCCAGGCTGAATCTCCTCATTTCTAGCCTGGTTCCATTCCCCCCACTCCTATCACTCCCTGAGAGCCTAAAAAGTCCCTCCCCAGCTTTCTTGTAGCCCACTTCAGATCCTGCAAGGCCACAATAAGGTCACCTTGGAGTCTTCTCTTCTCCAGACTGAATCTGACAAGGTGCAGGTGAATTACAAGTCCTTGCTGCTGTGCAGGGGAACAAACCCATCCCTGTTAATTAGTAACAGGCATGGAATTTTTAGCAGGACTTAATTCAAGCCCCGTGGCCTCTGTGACTTGGGAAGCTTACAGTAGCTAACAACATACATGCTGAAGAGAAGAAACCAAACCTATCACCTGCTTCTGGTTAACTGCTTCATGTGCAACCATGAGGAACATGGTTGCTGGACAGACCAAGCAAGACACAGTATGCCACAAGCAGCTCCTGGCACAGCTGGCAGCTGCTGGCTTGGACAGATTCACTCTGTGCTAGGTCAGGAACTGGCTGGAGGGCAGAGCCCAGAGAATGGTGGTGAATGGTGCCACATCCAGCTGGCAGCTGGCACTGGTGCTGTGCCCCAGGGGTCAGTGCTAGGCACAGTCCTGTTCAGTATCTTTACTGATGATCTGGAGCAGGGGATTGAGTCCAGCAGCAGTGAGTCTGAAGATGACACCAAGCTGGGAGCAGCTGTGGAGCTGTTGGAGGGTAGGAGAGCCCTGCAGAGGGACCTGGCCAGGCTGGATGGGTGGGCAGAGGCCATGGGATGAGAGTGAACAAGGCCAAGGGCAGGGTTCTGCACTTTGGCCACAACAACCCCAAGCAGCACTAGAGGCTGGGGCCAGAGTGGCTGAGAGCAGCCAGGCAGAGAGGGAGCTGGGGGTGCTGGCAGAGAGGAGCTGAAGAGGAGGCAGCAGTGCCCAGGTGGGCAGCAGAGCCAATGGCATCCTGGGCTGGCTCAGGAGCAGTGTGGGCAGCAGGACAAGGGAGGTTCTTGTGCCCCTGTGCTCAGCACTGCTCAGGCCAGCCCTGGAGTGCTGTGTCCAGTTGTGGGCTCCTGAATTGCAGAGAGCTGTTGAGGTGCTGGCAGGTGTGGAGAGAAGGGCAGCAAGGCTGGGGAGGGGCCTGGAGCAGAGCCCTGTGAGGAGAGGCTGAGGGAGCTGGGGGTGTGCAGCCTGCAGCAGAGGAGGCTCAGGGCAGAGCTCATTGCTGCCTGCAGCTGCCTGCAGGGAGGCTGTAGCCAGGTGGGGTTGGGCTCTGCTGCCAGGCAGCCAGCAACAAAAGAAGGGGACACAGCCTGGAGCTGTGGCAGGGCAGGTCTAGGCTGGATGTTGTTAGGAAGTTGCTGGCAGAGAGAGTGATTGGCATTGGAATGGGCTGCCCAGGGAGGTGGTGGAGTGGCTGTGGCTGGAGGTGTTGCAGCCAAGCCTGGCTGGGGCACTTAGTGCCATGGTCTGGTTGGTTGGGCAGGGCTGGGTGCTAGGTTGGGCTGGCTGAGCTTGGAGCTCTCTGCCAACCTGCTTGACTCTATGATTCTCTGATTCTAATGGAATGGTTGCTGTCTGGCTCTGGGAGGTGGTTATACCAGCAAAGGAGCTGGCACGGAGCTGCCACACAGATCCAGGCACTGCTTGCAGTCACTCCTAACACTTATGCACTGCCACCACAGGATACAATATGAATTTCCTGCCCTCTTAGGAAGCTTACAGCCTTGGTTCCTCTTTAAAGATGTAGAAGAGAGGGAGTTGGGCATAATTATCTATGGGTGTCCCTTCCAACCCCTACCATCCTGTGAGAGAGGGATTTACAAGTGACCTGCATCAAACCAGTTCCATTTGATTGCTCAGTTCATATGATCATAGAATCAGGCAGGTTGGAAGAGAGCTCCAAGCTCAGCCAGCCCAACCTAGCACCCAGCCCTGCCCAACCAACCAGACCATGGCACTAAGTGCCCCATGCAGGCTTTGCTTGAGCAAGGAAGACTTCCTCAGGTAGGTGATAAACCATAGTTAAGTGAAAGAAGGCAAAGGTTGGCTGAATGTCTCTTCCTTGTGACCTGTGCTTAGGGGAGAATGAGAGAGAGAAGTAGAGGGGAGGAATCCTGGCTGCCAACAGCACTTGCAACCTCAGCAGGGCACAGATGTCACCCTGGCAAGCTGCTCTCAGCCAGAGCCACATTAACAAAGACTCCCTGCTGCATGGATGACTCCAAAAGGAGCCTTTGGAAGTGGTCATAGTGGCCCAAGAGGACACCACCAGCATCTGCTGCTCTGCAAGGAGTTTTCAACAGGTCAGGTGCCAGCTTTAGCATCATTGCACAGTGCCTGGCACAGCTGGGCTTAAAGAAACCTAAACATTGCTCCATGAGAATCTCACAGCGTGGTGACACTGCAGTAAAGCAAGATCCAGTCCAAGGCAGAGACCTGAAGCACAGGGATATGGTGCAAATGAAGAAGGAAGAGCACTGCCAAGCCTGGATGTCCATATTGCTGAGCTGGAATGGGAATGGTCACACAGCATCATGGAATCATCCAAGGTTGGAAGGGACCACAGGGATCAGCCACTTCCAGCCCCACTGCCATGCCCAGGGACACCTCACACTAGGTCAGGCTGTCCTGAGTCTCATCCAGCCTCCAGGGATGAGGCTTCCACCATCTCCCTGGGCAACCCCTTCCAGGCTCTCACCACCCTCCTGCTGAACAACTTCTTCCTAACACCCAGTCTGAATCTCCCCATTCCAGCTTTGCTCTTCCTGGGGTTCAGGTTAATCAGCATTTCATTTCCAAGCCTGGAATACAGGGATGAGAATAATTCCTGAAGAAATGGTGTCTGCCTTCACTAGGTGGAAAGGATATCTTGAGAGCAAGAGTATAAAAGAGAAGTGCCCACAAACAGCTTTGATCAGGCTGCCCACAGCCTCAGCCAGCCTGGCCTTCAACACCTCCAGGGATCAGGCTTCCACCACCTCCCTGGGCAACCCCTTCCATGCTCTCACCACCCTCCTGCTGAACAACTTCTTCCTAACACCCAGGCTGAATCTCCCCATTTCTAGCATGAGACAGTCCTCAGAACTGCCACCACAAGGAAAGGCAGTACCACAGTGCCACATGCACACAGCAGGCTGCACAGACCTGAAGGAGCTGCATCTTAGAGGGTTTCACTGCTTAGGAATTCACAGCCAGCAGAAGCTCTTAAGAGAAAACAAAGCAGGTGCAGAGAAAGAGCAGGGACAGCAGAAGTGGAAAGCAGGCAGAGAGAAGGGAGGTGGTGGAAGCCTCATCCCAGGCTGGATGAGGATCTAGACAGCCTGATCTAGTGTGAGGTGTCCCTGCCCATGACAGGGGGGTTGGAATTGGATCATCTTTGTGATCCCTTCCAACCCTGACTGATTCTAGGATTCTGTGACTGCAATAAGTTCAGTGCAGAACCTAAGAAAGCTGGGGAGGGACTTTTGAGGCTGTCAGGGGGTGATAGGAGCAGGGGGAATGGAACCAAGCTAGAAATGGGTAGATTCAGCCTGGATGTTAGGAAGAAGTTGTTCAGCATGAGAGTGGTGAGAGCCTGAAAGGGGCTGCCCAGGGAGATGGTGGAAGCCTCATCCCAGGCTGAATGAGGCTGTGGGCAGCTCCAACCCCATGGCAGTGGGGTTGGAGCTGGCTGATCCTTGCAGTCCCTGCCAACCCTGGCTGATTCTGTGATTCTATGATAAGGCCTTTCATCTTTTGCACAGCCAGGCCTGTAGCTGTCCCACCCAAGGAAGCATTTAACCAAGCTGAAGTTGAAATCCTGACTTACCGTGGCAGTTGCACACAGGCAGCAGTGCAGCAAGAAGAGGGCTTGCTGAGCAGAGCAGCAGAGCTACACCCAGCCCAGCCCCACCATCAAATATTAACCCAGCAGATCAGGAGGCTGCACTTGGCAGCAGTGTGGCACAACATGGAAGAAGCTTAGGGGAGCAAAACAAAACCATAAGCAAGGCTAAAAGAGAAACTGTTTAATCATAGACTCAGGCAGGTTGGAAGAGACCTCCAAGCTCATTCAGTCCAACCTAGCACCCAGCCCTGGCCAAGCAACTAAACCATGGAAAAGAGCTAACACAGGAAAGAAGAATGAGATGCAAAATCACCAGACAAGGAGCCTGGAAAGGCAGCAAGTGGCTTAAAACCCCCATGGTGAAAGCCAAGCCAGGGAATGAGCATCACTGGAAAGCAGAAGAGTAACACACATGAGCTGCAAAATCAGCAAGGCAGAGAAATTCAGCTCCAGGAGCTCTGAAGTAGCATATTTCAGTATCTGAAGGGGAGCTACAAGAAAGCTGGGGAGGGACTTTTGAGGCTGTCAGGGAGTGACAGGGGTGGGGGGAATGGAACCAAGCTAGAAATTGGGAGATTCAGCCTGGATGTTAGGAAGAAGTTGTTCAGCAGGAGAGTGGTGAGAGCCTGGAATGGGTTGCCCAGGGAGGTGGTGGAAGCCTCATCCCTGGAGGTGTTTAAGGGCAGGCTGGATGAGGCTCAGGCCAACATGAGGTGTCCCTGCCCATGGCAGGGGGGGCTGGAACCTGCATTCAGATCTTCAATCACATTGGGTGATGCTGTGCTCCACAACCTCCCTGGAGGTGTTCAAGGCCAGGTTGGATGAGGCTCTGAGCAACCTGCTCTAGTGTGAGGTGCCCCTGGGCATGGCAGGGGGCTTGGAACTGGATGACCCTTGTGGTCTTTTCCAACCCTGCCTGATTGTATCTTGAAGATAATGAAGTCCTCAAAGGAAAGGATGGGCAGCATGTGAAGGGGAAATGGAATCTGAATAGTAGTTGGTTTGGGGTTTGGTTGTCTCTCTGTGCTTAAGTGACACCTTTGATGAGTGCTCTTATTTTGGACCCTAAGCCTGTGCATAACAAATCCTGCCTCTGCTGAATGCAAGGGGATGCCTTTGCTTGCTCTGCACCCCTGCCACACAGCCCTCTAGGAGGCAGAGGCACTGCTGACAGAGCTGTCCTGCTCCTGCTAGATCATGAGTGCAAAGTCATGCTGCATTCTTCCCCCAGCTCTGCATGGGCTGTGGTCTCTGCACAAGCATGGGCAGCACTAAATGATCCCAGCCACAGCAGGGCACTGCATGGCCAAAGAGGCTGGCTGCAGGCGTGGCAGGCAATGGTTCCAAGCTAAAAGCTCTCTGTGCTTCCAGAGATGGTTTTACCTGGCTGTCCTTTCACCACACCAGCTGTGAGCATGCTGCAATCAACATCTGCCTGTCTGGAGCCTGGGGACTGCCATCCTGCTTGTCAGGGTTGAAAAACAACTGCACAACGTTGCTAGGAGGCTTGGCATCTTCTGCAGTCACAGAGTGAGCTCTTGCATGAAGCACAGAAGGGCTCAGGGTGGAAGGGAGCCCAGAGCTCATCTCCTCCAACCTCCCTACCATGCCCAGGGACACCTCTCAGCTAGACTCAGCCTCATCCAACCTGGCCTGCAACACCCCCAGGCAGGAGGCAGCCAAAGCCTCCCTGGGCAGCCTGTACCACACTCTCTCCACCCTCACACTCAACAACTTCTTGCTCAGCTCCACTCTAACCCTACTCTGCCTCAGCTTCAAAGCACTCCCCCTTGGCCTGTCTCTGGACACCCTTAGGAGGCACTTGGTGCCATGGTCTAGTTGACTGGACAGGGCTGAGTGCTAGGTTGGACTGGATCAGCTTGGAGGTCTCTTCCAACCTGCTTGATTCTGTGAGAAGTCCTCCTCCAGCCCCAGCCCAGCTGCCAGTGGCTACACTGGGCAAGAGATGTGGGCATTGTCCCCATCTAGTGGCTTGCCCACAGCGGGTAGAGGGGAAGGAGCAGAGGTCCTCCTCCACCCTCCAGCAACAGCACAAAACCTTCAGGTTATGCAGGTTTAGCTGTGCCCATGCTCAGCACAGCACAGTCCTTGCTATGAGTCTGAGAGTCCTGTGAGAATCCAGGTCACAAGATCAGTTCACCTCTTCCCTGTTCTGAGTGTTATGAGGCAGCAGCTGGGATGCTCACACAAAACCATTTGCCATTAGCTAGAAGAAAATGGTGATGTTGTTGTGATTATCTTTCACCAGGCTGTCTCAGCTGCTAGCAACATCCCCCCTTGCTGCATTTTGCACCACTAAGAGCTTCTCTCTGACTGAACTCTTTCATAGCTACCACTGGCTTCACTTCACTGCTCAGAGTAGTGCTTGATTTGGAGGTCATTGGACAGCCAAACACAAGCAGGACATGGAAGTGTTGGAGCCAGTGCAGAGGAGGCCACCAAGATGCTGAGAGGGCTGCAGCAGCTCTGCTGTGAGCACAGGCTGAGAGAGTTGGGGCTGTGCAGCCTGGAGAAGGCTTCCAAGAGACCTTGGAGTGGCCTTCCAGTAGCTGAAGAAGGCTGCAGGAGGGCTGGGGAGGGACTATTGACAAGGTCTTGTCATGACAGGAGGAGTAGAAATGGGTTTGATGTGGCAGAGGGGAGACTGAAACTGGATGTTAGGAGGAAGTTGTTTGCAGTGAGGGTGGTGAGACACTGGCACAGGTTGCCCAGGGAGGTTGTGGAGCACAGAATCACCCAAAGTGATCTTTGATCACATTGGGTGATTCTGTGCTCCACAACCTCCCTGGAGGTGTTCCAGGCCAGGTTGGATGAGCCCTTGAGCAACCTGTTCTAGTGGGAGGTGTCCCTGCCTATAGCAGGAGGTTGGAGCTGGCTGAGCTTTGAGCTCCCTTCCAACCTAAACCACTCTATGATTCTAGAGAGCCCCATGCTCCAGCAACACCATTGTACAGCATTTTACATCCAAAAAGTGCATTTTACACCCCCAAAATTGCAGTCACTCCCATTTCAAGGAGCTATCTGTAAGATAAAACCCAAACCCATGTCATAGCTGCCACCAACCTTGGCACAGCTGTGCTAAGGCTAAAGGGCTGAGTCGGTCTAGGTTAAAGTTTGTTCAGAGGCAGGTGATAAAACACTAAGGTGCCTAAAACCTTATCACCATACCTTAGGATCAGCATTTTCTCTACATATATTTTTCTTCAAACCTGTTCTACCCACAGAGAAGTCCTTTTCTTTCTGCCAGAGATGCAATCAGCAGCAGAGCATCTCCAGTGGAGATTTCGGGCTGAGCTGAGATGCAAACCTCCAGTAGCTAGAAGAGAATTTGGCATCCCAGAGACACTGATTTAGCAGACCAGAGGTCAGCTTGGCTTTTAAGATTCCAGAACAGGCTCTTGGAGGAGAATGCACTTCAAAAGTCCCAGCACAGAATGTCCCTGAGACAAGCAGGAGCTCCCAAATCTCTCCTCTGCTTCGGCTCGACTTGCAGCCAGTTGTTTTCCCCAAAGCCTTTTCATTGTTGGTCAAAAAAAGTCCTTCTCTGACCTTAACAAGAATCAAAAGGCTCAGTGATGAAAGGCATTTCCAACTGCAGAGAAAAACCCAGCAGCACAGAAGGTGAACAACCTCCACTTTTTAAGCTGCAGCTCAAGCTGTGAAGCCCAACAGAAACATTTCATCCTCCTCCTGCACGCAAAAAACGCTTCAGAGACCAGAACCAGATTGCATGGGGTGGGGAGGGGAAAAAAAACCTCCCCCAGACCCCTTTGTGGCTCCTGCTGGAATGTACAGAATAAAGCAATGCTGGAAACAGGGGTTTGGGTGTTTTTTTTTTGGTTGTGGAATTCCATATCTGGAGTGTCTGGAATGTATGGAAACGCATCCTGCTTTTTCATGCCCCTCTCTCTCCTGCGCACACCCACACGAACCCGGACTGCTCTGCTGAGTTAGTGGGTACAAAGCTTCCCTCAGCGTGTTAGAACGAAGGAGATTCAGCCCAGGGAGCAGTTGGAGAGCATGAGGAAGAGCTGAAGGAGGATTTGAGTCTGAAGAAGGCAGAGCACATCCTACCCGCCCGGCAAGAAACGGAAGGTTAGGGGTCGGAAGGGACCTGGGGACGAACTCACCTCAGCAGAAGGTTGTCTTTCGGAGGAGACTTGCTTCTGGCACGCCTCTGGGTGGCAAACACTGTGTCAGCTGAGGTGAGAGTTTCCCTTCCTTGCTTTGTTAGCAGCAAATCCAGACTTGGAACCCCCAGCTTATGCCAGGACCACAAGCTCAGACTCCAGGTGCGGGGCAGAGTTGCAGCCCAGGGGGCAGGCTGTGGGTAACTGCTCCCCAAAGGCAGAGAGGCTTTACCTGCTCAGAGGAAGTCAATCATGAGGCCAAAGCAAGGCTGGGTGAGGAACTCCCCAATTGACTCCTAAAGGGCTTCCTAAACATGTGCTCACTCTAATTGGCATAATAAATGCCAGGGGCATTTCACATACTCAATTAGCAAATTGCAGGGCTACTTATGTAACAAAAGGTGCTTCAGGGCTGCTCCTGCTGCCAGCCTCACCAGCACCACCAGCTTGCTCCCAGCCACTCGACCTAATGACAGCAACTCTGTGTGACTGCACAGCTGCCTGCCCCTGCTGCCTTTCAGCATGCCAGGAGCTGAGGAACAGCTAACTCAGTCCCTGCAGACCACGTCAGGGAGTGCAGCCCCAGTCCTTGCTCCCAGTAGGGCACCTCTGTGAGCAGTGCCATGTGTCTGCCCACTCCACTCCTGTGTTTCAGAGCAAGAAAGTGTGGCTCTGCAGACCTCTGTGGAGCCAAGAGGTGCTCCAGCCAGGTGCTCCTCGGTCTAGAGAGCCTCTGGAGACCCACACCAGGCATCCAGAGACCCACACCAGGCATCCAGAGATCCACACCAGGCATCCAGAGATCCACACCAGGCATCTAGAGATCCACAGCAGGCACACTAAGACATTGTGCAAGGACCTTGTTGCCAGAGAGCAAAGGGCAAAGCTGGGAATAAAAGGCATTTGCCATAAAGGATGCAACAAAGCTACTGGATCTAATGACAACTCTGTGTGACTGCACAGCTGCCTGCCCCTGCTGCCTTTCAGCATGCCAGGAGCTGAGGAACAGCTAACTCAGTCCCTGCAGACCATGTCAGGGAGTGCAGCCCCAGTCCTTGCTCCCAGTAGGGCACCTCTGTGAGCAGTGCCATGTGCCTGCCACTCCACTCCTGTGTTTCAGAGCAAGAAAGTGAGGCTCTGCAGACCTCTGTGGAGCCAAGAGGTGCTCCAGCCAGGTGCTCCTCGGTCTAGAGAGCCTCTGGAGACCCACACCAGGCATCTAGAGATCCACACCAGGCATCCAGAGATCCACACCAGGCACACTAAGACATTGTGCAAGGACTTTGCTGCCAGAGAGCAAAGGGCAAAGCTAGCAATAAAAGGCATTTACCTTAAAGGATGCAACAAAGCTACTGGATCTAATGACAACTCTGTGCCTGCACAGCTGCCTGCCCCTGCTGCCTTTCAGCATGCCAGGAGCTGAGGAACAGCTAACTCAGTCCCTGCAGACCATGTCAGGGAGTGCAGCCCCAGTCCTTGCTCCCAGTAGGGCACCTCTGTGAGCAGTGCCAAGTGCCTGCCACTCCACTCCTGTGTTTCAGAGCAAGAAAGTGTGGCTCTGCAGACCTCTGTGGAGCTAAGAGGTGCTCCAGCCAGGTGCTCCTCGGGCCAGACAGCCTCTAGAGACCCACACCAGGCATCCAGAGACCCACACCAGGCATCCAGAGATCCACACCAGGCATCCAGAGATCCACACCAGGCACACTAAGACATTGTGCAAGGACCTTGCTGCCAGAGAGCAAAGGGCAAAGCTGGGAATAAAAGGCATTTGCCATAAAGGATGCAACAAAGCTACTGGATCTAATGACAACTCTGTGTGACTGCACAGCTGCCTGCCCCTGCTGCCTTTCAGCATGCCAGGAGCTGAGGAACAGCTAACTCAGTCCCTGCAGACCATGTCAGGGAGTGCAGCTCCCAGTAGAGCACCTCTGTGAGCAGTGTCATGTGCTTGCCCACTCCACTCCTGTGTTTCAGAGCAAGAAAGTGTGGCTCTGCAGACCTCTGTGGAGCCAAGAGGTGCTCCAGCCAGGTGCTCCTCGGGCCAGACAGCCTCTAGAGACCCACACCAGGCATCCAGAGACCCACACCAGGCACATCACACCACTGAGGTGCTGCTCAAGGACTCTGCTGCCAGGGAGTAAAGTACAAAGCTGGGAATGAAAGGCATTTACTTTAAAGCAAAGGATGCAACAAAGGCTCTGCTCCTTCAGCACAAACTTCATTCCTCACAGAACTGTGACACTGCTTCTAGCCTCTTCTCTAAAAGAACAGAGAAGGTTCTGTGCTTGTTCTCATGGACCCAAAAGGTTCATCTCTGCCCTTTGTTCCCTCATACCTTTGGGGTCTATTTTTCAGTCTCATCCTGCTCTGAGAGAATGGAAGAAGCCTTCACATACATTAAGTTATCACAACTGCCATGAGAATAGGTAACTGGGTAGAATAAAGGGGGGGAAGTGAATCTTTCTACCAAAAACAAGGCTGCAGAGTGTTGATACCCAGTATGGTGTGGGTCCAAAGACAGGCAGGGAAAAGGAGCTATGCACAGCCCTCAATTATCTTCTTGTGGCCTTTCAGGATCTGAAGGGGGCTACAAGAAAGCTGGGGAGGGACTTTTGAGGCTGTCAGGGAGTGATAGGAGTAGGGGGAATGGAACCAAGCTAGAAATGGGGAGATTCAGCCTGGAGGTTAGGAAGAAGCTGTTCAGCAGGAGGGTGGTGAGAGGCTGGAATGGGTTGCCCAGGGAGGTGGTTGAGGCCCCATGGCTGGAGGTGTTTGAGGCCAGGCTGGCTGAGGCTGTGTGCAGCCTGCTCTAGGGTAGGGTGTCCCTGGGCATGGCAGGGGGTTGGAACTGGCTGCTCCTTGTGGTCCCTTCCAACCCTGACTGATTCTGTGATTCTATGAACTGGCAAAGGGGAGATTGAAAGTGGATGTTAGGAAGATGTTTGCAGTGAGGGTGGTGAGACACTGGCACAGGTTGCCCAGGGAGGTTGTGGAGCACAGAATCAGGACCCTTCCAGACCTGACTGATTCTATGAAAGCTGATGTGGGAGCTACACTGTATCAGACAAAGCCACAAGGAAATAGTCTTCACACTCTCTAAGATGCTTTGAAGTAGCTCTTATCATTTCTGATGGCACAGCTTGATTGTGGCTTTCCAGGGTGACATT
Source organism: Pogoniulus pusillus (assembly GCF_015220805.1). NCBI lineage: Eukaryota > Metazoa > Chordata > Aves > Piciformes > Lybiidae > Pogoniulus > Pogoniulus pusillus. The sequence goes on from NC_087272.1 coordinate 38,787,234, forward strand.
TATGATGGTAAGGATGAAGCACAACCTGCCCAGCTCACTTGCAGCTTCCCACTGTGAGAGTGGTTCAGCCAGCACAGGTGCATCTTGAGGGCACCTGTAGGTGCCCTGTTAGGTGTTCACTGCAGGGGCAAACACAGGGCAACCCAAAACTGCTGCCAAGAGCTGCAGCATCTGCACAAACAACCCCAGCTGTGGACCAGACACCCTCTGTGCACACCTGCCCTGCTTGAATGTACAACAGCACAACCAGCAGAGCAAAATGCATGGGACTGTGAAAGACTTCACTTAATGCAGCTGCACAGTGAGCCACAATCTCTCTGCACAGCTCTCTCCCAGGGCCCCAAGGGGGTCAAGCAGGGCAGATGGGCAATGCAGCCTCTCTGTCCCCTCCAGTGCCAGCTGCTCAAGAGGGAAGGGCAGGGGCAGAGGTGCCTTGGAGGGCTCCTCTCCAGAGACCAGCCAAGGTTCACACACCTCACTCTGTGTCCCATGGCCACAGTGCCTGTCACCCTCAGACTGCACAGCATCTTCTCACATGGGACCACGAGGCAAGACTTAACCACAGAGTGCAGGGCATGTGATGGGTAACTCTGCTAATAACACAGCACAAAGCAAGCCAGGCTTTAATTGCATCGTGCCTTTACAGCTGCTCCTCCTAGCCCAGGAGCCTCTTCATGCTTGACAAACTACTTAATGGGTTCTCACAACACCCTGTGGGGACCTTTTTAAGGAGCAGCTTGCAGTCTGGTTAAGTGATGAAGGGAACAGGCAGCTGGCAGGGTTGGGCTCTCCTGATGCCAATGCCCAGATCCCATCACAAGAATCCCTGTGCAGCAAGGTGGCCACAGAGCTGCTCTCAGACTGGAGCTCAGGGACAGCCCTCACAACATTTTGACTTCTAGGAGTGCATCCTTGGCCTGTCTGAGGAGCAGTGTGGGCAGCAGGACAAGGGAGGTTCTTGTGCCCCTGTGCTCAGCACTGCTCAGGCCAGCCCTGGAGTGCTGTGTCCAGTTGTGGGCTCCTGAATTGCAGAGAGCTGTTGAGGTGCTGGCAGGTGTGGAGAGAAGGGCAGCAAGGCTGGGGAGGGGCCTGGAGCAGAGCCCTGTGAGGAGAGGCTGAGGGAGCTGGGGGTGTGCAGCCTGCAGCAGAGGAGGCTCAGGGCAGAGCTCATTGCTGCCTGCAGCTGCCTGCAGGGAGGCTGTAGCCAGGTGGGGTTGGGCTCTGCTGCCAGGCAGCCAGCAACAGAACAAGGGGACACAGCCTGAAACTGTGGCAGGGCAGGTCTAGGCTGGATGTTGTTAGGAAGTTCCTGGCAGAGAGAGTGATTGGCATTGGAATGGGCTGCCCAGGGAGGTGGTGGAGTGGCCGTGGCTGGAGGTGTTGCAGCCAAGCCTGGCTGGGGCACTTAGTGCCATGGTCTGGTTGGTTGGGCAGGGCTGGGTGCTAGGTTGGGCTGGCTGAGCTTGGAGCTCTCTGCCAACCTGCTTGGTTCTGTGATCCTCTGCTTTATGAACATGCACCCACAGGAGGACAGCAGCAGCTTGAAGGAGGTGGCTGCCATGTGAGAGGAGCAAATACTTTAGGTAACACCTCTGGCCCATGGCACTCATTAGCAAAATTAAGCTAATTCAGCAGAGCAAGGACTGAATCATCTACATCTCAATTCTACTCAAGCTGCATCATGTAATTACGATTAGGTTCCACAAATTATGATTAGATTACACAGCATCTAACAATAAAAAAGGCAATTAAAGATTACATCTCTCTGATCATTTAATTTAGAGGTCTGGCAATGTCCAGAGCAGGAATGATGCCTGCTTTTTACTGTTCACTACTACCTGGATCCACAGAAAAAAAAGGCTGAATAAGCACATTCTGACTAGAAAAAACAGTCCCTATGGTAGATCTGCATGAAACTGTCCTCTTTAATAGAAACAACACAAGCTGAAAGCACTGACTGCCTGAAGTGACAGCTGCTGGGGAGCAGCCCTGCTCAAGCACCTGGAAACAGGAGCACACACATCCCTTGGAGCTGGGGAGCAGCTCTGCTCAAGCACCTGGAAACAGGAGCACACACAGCCCATGGAGCTGGGGAGCAGCTCTGCTCAAGCACCTGGAAACAGGAGCACACACATCCCATGGGGCTGGGGAGCAGCCCTGCTCAAGCACCTGGAAACAGGAGCACACACAGCCCATGGAGCTGGGGAGCAGCCCTGCTCAAGCACCTGGAAACAGGAGCACACATCCCATGGAGCTGGGGAGCAGCTCTGCTCAAGCACCTGGAAACAGGAGCACACACAGCCCATGGAGCTGGGGAGCAGCTCTGCTCAAGCACCTGGAAACAGGAGCACACACAGCCCATGGAGCTGGGGAGCAGCCCTGCTCAAGCACCTGGAAACAGGAGCACACACAGCCCATGCAGGCTGGGGAGCAGCTCTGCTCAAGCACCTGGAAACAGGAGCACCCACATCCCATGGAGCTGGGGAGCAGCTCTGCTCAAGCACCTGGAAACAGGAGCACACACATCCCATGGGGCTGGGGAGCAGCTCTGCTCAGGCACCTGGAAACAGGAGCACACACATCCCATGGAGCTGGGGAGCAGCTCTGCTCAAGCACCTGGAAACAGGAGCACAGAGCCCATGGAGCTGGGGAGCAGCTCTGCTCAAGCACCTGGAAACAGGAGCATACACAGCCCATGGAGCTGGGGAGCAGCCCTGCTCAAGCACCTGGAAACAGGAGCACACACAGCCCATGGAGCTGGGGAGCAGCTCTGCTCAAGCACCTGGAAACAGGAGCATACACAGCCCATGGAGCTGGGGAGCAGCTCTGCTCAAGCACCTGGAAACAGGAGCACACACATCCCATGGAGCTGGGGAGCAGCACTGCTCAAGCACCTGGAAACAGGAGCACACACAGCCCATGGAGCTGGGGAGCAGCTCTGCTCAAGCACCTGGAAACAGGAGCACCCACAGCCCATGGAGCTGGGGAGCAGCCCTGCTCAAGCACCTGGAAACAGGAGCACACAGCCCATGCAGGCTGGGGAGCAGCCCTGCTCAAGCACCTGGAAACAGGAGCACACACAGCCCATGGAGCTGGAAAGCAGCCCTGCTCAAGCACCTGGAAACAGGAGCACACACAGCCCATGGAGCTGGGGAGCAGCTCTGCTCAAGCACCTGGAAACAGGAGCACACACATCCCATGCAGGCTGGGGAGCAGCTCTGCTCAAGCACCTGGAAACAGGAGCACACAGCCCATGGAGCTGGGGAGCAGCTCTGCTCAAGCACCTGGAAACAGGAGCACACACATCCCATGGAGCTGGGGAGCAGCTCTGCTCAAGCACCTGGAAACAGGAGCACACAGCCCATGCAGGCTGGGGAGCAGCCCTGCTCAAGCACCTGGAAACAGGAGCACACACATCCCATGGAGCTGGGGAGCAGCTCTGCTCAAGCACCTGGAAACAGGAGCACACAGCCCATGGAGCTGGGGAGCAGCCCTGCTCAAGCACCTGGAAACAGGAGCACACACAGCCCATGGAGCTGGGGAGCAGCCCTGCTCAAGCACCTGGAAACAGGAGCACACACAGCCCATGGAGCTGGGGAGGAGCTCTGCTCAAGCACCTGGAAACAGGAGCACCCACATCCCATGGAGCTGGGGAGCAGCTCTGCTCAAGCACCTGGAAACAGGAGCACACAGCCCATGGAGCTGGGGAGCAGCCCTGCTCAAGCACCTGGAAACAGGAGCACACACATCCCATGGAGCTGGGGAGCAGCTCTGCTCAAGCACCTGGAAACAGGAGCACACATCCCATGAAGCTGGGGAGCAGCTCTGCTCAAGCACCTGGAAACAGGAGCACACACATCCCATGCAGGCTGGGGAGCAGCCCTGCTCAAGCACCTGGAAACAGGAGCACACACAGCCCATGGAGCTGGGGAGCAGCCCTGCTCAAGCACCTGGAAACAGGAGCACACAGCCCATGGAGCTGGGGAGCAGCCCTGCTCAAGCACCTGGAAACAGGAGCACACACATCCCATGGAGCTGGGGAGCAGCTCTGCTCAAGCACCTGGAAACAGGAGCACACACATCCCATGCAGGCTGGGGAGCAGCTCTGCTCAAGCACCTGGAAACAGGAGCACCCACATCCCATGGAGCTGGGGAGCAGCTCTGCTCAAGCACCTGGAAACAGGAGCACACAGCCCATGGAGCTGGGGAGCAGCTCTGCTCAAGCACCTGGAAACAGGAGCACACACAGCCCATGGAGCTGGGGAGCAGCTCTGCTCAAGCACCTGGAAACAGGAGCACACAGCCCATGGAGCTGGGGAGCAGCTCTGCTCAAGCACCTGGAAACAGGAGCACCCACATCCCATGGAGCTGGGGAGCAGCCCTGCTCAAGCACCTGGAAACAGGAGCACACACAGCCCATGGAGCTGGGGAGCAGCCCTGCTCAAGCACCTGGAAACAGGAGCACACAGCCCATGGAGACTGGCCACAACTTCTGTGTTTCAGGGTGGTTTGGATGTGGTGCTTAGAGAGATGCTTTAAGGTGAATCTTGCAGAGTAGGGTTCCAGGTTGGACATGGTGATCCTGAGGGTTATTTTTTCCCAGCCTGGATGTTTCTGTGATTCTGCAATTTAGGAGAGGGGTTGCAGCCCAGGGGCAGCTTCCTAAAGGATGGGCAGACACAGGATGCACAGAGCAAGAAGTCTGGATGAGCTTAAAGGTATTTTGCAGTGCTGAGTAAGAGGAATGCAGTGTTTGAAAGAAGGAAACAGATTGGATGGTGAAGAGGCTGAACCCAGCAGCCCAGCTCCTGTGGTCTTGCCTGTCAGTTTGCTGGTGCTAAGGCTTTGGGCATCCTGTCTTTCACTCAGTGATCTCTGAGCACTCATCGATGTCTGAGCCTCTGTTGCTCATTTGGGAAGGAGCTGAGTGCTAGAATTACAACCACATTCACAGAACCCCACAATCATAGAATCAGGCAGGGTTGGAAGAGACCACAAGGATCAGCCACTTCCAAGTCCCCTCCCCAGGGACACCTCACACTAGATCAGGCTGCCCACAGCCTCAGCCAGCCTGGCCTCAAACACACCTCCAGGGATGAGGCTTCCACCACCTCCCTGGGCAACTCCTTTCAGGCTCTCACCACCCTCATGCTGAACAACTTCTTCCTAACCTCCAGGCTGAATCTCCTCATTTCCAGCTTGGTTCCACTTCCCCCACTCCTATCACTACCTGACAGCCTCAAAAGTCCCTCCCCAGCATTCTTGTAGCCCCCTTCAGACACTGAAAGGCCACAACTCCAAATCAAAAGGACTGGGGAAGCACCAAGCAGGTGCTTTGAGCAGGGGCCAGGGCAGCTCTCAGGCCAAGCCTGTGCAATAGTTTCCTCCTTGCAGCAGGACAATGACTAAGGATTCCTGTCCAGCAAATGTCTCAGCTAATGGATTTTGTTTACTGTAATGACCAAGCCCTCAGCTACCAACACATCCTCCAGAGCCTGATTCTTCCCCTGGTCTGCTCAGTGCTGGGAAGCAGCATCCCTGAGCACAGCAGCTACTCACTGGACTTGAGTCATCAGGGCTTTAATTCAGGCTTTGTGGGAACTCCCCAATCAAGTCCCTCACTAATTAACATGCATGGGTTGCTGATGGCCCTTGTAACCTTCTCCTTAGCACGCAGGTTCTGTCAGCCAGCACAGGTGAGTGACACCAGTCTGGGAAAGGTAGCCCAGCCTGTGGCTGAGCTAATAGCTGCTTCCAGAACTGGTTCTGTGGGTGGGGAGACCAATCGTGTGCTGCTCAATCCCATGGTGAGAAACCAGTGAGGAATGATGTGCTTAAACCGTCCTGCTTCCTGCATCCTTCCACGCAGAATCATAGACTCAGGCTGGAAGAGAGCTCCAAGCTCAGCCAGCCCAACAGCTCTGTTAGGAGCAGAGCCTGAGGCAGCTGGGGCTGTGCTGCTGGGACAGGAGCAGCTGAGAGGTGACCTCAGCAATGGTTCTCAATGTGTGCAGGTGAGTGGCAGGAGGCTGGAGCCAGGCTCTGCTGGGTGATGCCCAGGGGCAACACAAGGGGCACTGGGTGGCAGCTGAGGCAGAGGAAGCTTCATGTAAACATGAGAAGGAATTTCATCCCTGTGAGGGTGGCAGAGCCCTGGCACAGGCTGCCCAGGGGGGCTGTGGAGTCTTCCTCTCTGGAGATATTCAAACCCACCTGGATGTGCTCCTGTGTGATCTGCTCTGGGTGCTGCTGCTGTGGCAGTGGGATTGGCCTGGGTGATCTTTGGAGTTCCCTTCCAGCCCCTGACACTCAGTGTCTCTATGTGATTCTGTGATGCTACTGAGCCACTATGGGTAAGCCATGTCCCTAAGCCCCCATCTGTGTGTCTTACAAAGCACTCCAGCAATGAAACCTCCACCACCTCCCTGGGAAACCCATTCCAATGCCTGAATCACAGTCTCTAGGGAACACAGCCTCAAGCTGCATCAGGGCAGGTCTAGGCTGGATGTGAGGAGGAAGTTGTTGGTAGAGAGAGTGATTGGCACTGGAATGGGCTGGCCAGGGAGGTGGTGGAGTGGCCGTGGCTGGAGGTGTTGCAGCCAAGCCTGGCTGGGGCACTTAGTGCCATGGTCTGGTTGGTTGGGCAGGGCTGGGTGCTAGGTTGGGCTGGCTGAGCTTGGAGCTCTCTGCCAACCTGCCTGACTCTATGACTCTATCCCAGTGTCTGGCTATTTTAACCACAGAGGAGTCTCCCAAAAGGCTCTGATCCCCTCCAAACCAGCTGCAGGCCTCCCTCTGCTCCTGCAGTGAGAGGAGCCAGCAGGGCCAGGCAGCAGCACTGACAGCTCCAGACATGCTGGGCTGCTTCCTACCAGCAGCCAGCCTGGAGGAGACTCTCTGCATTTCAAAGCCTTTAGTAATTTACCTTCCTTCTGCAAACAACGTGCTTGATTTCCTGGTTTGCAGCGAGATGAAGCCAATCTATCATCTCATCCTGCCTGCCAGATTGGTTCACACATTGCACAAGAAAAGCCTTGCTGGGGGAAGATGCCAGCACCTACAAACCTCTTCCAAAAGACAATTCAATTTTCCCTTCTGATAGATGATCACAACCCAGAGCCAGCAACGTTCTCCTTGCCAGCTCTGTGCTACAGCACAGTTTAATGCTCAAATGGCTTGGAACAGCCTCCCAAAAGGCTGAACTGGTGTCAGTAATGGGGCAGACACATGGACAGGACCACAATCGAGGAGGAGACAGCAGCAGCAGCAGGGAGAGCATTTTCAGGTGGCAAGAAAAGGGTAATGAAGAGACAACCTTGCTCAGACTGCTTCAATTTGTATTGTTGGACAATACACACAGAGGCTCTGAGGGCTGGAGGGGAGGAATGTAAAACAGCAAATTAGCAACAGATTACTTCCTTCAGAGCAGCCCTCAGCCTTGGGAAAGTGGAGAGCAGCACTGAAGCCACAGCTCCTTGCAAGGCTTTCCAAATGCCTGACACTGAGTCCTGGCTTTTGTTCAAAGATCAGCACTGCTGCTCCTCCAGCACCAGCAGTTAGCAGCCAGGGCTGGCTCCAAGAAGCCATGGGGGTGCCCTGATGCTGCTCTGCACAGACCTGACTGAGCAAAGAAGTGCTTAGCAGGGTGGAATGAAGAGAGGGCTCCATTTCTACAGGAGGATGAGGGGACACAAACCTGACTGAGCAAAGGAGAAGTGCTGAGGAGTGTGGCATGGAGAGAGGGCTCTGTTCCTACAGGAGGATGAGGGGACACAAACCTGACCGAGCAAAGAAGTGCTGAGGAGGGTGGCATGGAGAGAGGGCTCTGTTTCTGCAGGAGGATGAGGGGACACAAACCTGACTGAGCAAAGAAGTGCTGAGGAGGGTGGCATGGAGAGAGGGCTCTGTTTCAGCAGGAGGATGTGGGGACACAAACCTGACCGAGCAAAGAAGTGCTGAGGAGGGTGGCATGGAGAGAGGGCTCTGTTCCTACAGAGGATGAGGGGACACAAACCTGACTAAAGAAGTGCTGAGGAGGGTGGCATGGGGAGAGGGCTCTGTTTCTGCAGGAGGATGAGGGGACACAAACCTGACTGAGCAAAGAAGTGCTGAGGAGGGTGGCATGGAGAGAGGGCTCTGTTCCTACAGAGGATGAGGGGACACAAACCTGACTAAAGAAGTGCTGAGGAGGGTGGCATGGGGAGAGGGCTCTGTTTCTGCAGGAGGATGAGGGGACACAAACCTGACTGAGCAAAGAAGTACTGAGGAGGGTGGCATGGAGAGAGGGCTCTGTTTCTGCAGGAGGATGTGGGGACACAAACCTGACTAAAGAAGTGCTGAGGAGGGTGGCATGGAGAGAGGGCTCTGTTCCTACAGGAGGATGTGGGGACACAAACCTGACTGAGCAAAGAAGTGCTGAGGAGGGTGGCATGGGGAGAGGGCTCTGTTCCTACAGAGGATGTGGGGACACAAACCTGACCGAGCAAAGAAGTGCTGAGGAGGGTGGCATGGAGAGAGGGCTCTGTTCCTACAGGAGGATGAGGGGACACAAACCTGACTGAGCAAAGAAGTGCTGAGGAGGGTGGCATGGAGAGAGGGCTCTGTTCCTACAGGAGGATGTGGGGACACAAACCTGACTGAGCAAAGAAGTGCTGAGGAGGGTGGCACGGAGAGAGGGCTCTGTTTCAGCAGGAAGCTGTGGGAATACAAGTGCCTGCTGTACTGCTCTCTACAGTCAGCTAATGCGTGCTTGGCTTGCCTGCTGGTGGAGGAACCCTCTCCTAGCCATCAGACACCTGAGGAAACAGAGCACTGAGGGTGCCAGACCCTGGCACAGGCTGCCCAGGGGAGTTGTGGAGCCTCCCTCTCTGGAGATATTCCAAACCTGCCTGAATGTGTTCCTGTGTGACCTGGTATAGGAGGTCCTGCTCTGGCAGTGGGGCTGGACTAGATGATCTGTCAAGGTCCCTTCCTTCTGTGAAAGCATGAAATAGATGTCTAAGACACACACCTCTCCTGCTTTTCATCTTTCCCCCTTTGTAGATGTCAGTGCAGACAAGATCTGGATGCAAGCAGTTCATTGCCAGTCATCCAAAACCCCAAAACATTTCTTAGTTCTGAACATTTGAAGGACTGCTGCTGGTTTAAGCCCTTAGACCTCTCATCTGCTGAGTACTTTTGTGAGGATGGTGCTGTTGTCTGAGGTGACCTTATTGTAGCCTTTCAGTATCTTAAGGGGGGCTACAAGAAAGCTGGGGAGGGACTTTTTAGGCTGTCAGGGAGTGACAGGATTTGGGGGAATGGAACCAAGCTAGAAATGGGGAGATTCAGCCTGGATGCTAGGAAGAAAGTCTTCAGCATGAGAGTGGTGAAAGCCTGGCATGGGTTGCCCAGGGAGGTGGTGGAAGCCTCATGCCTGGAGGTGTTTAAGGCCAGGCTGGCTGAGGCTGTGGGCAGCCTGATCTAGTGTGAGGTGTCCCTGCCCGTGGCAGTGGGGATGGAACTGGCTGATCCTTGTGGTCCCTTCCAACCCTGACTGATTCTATGTCCAAGTATCCCAACCACAGTCCTGGCTTCTGTGTTGGCTCATCTGTGCCTGCACAAAGTTCTTCATGAGTGCCCAGGCTTAGAGGAAATGAACCTTGCAAGAAGTTATGTGTGTCAATATCTATCCACAGGTTTGCAACCTGCACTCAGTTACAAAACTCTTTGAGAACTAAGAGCAGGTTTGAAGTGGAGGAGAACATAGAATCAAGCAGGCAGGAAGAGAGCTCCAAGCTCAGCCAGCCCAACCTAGCACCCAGCCCTGCCCAACCAACCAGACCATGGCACTAAGTGCCCCAGCCAGGCTTGGCTGCAACACCTCCAGCCACGGCCACTCCATCACCTCCCTGGGCAGCCCATTCCAGTGCCAATCACTCTCTCTGCCAGGAACTTCCTCCTCACATCCAGCCTAGACCTGCCCTGGCACAGTTTGAGGCTGTGTCCCCTTCTTCTGTTGCTGGCTGCCTGGCAGCAGAGCCCAACCCCACCTGGCTACATGAGGTATAAACCAACTCCAAGTTCTAATTCTCTCCTCACCTGAGCTGCAGCTATATGCATGAAAATCAAAGCTCCCAGACACAATACGGATGGAAGTAGCCTCCATTTATCTGCTGTGTCTGCAGCAAGCAGGAGTCTGTGGGTTTTAACCTGGGGGGAGGGGAAAAAACGGTTTTGCAGGGGATTAAAAAGACAAAGAGCAGCAAAGGAGCGATGGGCTATAAGCAGCTGCAGCACAAATGGCACCTTCTCCACACACAGTCAGTTTGGTCTTAACATTCTTTGTCTAGCAAGCAGATCTTCCTGGCAAAAGGAAGGCAGAAACCCAAGCACATGTAGGTAAGAATGAAGAGAGTGAACCCTGGTCCAAGGCACTGCCGCATCTAGGCAGCGCAGCGCCTGCCTGAGAAGCATTCTAACCCTGGCTACCAAGAGATGCAGTGACCTACAGGTACATTGGATGTTATCTCCCCTCTGAGACCACGAAAATAACCCCTGCATCAGAGTATGGAGGGAATGCAACACTAACAGCAGGCACAGCAAACCTTCATTGCTGCCTTGCTGCGTGGCACTGCCGAGCGCGCAGGCTGAGATGGGCACCCGCTGCCTCCCGCCGCAAACCGGAGCTGGGGTAGTTGGCTCCTTCCACCCTTCCTCCCCTGCACAGCTCACACCCAACCGAAGGGTACAAGTGGGAAGAGCACAAAGCCCAATCCAAGCCTGTGAAACTCACGTGTAAGCCTCTGCTGGGTGTCTCATCCACTGCTGGTGGAGTCCTGCGGGTGCAAAGCTGCCGGCGCGGCGGGTACCGCGCTCAGCCTTCAGCCCAGCGCTGCGGGCAGAGAGCGGCTGGCAGACGGGCAAGCCTCTGCCATGGCAGAAGGCACAAAGAAGAGCTGGATTGCATAAACCTGGGCATCTGAAGGGTTAGAAAACCACACCCTCCTGGTCATTTCTCCCACGGGCAGATAAGCCTGCACAGGCTGCTGGGTGGAACTGGAAGCTTTTCCTTTTCTTTCCGGCTCATACCAAAGTTCATTTTGGGTTTGGCTCTTTCTTCCTCGCCTTTCTTCTCTTCCTTTCAGCCTTGCAATCAACAGGGTTCAAATTTAATCAAGTCAAGCAGACCATCTTAAAAAGATTGCTTCAAGATGGAAGATTCATGATGGATTTTCCCCTTGGAGAAAACCAAGGAAGCTCTGAGTCCGTGCTTTGGAAGTTGGAGCTTCATCTCCTTCCTCCCCTCTTGAATTTGGTGCTGAAGACTGGAACCACGTAAGGGAAACTTGCCAACCTACAAAATAGAAGCTCTGCCAGTCTTCTGTGCCTGGCAAGGCACAAAAACCTGCTCAAACCCCCTCTTAGGCAGCAAACTACCTGAAAGGAGGTTGTAGCCAGGTGGGGTTGGGCTCTGCTGCCAGGCAGCCAGCAACAGAACAAGGGGATGCAGTCTCAAGCTGGGCCAGGGCAGGTCTAGGCTGGATGTGAGGAGGAAGTTGTTGTCAGAGAGAGTGATTGGCATTGGAATGGGCTGCCCAGGGAGGTGATGGAGTGGCCGTGGCTGGAGGTGTTGCAGCCAAGCCTGGCTGGGGCACTTAGTGCCATGGTCTGGTTGGTTGGGCAGGGCTGGGTGCTAGGTTGGTCTGGCTGAGCTTGGAGCTCTCTTCCAACCTGCTTGATCCTATGATCCTATGAAATTTCAGTTTTAAAAGCACCCAAGAAAGGGACCAGATGCCAGCAAGCAGAAGAGGTGTTGTGCTGCTGCACTGCAATGCAACAGCTGAGCAGGAATGTTAACTACAACAGAAGTGGCAGGAAAATGTCTCTTCCTCAAAAACATCTTCCAGCTACCTGAAGCACCACTCAATGCAATGACTGCAGCCATCCCAAGCATTTGCTGCTGAGGAAGGAAGTATTGTGCAGGAAGCAAAGCAGCTTTGGAGATGGATTTGAAGCAAACAAATGCAGTGCATGCTGGAAAGGATCAGAAGGAAATCTCCAGCCTCTGATGTAAACAACTATGGCTACCAAGTCTTGGCCTCCAATTCATTCTTACACAACTTTGTTTCCCTTCAAACATTGTTTTTTCAAGCATTCTTGCTACTTGTGGTCATAAAATCCCTGTTAAAGGTTTATTTACAAAAACCATCAAGTGATCTGTCAAGTCAGAGCCTGGGCTGCAGCAGCAGCAGTGTGGCCAGCAGGGCCAGGGAGGGGATTCTGCCCCTCTGCTCTGCTCTGCTGAGACCCCAGCTGGAGTCCTGCATCCAGCTCTGGAGCCCCTGGGACAAGAGGGCTGTGGAGATGCTGGAGAGTGTCCAGAGCAGGGCCAGGAGGATGCTGAGAGGCTGCAGCAGCTCTGCTGTGAGCACAGCCTGAAAGAGTTGGGGCTGTGCAGGCTGGAGCAGAGGAGGCTCCCAGGGGACCTTCTTGTGGCCTTCCAGCATCTGAAGGGGGCTCCAAAAAAGCTGGGGAGGGACTTTTGAGGGTGTGAGGGAGTGGCAGGAGTGGGGGGAATGGAGCAAAGGTGGAGGTGGGGAGAGTGAGGCTGGAGGTGAGGAGGAGGTTGTTGAGCAGGAGAGTGGTGAGAGGCTGGCAGGGGTTGCCCAGGGAGGTGGTTGAGGCCCCATGGCTGGAGGTGTTTGAGGCCAGGCTGGCTGAGGCTGTGTGCAGCCTGCTCTAGGGTAGGGTGTCCCTGGGCATGGCAGGGGGGTTGGGACTGGCTGCTCCTTGTGCTCCCTTCCAACCCTGACTGATTCTATGATTCTAAGTCCTACCAGCCAGTATGACAATCACATCCCTTACAGCCTGTTGGATAAAATCCTATAATCAAGCAGGTTGGAAGAGAGCTCCAAGCTCAGCCAGCCCAACCTAGCACCCAGCCCTGCCCAAGCAACCAGACCGTGGCACTAAGTGCCCCAGCCAGGCTTGGCTGCAACACCTCCAGGGACAGCGACTCCACCACCTCCCTGGGCAGCCCAATGCAATTTGCCTCTCCTATCCTGACAGCACAGGACCTCTGCTTGAGCTGCTCAGGGAAACCTCGGCTGGGTCCTTGCCAGTGCCTGCTGCACTGTTGGCTATGTCCCAGGTGTGTGCCAGCAGCGCCATGCTAGAGCTGCTCTTCCCCCTTGTTCAAGGCACAGAGACACAGCCAGCTTGGGACCAGATGTCCAGGACAGTCACAAGGCCAGAGATGTGCAAGTCTCAGCCCTCTGCAAAACTGCACCATGCATATGCAATGTACTCTCCAAAACATGCTTAAGCTACAGCAGCTTAAACACCAGCAAATACCTGCCTGCCCACAGAGCCTGCCTTTAAATCCTGCCTCGCATGGGAGGGCTCTCTGAGCCTGGTCGCCCTGGATCAGGCAGCCCAGAGCCCTGCTGGCACAGGTGACCCCATCAGACACTCAGCTCCAGAGCTGGTTTCCACGCTAGGAGCTAGCCAAGCTCCCACCGCTGCAGGCTTCGCTGTGTTTCCAGACTAAGGCTGGGCTGTTCTCATGCTAACGTTGCTGGGTTGCTTAAAGGGCCTTTGCCATCTCCTGGCATGGAACCAGACAATCAAGCAGGTTGGAAGAGAGCTCCAAGCTCAGCCAGTCTAACCTAGCACCCAGCCCTGGCCAACCAACCAAACCATGGCACTAAATGTCTCATCCAGGCTTTCTGCTCTCCACTTTTCCTTCCCACTCCAGCTCCCTGCCTTTCTGCTCAGAAGAAAGGCTCTCCACTGACCTGGTCACCCAAAGAGCCCTCTTGGGCACTCACACAGGCTCACAGGATGTCAGGGGTTGGGAGGGACCCAAAGAGCTCATCCAGTCCAATCCCCCCTGCCAGAGCAGGACCACACAATCTAGCTCAGGGCACACAGGAACACATCCAGACAGGCCTGGAAAGGCTTCAGAGAAGGAGACTCCACAGCCTCTCTGGGCAGCCTGTGCCAGGGCTCTGGGACACTTCCAGCCAAGAAGTTGCCTCTTGTGTTGAGCTGGAACCTCCTGTGCTGCAGCTTCCATCCATTGCTGCTTGTCCTATCCCAGGGAGGGAGCAGTGAGCAGAGCCTGTCCCCCCCTCCTGGCAGCCCTCAGATGTTTATAAACATTTGTCAGATCCTATCTAAATCTTCACTTTTCCAGACTAAGCAGCCCCAGGGCCCTCAGCCTCTCCTCATAAACTATGCTCTCCTATCCCCTCATCATCCTCATAGCCCTCTGCTGGACCCTCTCCAGCAGATCCCTGTCCCTCTGCAACTGGGGAGCCCAAAACTGAACACAGTATTCGAGATGAGGTCTCTGCAGGGCAGAGTAGAGGGGGATGAGAACCTGCCTAGATCTGCTGGACACATCCTCCTGATACACCCCAGGATCCCATTGGCCTTCTGGGCCAGCAGGGCACATTGCTGTGCCATGGATGTTACTCACCAGGACCCCCAGGTCCCTCTCCACAGGGCTGCTCTCCAGCAGTCACCTCCCAGCCTGGACTGCTGCAGTTTATTATTCCTCCCCAGGTGTAGGACTCTGCACTTGTCCTTATTGACCTTCATCTGGCTCCTCTGCCCTTGTTGACCTTCATCTGGCTCCTCTACTGTCTCTTTGCTCAGAGGAAAGGCTCTCCTCTGTCCTGCTCACCCAAAGAGACCTCTCAGGCACTCATTCCTGTCCAAACACTACTCTCTGGACTATGGCATTAATAATTACTTAAACACATCAGGCAAACTTACTTATTGGCTCTGAACCAAGCAGCTGTACCTGGCTGATGCTGTGCTGAACCTGCCTTTCATCTGCCAGGGAGGACCATAGGAGGATCTCCTGTGAGCTGCATTATCTACAGATCCTCTCCTTCACCTGCAGCTGGCCAAAGGCTCTGGCAGGTTTGGTTCAGTGAGAGCACTGCCCTGTTGCAATTCATTCCCTTGCCTTGAAAGGACAGCAGCATCTCATAGATGCAGCTGCTGTGAAGGCTGTGAGAGTTGGAGGTCTTCAGCCTGGAGAAGAGAAGGCTTGGAGGAGACCCTGGAGTGGCCTTCCAGTAGCTGAATGGGGCTAGAGGAGGGCTGGGGAGGGACTATTGTAATGACAGGAGGAGAAGGAATGGGTTTGAAGTGGCAGAGGGGAGATTGGAACTGGATGCTAGGAAGTTGTTTGCAGTGAGGGTGGTGAGACACTGGCACAGGTTGCCCAGGGAGGCTGTGGAGCACAGAATGACCCAACGTGATCAAAGATCACGTTGGGTCATTCTGTGCTCCACCACCTCCCTGGTAGTGTTCAAGGCCAGATAGGATGGAGCCTTAAGCAACCTGTTCTAGTGGGAGTTGATCTTTGAGGTCCCTTCCAACCTAAACCATCCTATGATAAACTTCTTGTGTAAAACAACTTCATACACTGGAGGGGAGAGGGGAAAAAGTCACTTATTCAGCTCTGTTTCATTTTAAAGCAGCTGGACTGCAAATCAGAGTCTGAGGACAGACTTTGCATATGGCTCCATAGAGCACTGCTGCTGAAATGATTTCCAGCAGGCCAACACATCATAAATTCTATTGTCTTAGTCTTACTCATGTATTTACTGCAGCTAACTGCTGCCAGCATCCATTGCAAGCCCTGGCAGCACATGGCTGTGCGAGCTAAGGTGGAGGATTAGTCAAGACACATGATGGGGAATGTTAATAATCAAATGCTTGATGCTAATAGTGTAATGGATGCCATCTGTGAGCTCACTCTGTCCTGCAGACACACAGGCCCAGGAAGCCTCTGTGGAGGTCCATGGAGCTGAGGCAGACCAAAGCAGATCCCAGGCTCACAGGATGTTAGGGGTTGGAAGGGACTCAAAGACATCATCCAGTCCAACCCTACTGCCAAAGCAGGACCACACAATCTAGCTCAGGGCACACAGGAGCACATCCAGACAGGCTTTGGAAGGCTCCAGAGAAGGAGACTCCACAGCCTCTCTGGGCAGCCTGTGCCAGGGCTCTGGGACCCTTCCAGTCAAGAAGTTGCCCCTTGTGTTGAGCTGGAACCTCCAGTGCCCATTCCAGCCTCTCACCACTCTCCTGCTCAACAACTTCCTCCTCACCTCCAGCCTCACTCTCCCCACCTCCAGCTTTGCTCCATTCCCCCCACTCCTGACACTCCCTCACACCCTCAAAAGTCCCTCCCCAGCTTTTTTGGAGCTCCCTTCAGATGCTGGAAGGCCACAAGAAGGTCCCCTGGGAGCCTCCTCTGCTCCAGCCTGCACAGCCCCAACTCTTTCAGGCTGTGCTCACAGCAGAGCTGCTGCAGCCTCTCAGCATCCTCCTGGCCCTGCTCTGGACACTCTCCCGCATCTCCACAGCCCTCTTGTCCCAGGGGCTTCAGAGCTGGATGCAGGTTCCACCCACCCCTGCCATAGTCAGGGACACCTCACACTAGATCAGGTTGGCCTGAGCCTCATCCAGCCTAACCTTAAACACCTTCATGGATGAGGCTTCCACCACCTCCCTGGGCAACCCCTTCCAGGCTCTCACCACCCTCCTGCCAAAGAACTTCTTCCTAACATCCACCCAAATCATCCAACCCAAGAGCTCAGATGGCATCTGCCAGGAAAGGGGGAAAGCTTCCAGCCCCAGCTGTGCTATCTGAAGTGAAGCCTGGGGTCCTTCCACCTGCTCCAGAAAGAGCTGAGCTCTATGTATGGGAGCAAAACAAGCATTCAAGTGGCCAAGTCACCTTGGCTGCTGGGAGAGGATAACCTCACACATAGCCAGGGCTCTATCTGCTTCCTCTTGGGAGAAATCAGGGAAGTTAAAAGATTAATCTGGGCTCTCAGCACACTCATTAGTTAAATTGCAGAGCAAGCTCATTACATAACCAATCCCAGGACAATTGTATTTGTCTTGACAAGGTTCACAGCAGGGCTGACCAAGCTGATGCAAATACCTCCTGAGAGAGAAGCTCCCTGATCCCATACAAACATCAGCCCTGTGCCCTACCTCAGTTTTTGGGCTAAGCCAGGTCTTTCTGGAAGAATATCTTTGCATAATGCCCCCCAGAGGTGTCTCCAGGATGAAGGGAAGGATGGAGGAGAGCTGAGTTCACTCTCTAGAAGTGGGCAAAACGAGGCACAGAAATTAAGTGGCCTGCTCCTAATTACCTGCCATAAGGAGCATCTTCACCAGCTCCCCCCCTACTTTGCAACAGACAGCAAAGGGAATGGCTGAGGGTGGAGTGAAATGTCTGAACTAAAAGCAAGTGCAGACACATTGGGGTGTGCACAGTCCAGCCCTGAGCTAACTCTGACAGCCAGGTTTGTATGCTCCCTGCAGGTCATAGCAGCCAAAGCTACAGGAAAGGAAGAGGTCATTTTGCTGCCATGTCACAGAACCATCACATGTCAAGGGCTGGAAGGGACCTCCAAAGCTCATCCAGTCTAAACCCACTGCCAGATCACACAGCAGCACAGCCAGGCAGGGTTTGAGTATCTCCAGAGAGGGAGACTCCACAGCCCCCCTGGGCAGCCTGTGCCAGGGCTCTGCCACCCTCACAGGGAAAAAATTCCTCCTCATGTTTAAATGAAGCTTCCTCTGCCTCAGCTGCCCCCCAGTGCCCCTTATGCTGTCCCTGGGCATCACCCAGCAGAGCCTGGCACCTTTCTCTTGCTTGTCCCCAGCTCTCTGCCCTTTACAGACCTCATTGCCTGGATTTACAGCTCTCAGGAGACACAGAACCCAAGAAACATGCAGGTAGGCAAAGCCCTCAGGATCACCAAGTCCAACCTAGAACCCTACTCTACTCTACTCTAGAACCCTACTCTAGAACCCAACCTAGCACCCAGCCCTGCCCAACCAACCAGACCATGGCACTAAGTGCCCCAGCCAGGCTTGGCTTCGACACCTCCAGCCACGGCCACTCCACCACCTCCCTGGGCAGCCCATTCCAATGCCAATCTCTCTCTGCCAACAGCTTCCTCCTAATATCCAGCCTAGACCTGCCCTGCCACAGAACTTGAGGCTGTGTCCCCTTCTTCTGGTGCTGGCTGCCTGGCAGCAGAGCCCAACCCCACCTGGCTACAGCCTCCCTGCAGGCAGCTGCAGGCAGCAATGAGCTCTGCCCTGAGCCTCCTCTGCTGCAGGCTGCACACCCCCAGCTCCCTCAGCCTCTCCTCACAGGGTTTGTGCTCTTCCAGGCCAGGTTTGCTAGCACTTGTTTTGCAGAGCTCTCATGCAGTGTTTAATGCCTGGCTCAGTGATGTTTCACAGGTACCTACACACCATCTCCAGCAAGCCTTCAAAACACAGCTCCCCAGCACCACGCAGTAGTAGCTCATTCTGTCATCACATCCAGCTTACAATATCAGCCCCTGCCCACTCCTGCTTGCTTCTGGGCTTTGGCAATCAACATATTACCCTGAGTTTCTTAAGACCCTGCACTTCCCCAGCTCTGAATCAGGCAGATGGAAGTCACTGGGTCATGCACAAAGTCATTCCTCTCACTCAATTTCTTTTATCTCCCTCAGCCTGCTTAAACAGCTTGTGCAGTGCTCTGACATGCTGCTGCCTCCAGCACTGAAACCTGATCAGACAATGAAGCTGAATTTGCCCTGATTGTTGAGAAGGTCCAGCCCCTCTTTCTTGTTACCCACAGTCCCAGCTCCACCAGAAAAGCATTTCCAAGTGCATTTCCCTTTGGATTCTTCACCATGCTGACTTAGCTTGCTCCTGACAGGGCAAATTTGAACCACATTTACTTCATCTCCTCCTCAGCATCTTTTATCTTTCAATACAGTTGGGGCAGTTCCTAGGAGTTAAGATTGTTACCACCCACCACACCTCTTCAACCTCTCCATCACTTAACTCTCACAAGGTTTCCCTTCCATGACAGTCAGTCCAAACCCAACACAGACCCTGTGAGCTGACCTGGGATGCTGACACAGGCTGGCTGAGATGCTGGACCTGCAGCACTACTTAATGCCTTTCAGCATCATTCCTTCTGCATCACAGAATCAAGCAGGTTGGAAGAGAGCTCCAAGCTCAGCCAGCACAACCTAGCACCCAGCCCTGCCCAACCAACCAGACCATGGCACTAAGTGCCCCAGCCAGGCTTGGCTGCAACACCTCCAGCCACGGCCACTCCACCACCTCCCTGGGCAGCCCATTCCAATGCCAATCACTCTCTCTGCCAGGAACTTCCTCCTCACAGCCAGCCTAGACCTGCCCTGGCACAGCTTCAGCCTCTGTCCCCTTCTTCTGGTGCTGGCTGCCTGGCAGCAGAGCCCAACCCCACCTGGCTACAACCTCCCTGCAGGCAGCTGCAGGCAGCAATGAGCTCTGCCCTGAGCCTCCTCTGCTGCAGGCTGCACACCCCCAGCTCCCTCAGCCTCTCCTCACAGGGCTCTGCTCCAGGCCCCTCCCCAGCCTTGCTGCCCTTCTCTCCACACCTGCCAGCACCTCAACAGCTCTCTGCAATTCAGGAGCCCACAACTGGACACAGCACTCCAGGGCTGGCCTGAGCAGTGCTGAGCACAGGGGCACAAGAACCTCCCTTGTCCTGCTGCCCACACTGCTCCTGAGCCAGCCCAGGATGCCATTGGCTCTGCTGCCCACCTGGGCACTGCTGCTTCCTCTTCAGCTCCTCTCTGCCAGCACCCCCAGCTCCCTCTCTGCCTGGCTGCTCTCAGCTCCAACACATCCACACCTGCTCCTAGCTTGCTGTCATCTGCAAACTCACTGCTGCTGGACTCAGTCCCCTGCTTCAGATCGTCAATAAAGATGTTGAACAGGCCTGTGCCCAGCACTGATCCCTGGGGCACAGCACCAGTGCCAGCTGCCAGCTGAATGTGGCACCATTCACCACCACTCTCTGGGCTCTGCCATTCATCCAGTTCTTGACCCAGCACAGAATGAATCTGTCCAAGCCAGGAGCTGCCAGCCTGGCCAGGAGCTTCTTGTGGCAGACTGTGTCAAAGGCTTTGCTGCAGTCCAGGCAGACTACACCCACAAGCACCAAAACAGCCTGGGTTTGCAGGTGGCTTTCCAACACAAGTCAGCAAATGGAACCTTTAGTACCACTGCAAATGCTCCACTCAGGTCTCAAGGGCATGGCTTAGCCAGGAGTTGAAGCAGCATTTGCACCACCTTACAGCCAGAGGACTCAGCACTGGCCTGAGCTGCTGCTGGAGACTCTCTGAACAAACACAGATGTGCTTCAGAGGAGGAAGAAATGCAGCACCATCTGCATGTGTCTGACAGCTACCTCCTCAGAGCAGCTTTTTCTCTGCTCAAAGCAAAGCACACAGCTCTGCAGAGCCATTCTGGGAACAGGCAGGGGCTGTGCCAGTGTCTGTGACCATGCTGGCTGAGCTTGGTCACCACACTGGTACCAGGTACTGCTCCTGCTGGCCACAGCATTTTAAACCCAAGCCAGGGTGCCACTGGATTTCTTGGCTGCCTGGGCACACTGCTGGCCCCCATCCAGCCACCAGGGCACACTGCTGGCTCCCATCCAGTCACCAGGGCACACTGCTGGCTCCCATCCAGCCACCAGGGCACACTGCTGGCCCCCATCCAGCCACCAGGGCACACTGCTGGCTCCCATCCAGCCACCAGGACACACTGCTGGCCCCCATCCAGCCACCAGGGCACACTGCTGGCTCTCATCCAGCCACCAGGGCACACTGCTGGCTCCCATCCAGCCACCAGGGCACACTGCTGGCTCCCACTCAGCTCCTGTCTACAACAACCCCCAGCTCTCCTTCTGCCAGGCAGCTCTCCAGCCACACTGCCCCAAGCCTGCAGCCCTGCTTGGGGTTGTTGCAGCCCAAAAGACTAAAGTGCTGCTTTAACCTAAAGTGTTCTACTTACAAAGCCAAGTGCCTGAGAGCTGTTGAGAGAAGGGCAGTTGATTTGCTGACCTTGCCCAGGGCCTTTCATGGGCTTCTGCCCTCATTCTGTAAGACAGAAAACACATTTCCAGCAGCTCAGATAACTGTGCCTGTGTACCTGCCAGGCTCCCAGAAGCCCACAGTGGCTTTTGGATGCCAGGAACAATGTCAACCAATTCCAACAGATGAGAAGGGCTTTCAACACCAGTGAAACAAGCGTGGTGACAGCAGGTAGGCTGGCAGATGGAGAGAGAAGACTGATAGCATTTTCCACTGGGGGAACACTCTCACTGAGAAGGTCCCAAGCACAGAGCTGCCACTGCTAGCATGGGAAAGCAGCCTTACAGGTCCAGACAACAGGAAAACCTCCCCTTAGAGCTCGCAGAGCCTACAGCAGAGCAAGATCCTGTGGCTTTGGTGCTGATGGATCTGTGTGTTTAACTGGATTTGCTTTCCACACTGCAGACTTCAGATCTAGCTACTGAGTGGATCTGTAACTACACACACCCTTTGACAGGAGGGGAGTGGGGCACTGGAACAGGCTGCCCAGAGAAGCAGCTGAGGCCCCATCCCTGGAGATATTCAAGGAGAAGCTCAGCAGGGCTCTGGGCAGGTGTCACTTAGGCAGACTGAAACTGGGCACAGAGGAACCAGAGGAGGTTCAACAAGGACAAGTGCAGAGTCCTGCACCTGGGGAGGGATAATAAACTGCAGCAGTCCAGGCTGGGAGGTGACTCTGGAGAGCAGTCCTGGGGAGAGGGGCCTGGGGGTGCTGGGGGAGAACATCCATGGCACAGCAATGTGCCCTGGGGGCCAAGAAGGCCAATGGGATCTTGGGGAGTACTAAGCAGAGTGTGTCCAGCAGATCAAGAGAGGTTCTCCTTCCCCTCTACTCTGCCCTGGGGAGACCTCATCTTGAGTACTGCCTGCAGTTTTGGGCTCCCCAGTTGAAGAGGGACAGGGACCTGCTGGAGAGGGTCCAAGGGAGGGCTATGAGCATGATGAGGGGCCTGCAGCACTGCCTGGTGAGGAGAGGCTGAGGGAGCTGGGGCTGCTTAGTCTGGAGAAGAGAAGACTGAGAGGGGATTGAATCAATGTTTTTAAGTATCTGAGGGCTGGGGTCAGGCTCTGCTCACTGCTCCCTGGGACAGGACAAGCAGCAATGGATGGAAGCTGCAGCACAGGAGGTTCCAGCTCAACACAAGGGCAACTTCTTGACTGGAAGGGTCCCAGAGCCCTGGCACAGGCTGCCCAGAGAGGCTGTGGAGTCTCCTTTTGTGGAGCCTTTCCAGGCCTGTCTGGATGTGTTCCTGTGTGCCCTGAGCTGGATTGTGTGGTCCTGCTCTGGCAGGGGGCTTGGACTCAATGATCTCCTGGGATCCCTTCCAACCCCTGCCATCCTGTGAGCCTGGGATCTAGTTGAGGATGCCCCTGCTGAGTGCACAGAGGGTTGGACTGGATGACCTTTGGATGTCCCTTCCAACCCAGACCATTCTGTGACTCTCTAAATGTGTACAGACCCATAGCTGGCTCTAGAATTCCTACCTGTACATAAAATCCAACAAAGTTTGAACAGCTTTTAATTAATATATATATATATATATATATATCTATATATATCTATATCTATATCTTTCTCATTGTTACTGTTAGGAGGAATTATTTTGCCTGCAGTCCATGATGTGAGTTCTCAAGTACCATTTCCAATGAGAGCTACTTGAGAACACCTTCTTTTCTTTTTCATGCACTGTACCAGGAGAGGCCTTAGAAGTGGCAACACAAGGCTGGTGAGGAGAGGCTGAGGGAGCTGGGGGTGTGCAGCCTGCAGCAGAGGAGGCTCAGGGCAGAGCTCATTGCTGCCTGCAGCTGCCTGCAGGGAGGCTGTAGCCAGGTGGGGTTGGACTCTGCTGCCAGGCAGCCAGCAACAGAAGAAGGGAGCACAACCTCAAGCTGTGGCAGGGCAGGTCTAGGCTGGATGTGAGGAGGAAGCTCCTGGCAGAGAGAGTGATTGGCATTGGAATGGGCTGCCCAGGGAGGTGGTGGAGTGGCCGTGGCTGGAGGTGTTGCAGCCAAGCCTGGCTGGGGCACTTAGTGCCATGGTCTGGTTGGTTGGGCAGGGCTGGGTGCTAGGCTGGGCTGGCTGAGCTTGGAGCTCTCTCCCAGCCTGCTTGGGTCTACAAATACCTTTGTTCTGGTTAAAAGAAATGAAGAAGTTCAGTTATCTGACTTGCAGATCTCCTGTTGCTGGGTCAGACTCTCAGCACACTTCCCCTTTCAAGTACATTATGTCCTGCAGCAAAACCACAGCCAGCCCTTCAGCACAGCAAGGAAGATAAGCCCTGTTTGACATTGCAAACCCATAAACTCAGCTTTCATTACTTGCTGAAGTCTCCAGTGAACTCTTTTTATGTGCTTGCACTACCGTAATTATACCTGGGAAGTCTCCCTTGAACATCTTGGGGGTTGGACACAATGATCTGGGGCCCTTCCAACCCCTGACATGCTGTGATCCTGTGATCTTTAACTGCCAAGAAGGTAAAAACAATGCTTTGGCCAAGACATATGAAGCAGAAGCTTTCTTTAGAGGCATTTTGGCCACAGCTCTGCTGCATGCACCTCATTTGGTGCCACTGGCACTACAACATTATCCTGTTGTAGACCAAATAGGCTGAAACATTCCAGATCTGGGACAGCAAATCCACCAAACTCCTTCTCTTTATGATATGTTGGCAGGACCAAAGGCTGCTCATGTGCAATGCTGACATGTCCATGCTCTATGCTGCTGTCTATAACTACCTGCAGGGAGGCTGGAGCCAGGTGAGGTTGGGCTCTGCTGCCAGGCAGCCAGCAATAGAACAAGGGGACCCAGCCTGAAGCTGTGGCAGGGCAGGTCTAGGCTGGATGTGAGGAGGAAGTTGCTGGCAGAGAGAGTGATTGGCATTGGAATGGGCTGCCCAGGGAGGTGGTGGAGTGGCCGTGGCTGGAGGTGTTGCAGCCAAGCCTGGCTGGGGCACTTAGTGCCATGGTCTGGTTGGTTGGGCAGGGCTGGGTGCTAGGTTGGGCTGGCTGAGCTTGGAGCTCTCTGCCAACCTGCTTGATTCTATGAACTACCCTGTGTGATGCTGCCTTGGCAGGGAGGTGGACTTCATGATCTCTGAGGGTCCCTTCCATCCTTTAAGGTCCTGCAATTCTGTGATCTGTCTGAGGCTGAAGGAGCTGCTCAGAGCATCCCTGACACGTACCCCTGCTGCTGACAGAACAAGTCTGTATTCATGCCCCGAGGACAAAACTGCCCATTTGCATTTAGATTTGTGCCAGGGTCACAAAGTTTCTTGGCAGATCTGTTTGCTTTGTGCGGGGTGGGGAGGGAAATGGATCAGCAAATACTGACAAATGCAGCCGTTGAATTTCAATGCCTCCTCCTCGGCCTGGCTAACAGTGACCTACTGTTGGGGCACACTAAGTCACTCACGCTGCACACAGAGGACCTTCACTGGCTGTGTGCGTGGGGACGGCAAACTCCCTTGTGCCTACCCCTCCCTTCCCAAAACACAAGCAAGGGACCATTATCTTTGGATTCTGACATCTGAAGAGAGAATGCAAATGCCAGGAAGGAAGTTTTTAGACTTTAGAAAACAAAACCAAAACACTCTCTGAAAGACCTTCCAAAGGGAATATCCCAACAGGATACAGTAAAGAGAAAACAGGAGAGGAATTTGAGGGGGAGAAGCTCGCACCGTAAAGGAAAACAAAAACAAAAGCACATCCAAGCTCCCTTCTGCTGAACAGAAGAATCACCAGTGGAATTTCTGCTTAAAATAGTTGAAGCACATTAGTGGAATCCTCGAATATGCCTAATTTATACCTTCCAGGCTCTGCAGCCTAGGACAAAGAAGATGAAAGTGCGCTCGGAATTGATGCCGAGGCCACCCCCGCTGGACCACCAAGGCAGGAGGTGAAATGTGAAGGTTGCAAACGGAGCATTAGGACTCAACGCCTCCCCCCCCCCCCACCCCCCCCCCCAGCTCTTTTAGATCACCAGAGCATCTGCTCAAGAATCAGGAGGGGGAAGAGAAAGCATTATCTTTAAAGCCACTGAACAGAAGATTAGGGAGCCCCATCCTGAGCATCTCGGGCACCGTAACATGGTCATGACCTACTTCTGTTTTGGAGCCTGGCGACCAGCTTAGGGCTATCTACCTCCTGCTCCATAGCGACATGCAAGCTGAAAGCAAACATTACCCTAATTGGAGCCTCTCTCCTCCCCCGGTTTCTTGTGCTAAAGACAGTCAGGGTTCGGCTGTGCCGCAGGAGCCACGCAGGCAGTCTGCACATCAAAGCATCCCCAAGCTAAGCAGCTGAGAGCAGGAGATCAGCTCGGCGCAAGGAAAGCCGCAGCAGCTCCGCTCTACGCGGACCTGTGCAGGGCATCAAAGTCGTGCTGGAAAGACACAGAGAAGGGACAGTGACTTGCTGAAGAAGGCTGAGAAGCACTGAGCAGTTATGAAGCACAGCTGAGTCTCAAAGACGTTTCTGAGCAGCTAAGAATCACAAGAAAGCTGGGGAGGGACTTTTGAGGCTGTTAGGGAGTGGTGGGACTGAGGGGGATGAAACCAAGGTGGGAATGGGGGGATTCAGGCTGGATGTTAGGGAGAAGTTGTTCAGCATGAGGGTGGTGAGAGCCTGGAAGGGGTTGCCCAAGGAGGTGGTGGAAGCCTCATCCCTGGAGGTGTTTAAGGCCAGGCTGGATGAGGTTCTGGCCTTATGAGGTCTATGTCCTTAGACCTCTCATCTACTGAGTACTTCTGTGAGGATGCTGTTGTGTGAGGTGACCTAGTTGTGACCTTTCAGTATCTTAAGGGGGCCTACAAGAAAGCTGGGAAGGGACTTTTTAGGCTGTCAGGTAGTGATAAGACTGAAGGGAATGGAACCAAGCTAGAAATTGGTAGATTCAGGCTGGATGTTAGGGAGAAGTTGTTCAGCATGAGAGTGGTGACAGCCTGGAAGGGGATGCCCAGGGAGGTGGTGGAAGTCCCAGAACTGGAGATGTTTAAGGCCAGGCTGGATAGAAGAGGATAGATTCTTCCAACCAGACTGGAAGAGAACAGAACAGAATCAAGCAGATTGGAAGAGACCTCCAAGATCATCCAGTCCAACCTTGCACCCAGCCCTATCCAATCAACTAGACCATAAATGAGGCTCTAGACAGCCTGATCTAGTGTAAGGTGTCCCTGCCCATGGCAGGAGGGTTGAAACTAGATGATCCCTGTGGTCCCTTCCAATCCTGACTAATCCTATGATTCTATGAACCTTAGAGGTTGGAAGGGACCTCTGGAGATCATCCAGTCCAACTCCCCCTCCAAAAGCAGGATCACTCAGGGTAGTTCACACAAGAACACATTCGGGTGGGTTTGGAAAGGCTCCAGAGCAGGAGACTCCACAACCTCTCTGGGCAGCCTGCTCCAGGGCTCTGCACCCTCACTGAAAAAGTTCCTCCTAATGTTGAGCTGAAACCTTCTCTGCTCCTGTTTGTAGCTGTTGCTCCTTGGCTTAGTGTTGCTGAGCACCAAAAAGAGGCACTGAGTGCCATGGTCTGGTTGACTGGGCAGGGCTGGGTGCTAGGTTGGGCTGGATGAGCTTGGAGCTCTCTGCCAACCTGCTTGATTCTCTGAAAAGAGCTTGGCCCCAGGCACTTGACCCCCATCCCTCAGACACTTGTACACATTGATCAGATCTCCTCTCAGCCTTCTCTTCTCTGGACTAAACAGCAACCTCACTCAGGCAAGCTTAGTAGCAAGCACCTCCCAGTACAAGCTCTCAGCACCAGTTAACTGACAAAGTATCAAAAGGGAAGGTTGGCAGCATGAAGGGTGTATATGTCCCTCCCCAGCCTTGCTGCCCTTCTCTCCACACCTGCCAGCACCTCAACAGCTCTCTGCAATTCAGGAGCCCACAACTGGACACAGCACTCCAGGGCTGGCCTGAGCAGTGCTGAGCACAGGGGCACAAGAACCTCCCTTGTCCTGCTGCCCACACTGCTCCTGAGCCAGCCCAGGATGCCATTGGCTCTGCTGCCCACCTGGGCACTGCTGCCTCCTCTTCAGCTCCTCTCTCCCACCACCCCCAGCTCCCTCTCTGCCTGGCTGCTCTCAGCCACTCTGGCCCCAGCCTCTAGTGCTGCTTGGGGTTGTTGTGGCCAAAGTGCAGAACCAACAAAGGGCTTGGAATACTTGAATGCCTCATGGCAAACTCTCCAACTAAACTCATGCCTCTATAAACATCAGGAAACGCTGTTAGCAGACACAAACCAGTAAGAAGCCAGGCTCCACTGGCTCAGCTGCTCACCCAGCAAGCAAACCAATCAGTCCAAGGGCAAAGCGCACGCACGGACTGCATGGGACAGAGAGCGCAGCAAGCAGGCTGCTGGGGAGAGACCTGGGCAAGGGAAACAGCAGGCAAGCAGCTGCCAGTTAGCAGCCCTCACCAAAACACAGTTACACACACCAGCACAGAATCAGCCAGGGTTGGAAGGGAGCACAAGGAGCAGCCAGTTCCAACCCCCTGCCATGCCCAGGGACACCCTACCCTAGAGCAGGCTGCCCACAGCCTCAGCCAGCCTGGCCTCAAACACCTCCAGCCATGGGGCCTCAACCACCTCCCTGGGCAACCCCTGCCAGCCTCTCACCACTCTCATGCTCAACAACTTCATCCTCATGCCCAGGCTGAATCTGCTTTGTTCCATCCCTCCCAGTACCATCACTGCCTGGCAGCCTCAAAAGTCCCTCCCCAGCTATTTTGTAGCCCACTTCAGATGCTGCAAGGCCACAAGAAGGTCCCCTGGGAGCCTTCTCCTCTCCAGCCTGCACAGCCCCAACTCCCTCAGTCTCTCCTCACATCAGAGCACCTCCAGCCCTCTGCTCATCCTCGTGGCCCTTCTCTGGACACCTTCCAGCCCCTCCATATCCCTTTGTCCCAGGGGCTCCAGCACTGGATGCAGTACTGCAGGTGAGGTCTCAGCAGGGTGGAGCAGAGGGGCAGGATCCCTTCCCTGGCTCTGCTGCCCACACTGCTCTGGCTGCAGCCCAGGCTCTGGCTGCTTTCTGGGCCTGCAAGAGCAAAGCTGACAGCTCAGATTGAGCTTCTCCTCCACCATCACCCCCAGGTCTCTCTCCTCAGGACTGCTCCCCAGCCAGTCACTGCCCAGCCTATATTGCTGCTGGGATTGCCACTGGTGCACAGGATTGCAAAAAGCTTCCTCTCTGCTCCCCTCCACTGCCCCCAGGGAAGGGACACTGAGTGGCCAGGGACACAGTGGGCTGGGGCTGTTGCATGGGGAGGGCTCCCTCGCTCAAGTGGAAGCACAGCCCTGAACCCAAGAACAACAAAGCAGCATTACACTTAATCCACTGCCATCTGGCTTCA
Source organism: Pogoniulus pusillus (assembly GCF_015220805.1). NCBI lineage: Eukaryota > Metazoa > Chordata > Aves > Piciformes > Lybiidae > Pogoniulus > Pogoniulus pusillus. The sequence continues at coordinate 38,815,550 of NC_087272.1, forward strand.
TTTCCACGACCCACCAAATCAGCCACAGCATTCTCCTGCAGAATCCCTGAGAGCCAGCACACAGCTGGGCTCAAACCCAGCAGCCTCTCCCTCTCTGGCCCCTCGGAGGGCTTGGAAAGAGAGGTGGCTCCTGCCACCAGGAGCAGCATCCCCGAGCCACATCTCTGCAGGAGCAGTCAGCCTCAAGGATGTTTTGCACTGTGGCAGGAGAGTTTCTGAACTGCAGTGCCTGTGGTTGTGTCTATGGGGGAAGGGGGTGAGAAACAGACAGCAGGAGAGGCTGTGGGCAGTGGTGGTTGAGGAATCATCTGACAGAGGTCACGGAGAGTGTGCTTGCTCTGCGCTCCATCTGACCAAGGAAGAACCAGGATCATCCATCTCCCTTGCAGAAAGCAAACTGGCATCCCTGAGAGGGCAAGGTGGCCTTTTAGGCTGCCTGGGAACACAGGCCCCCTGCAAAGCAGCAGGAAAAATCCCATCGTGGCCATCATCATCAGGAGTAATCATTTGTTAATCTGAATCAGTGATTTAGAGAAACATTTAGTATTCTAAAATTTAGAATCACAGAACCAAGCAGGCTGGAAGAGAGCTCCAAACTCAGCCAGCCCAACCTAGCACCCAGCCCTGCCCAACCAACCAGACCATGGCACTAAGTGCCCCAGCCAGCCTTGGCTGCAACACCTCCAGCCACGGCCACTCCACCACCTCCCTGGGCAGCCCATTCCAATGCCAATCACTCTCTCTGCCAGGAACTTCCTCCTCACATCCAGCCTAGACCTGCCCTGCCACAGCTTCAGGCTGTGTCCCCTTCTGTCCCTGGCTGCCTGGCAGCAGAGCCCAACCCCACCTGGCTACAGCCTCCCTGCAGGCAGCTGCAGACAGCAATGAGCTCTGCCCTGAGCCTCCTCTGCTGCAGGCTGCACCCCCCCAGCTCCCTCAGCCTCTCCTCACAGGGCTGTGCTCCAGGCCCCTCCCCAGCCTTGCTGCCCTTCTCTCCACACCTTCCAGCACCTCAACAGCTCTCTGCAATTCAGGAGCCCACAACTGGACACAGCACTGCAGGGGTGGCCTGAGCAGTGCTGAGCACAGGGGCACAAGAACCTCCCTTGTGCTGCTGCCCACACTGCTCCTGAGCCAGCCCAGGATGCCATTGGCTCTGCTGCCCACCTGGGCACTGCTGCCTCCTCTGCAGCTCCTCTCTGCCAGCACCCCCAGCTCCCTCTCTGCCTGGCTGCTCTCAGCCACTCTGGCCCCAGCCTTTAGTGCTGCTTGGGGCTGTTTACTTATTATTATAAAAAATACTTATTATCATAAAACAATGTTTTATGTAACAATGCAAATCACAGAATCAAAGAATGGTCTAGATTGGAAGGGACCTCAAGGGTCATCCAGCTCCAACCCCCCCACCACAGGTGGGGACACCTCCCACTAGAGCAGGTTGCTGAAGGCCTTGAGCAGGACATGCTGCAGGAAGCATTGTTACTGGGGCACTAAGGTAGGCTACATCACCTGCTAAGTGGCTCAGACACTGCCTGCTGGATGATGGCTCTCATGACTACACCACAGAGGTGTTTCCTTCTCTAACAGAAGGCAGAGAGGCAACCAACAGCCCTGAAATAAAGCCTGAACCAGGCTACATTGCATTGCACAGGCTCACAGGATGTCAGGGGCTGGAAGGGACCCAAGGAGATTATCCAGTCCAACCCCCCTGCCACAACAGGACCACACAATCCAGCTCAGGGCACACAGGAACACATCCAGACAGGCCTGGAAAGGCTCCACAGAAGGAGGCTCCACAGCCTCTCTGGGCAGCCTGTGCCAGGGCTCTGGGACCCTTCCAGGCAAGAAGTTGCCTCTTGTGTTGAGCTGGAACCTCCTGTGCTGTAGCTTCCATCCATTGCTGCTGCTCCTATGCCAGGGAGCAGTGAGCAGAGCCTGTCCCCCCCTCCTGACCCCCAGCCCTCAGAGGTTTATAGACATTGATTAAATCCTCTCTCAGTCTCCTCTTCTCCAGCCCCAGGTCCCTCAACCTCTCCTCACCAGGCTGTGCTCCAGTCCCCTCATCATCCTCATAGCTGTCCACTGGACCCTCTTCAGCATATCCCTGTCCCTCTTCAGCTGGGGAGCCCCAAACTGAAGGCAATACTCAAGATGAGGTCTCAACAGGGCAGAGTGGAAAGTCTCTTGATCTATTGGGCAAGTCCCTCAGCCTCTCCTCCTCAGGCAGTGCTCCAGTTCCCAGGGACAGACACTGATTACCCATGGAAAACCTCTTGCCAAGGGCTTAATCATGTTCCCATTGTCACCTCCCAGCCCAGGGATGCGACTCAGCCGCTGGGTTTCTCATGGCCTTGCAGATCCTGGTGTGTGTTGGGGGGGAAGGGGGGTTGGAGACACCTGGGCTCTGGTGTGAGTGTCTTCCTGAGAGCTCCCTGCTGACAGCAGTCTTGGTGTTAAGCAGGCTCATCCCTGAGGAGCACTGAGTGTGCACATGCAGGCAGCTCTCAGAATGCTCAGCTTTACAGAGTCACACAATCACTACAGGCTGGACAAGACCTTTAAGATCATCCACTCTGACCATAACCCAGCTACCATGGCCACCAGACCACCTCCTGAAGCTCCACATCTACAGCTAAGAAGCTGTAGAGATTAGGATATGGTTTGGAACATCTTTGGTTTGAGGGAGAGGAGGCTGAGGGCAGAGCTCATTGCTGCCTACAGCTACCTGAAGGGACCTTGTGGAGAGGCTGCTGCTGGGCTCTGCTCACAGGGAACTGGAGACAGAACAGGGGGGAATGGCCTCAAGCTGAGGCTGGGGAGGTTCAGAGTGGACATTAGGGAAAAGCTTTTAAGGTTTTCATGGAGAGAGTGGTCAGGGACTGGAATAAACTGTCCAAAGAAGTGATGGAGTCACCCAGCCTGGATGTGCTTAAGGGTGGTTTGGGTGTGGTGCTTGGGGCTATGGTTTAAGATGAGTGTTGTAGAGTATGGTTCTAGGTTGGACTTGGTGATCCTGAAGGGCTTTGCCAACCTGGATGTATCTGTGATAAGAGAAGAGAGCAAAAGACATGGGACATCTAAGCAAGATATCACTACGAGGAGAGGCTGAGGGAGCTGGGATTGGTTAGCCTGGAGAAGAGGAGGCTCAGGGGTGACCTTATTGCTGTCTACAACTACCTGAGGGGTGGTTGTGGCCAGGAGGAGGTTGCTCTCTTCTCTCAGGTGGCCAGCACCAGAAGGAGAGGACACAGCCTCAGGCTGCGCCAGGGGAGATTTAGGCTGGAGGTGAGGAGAAAGTTCTTCCCTGAGAGAGTCATTGGACACTGGAATGGGCTGCCCGGGGAGGTGGTGGAGTCGCCGTCCCTGGGGCTGTTCAAGGCAGGACTGGACGTGGCACTTGGTGCCATGGTCTGGCCTTGAGCTCTGTGCTAAAGGGTTGGACTTGATGATCTGTGAGGTCTCTTCCAACCTTGGTGATACTGTGATACTGTGATCATAGAATCAGGCAGGTTGGAAGAGACCTCCAAGCTCATGCACTCCAACCTAGCACCCAGCCCTATCCAGTCAACCAGACCATGGCACTAAGTGCCTCATCCAGGCTTTGCTTGAACACCTCCAGGGACGGTGCCTCCACCACCTCCCTGGGCAGCCCATTCCAATGCCAATCACTCTCTCTATGAAGAACTTCCTCCTCACATCCAGCCTATACCTACCCTGGCACAACTTGAGACTGTGTCCCCTTGTTCTATTGCTGGTTACCTGGGAGAAGAGGCCACCCCCCACCTGGCTACAATGCCCCTTCAGGTAGTTGTAGACAGTAATAAGATCACCCCTGAGCCTCCTCTTCTCCAGGCTAAACACCCCCAGCTCCCTCAGCCTCTCCTCATAGGATTTGTGCTCCAGGCCCCTCCCCAGCTTTGTTGCCCTTCTCTGGACATGTTCCAGCACCTCAACATCTCTCTTGAATTGAGGGGCCCAGAACTGGACACAGCACTCAAGGTGTGGCCTGAGCAGTGCTGGGTACAGGGGCAGAAGAACCTCCCTCATCCTACTGGCCACACTGCTCCTGATGCAGGCCAGGATGCCATTGGCTCTCTTGGCCACCTGGGCACACTGCTGGCTCATCTTCAGCTACTATCTATCAGTACCCCCAGGTCCCTTTCCTCCTGGCTGCTCTCAGCCACTCAGTCCCCAGCCTATAGCGCTGCTTGGGGTTGTTGTGATGCTGTGATCAGAAGCAGCAGGGTGAAAAGGAAAGAGTTAAGTTCCCTCTTGTTCCAGCAGCACTACCTGCCAGGGGCCTGAAGCTTCATCACCATTTATCCCACTGGAACTCCCAAACGTTTCCAGTTGCAAAGTGTGAAAGCCCACATGGAAGCAGTGGGCTGAGAGGAGGAAATGGCACACTTGTGCTGATTCCTCTGGGGCTGGGGTTACAGCAGAGGCTGTGTCTGCAGGGGGCTCAGCACTGCAGGCAGAGAAGCCAAGCTCCCAACCCAGCGGCTCAAGCAACTACACACCCGGGAGGGGAGGGGAAGGCAGAACAGAAACTCCTGCAAAACCAGACCTGGACATTTCTGCTGGAGAGGAAACAATGAGCAAATGAGACACTTCTAAATCTCATTTAGTGTTTTTTACCCCCCCTACAGTAAACTTCATTGTGACTCAGGCTAAAAGGATTGGGGAAACCTGCACTAGGATAAATAATCCTGACTTGGGAAGAGGTCCTGAGGGTGAGCAGAGCTGTAAGGCACACAGTGTGCCTGGTTTGAAAAGCAGGGGAGTGGAAGCCTGGAATACATTGCCCAAGGAAGTGGCTGTGGGTTCCAACCTTGGAGATACTGAAGGTGGGCTGAAGCTGAGGCAGCAGTGCCCAGGTGGGCAGCAGAGCCAATGGCATCCTGGGCTGGCTCAGGAGCAGTGTGGGCAGCAGGACAAGGGAGGTTCTTGTGCCCCTGTGCTCAGCACTGCTCAGGCCAGCCCTGGAGTGCTGTGTCCAGTTGTGGGCTCCTGAATTGCAGAGAGCTGTTGAGGTGCTGGCAGGTGTGGAGAGAAGGGCAGCAAGGCTGGGGAGGGGCCTGGAGCAGAGCCCTGTGAGGAGAGGCTGAGGGAGCTGGGGGTGTGCAGCCTGCAGCAGAGGAGGCTCAGGGCAGAGCTCATTGCTGTCTGCAGCTCCTTGAAGGATTCTGTGCTCCACAACCTCCCTGGAGGTGTTCAGGGCCAGGTTGGATGAAGCCTTGAGCAATCTGTTCTAGTGGGAGGTGTCCCTGCCTATGTTGGGGGGTTGGAACTGGCTGATCCTTGAGGTCTCTTCCAACCTAAACCATTCTGTGACTCTATGAAACACCTGAGCAAAAGGGAGGAAGAGCAGTGGGAGGCTGAGAGGCTCATCTCCAGCCATCTGCTCCACTGCACGTGTGCAGCTTTGCTGCTGCAAGGGCCATAATCTCTCCATGTGCAGCAGTTCAAAGCTCTGCTCTCATTTAAAACAGAAAAAGTAAAGCTTTTTTGGGTTGGTTTCCCCCCCCCCCCCCCACACACACTCCATTTACTGGCCAGATGGAGCTGCAATGCCTGTTCCCATTCATGGATGAGAGGTCAGAGGAGAGGGTGGGTGGTGAGCAGCATGCTGCTTTAGCTTCTCTCTCAGTGTGGATAGCAAACAAGGTGGGAAAAGGAGATCACTTCATAGCTATCATCACCATGAAGAATTACTACCATAAAACAACGAGCTGCAGCAAACCTTGGCCTGCAGCATTTGCATTGTTGCTGGGGCTACATCACCTGCTAAGTGGCTCAGATACTGCCTGCTGCCTGATGACTCTCATGACTACACCACAGAGGTGTTTCCTCCTCGAACAGAAGGCAGAGAGGCAACCAACAGCCCTGGAATAAAGCCTGAGCCAGGCTGCATTGCATTGCACAGGCTCACAGGATGTCAGGGGCTGGAAGGGACCCAAGGAGCTCATCCAGTCCAACCCCCCTGCCAGAGCAGGACCACACAATCCAGCTCAGGGCACACAGAACACATCCAGACAGGCCTGGAAAGGCTCCACAGAAGGAGACTCCACAGCCTCTCTGGGCAGCCTGTGCCAGGGCTCTGGGACCCTTCCAGTCAAGAAGTTGCCCTTGTGCTGAGCTGGAACCTCCTGTGCTGCAGCTTCCATCCACTGCTGCTGCTCCTATGCCAGAGAGCAGTGAGCAGAGCCTGCCCCCTCCTCCTCACCCTCAGATGTTCATAAATACTGATTAAATCCCCTCTCAGTCTTCTCATTGCCAGACTAAAGTCTTCCTTACAAGGCCAGAAAGGTATCATGAATGAGAACTGCTCTTCTGCACATCCCCAACAGCCTCCTGCTTCAGAAAGGACCTCAGAGCCCAACCAGAACATCCTATGTGGCCTTGTAGTGCATCTCTCACCACAGGTGAGAAGCTGCAACAGAGGCAGAGACTCCAAACAGGGGCTGCAATATCTTCAGAAGGCAGTTTTAAGACACAGCAAAACAACTGTGGGAAAGGAAAGTGAGTGGCAGCAGGAAATAAACCCTAGCTAATGCCTAACATGGTTACAGGGACTTGTGCAGCTCACATTAAAGGCACAAAGTTGTTCTGCCTCCTTTGGAACAATAACAGATGTTAGATTTCCATCCTTTCAAGGCCACATTTGACACTCTCTGTGCCTTTCACTCTGAAGGGTTACTTTTCCCTGTTTCATTTTCTTCTGGCCAGAATCACAGCATCAAAGAATTACTAAGGCTAGGAAAGACCTTAAAGATCATAGAATTAAGCAGGTTGGCAGAGAGCTCCAAGCTCAGCCAGCCCAACCTAGCACCCAGCCCTGCCCAACCAACCAGACCATGGCACTAAGTGCCCCAGCCAGGCTTGGCTGCAACACCTCCAGCCACGGCCACTCCACCACCTACATCTCTTTCTTCAGAGCTGCTCTCAATCCCCTTTCCCCAGAGCCTGATCTGTGCCTGGTCCCTTCCAAACTGAGCCACTCTCTGAGAACTGACTGCTGATCCTGCTCCATTCCTTTTGGATAGAGCTGCACTTCCACAGGGGAGGTGATCAGGTGGCTACGGATAAGAGGGAAGAAGAGAAGGAGGAGATGCTGGCTATGTGTGACATGACAATGGAAGGGCAAAGTCTGCTTAGAAGAGGGAGGAGTGCACATTAAGGAAGAAAATAAAGACAGAGGGAGGTGCAGGGAGGGTCAGTGCAACCCCAAGCACAGCTCCAGGCTGGGTGGGGAATGGCTGAGAGCAGCCCTGAGGAACAGGCCCTGGGGGTCTGGGCTGATGCAAAGCTCCACAGGAGCCTGCAGTGGGAGTGCAGCCCAGACACAACCCTGTGCTGGCTGCAGCAAGAGCAGTGTGGGCACAGGGCAAGGGAGGGGATTCTGCCCCTTGGCTCTGCTCTCCTCACACCCCACCTGCAGTCCTGGGGGCAGTTCTGCAGCCCCCAGCACAAGCAGGACATGGAAGTGTTGGAGGCAGTGCAGAGGAGGCCACCAAGATGCTGAGAGGGCTGCAGCAGCTCTGCTGTGAGCACAGGCTGAGAGAGTTGGGGCTGTGCAGGCTGGAGAGGAGAAGGCTTGGAGGAGACCTTGGAGTGGCCTTGCAGGATCTGAAGGGGGCTGCAGGAGGGCTGGGGAGGGACTATTGACAAGGTCTGGGAATGAGAGGAGGGAGAGGAATGGGTTTGAAGTGGCAGAGGAGAGATTGGAGCTGGATGTTAGGAAGAAGTTGTTTGCAGTGAGGGTGGTGAGACACTGGCACAGGTTGGTTGCCCAGGGAGGTTGTGGAGCACAGAATCCCCCAATGTGATCAAAGATTGGTGATGTGGCCAAAAAATGGGTGCTTCTGTGCTCCACAACCTTCCTGGAGGTGTTCAAGGCCAGGCTGGATGAGGTCTTAATCAACCTGTTCTAGTGGGAGGTGTCCCTGCCTATGTTGGGGAGTTAGGACTGGATGATCTTTGAGGTCCCTTCCAAACTAATCCATTCCATGACCACATCCCATTAGAGGGCCAAGACAGCACTGAAGCACAGCAGCAGATCTGCCCCTCAGCAGCTGTGCTGGCATTTCAGGAACACTCCTGAGGCAGATTCCATAGGAATCACAGAATCAGGCAGGGCTGGAAGGGACCACAAGGAGCAGACAGTTCCAGCCCCCTGCCATGCCCAGGGACACCCTACCCTAGAGCAGGCTGCACACAGCCTCAGCCAGCCTGGCCTTAAACACCTCCAGCCATGGGGCCTCAACCACCTCCCTGGGCAACCCCTGCCAGCCTCTCACCACTCTCCTGCTCAACAACTTCCTCCTCACCTCCAGCCTCACTCTCCCCACCTCCACCTTTGCTCCATTCCCCCCACTCCTGCCACTCCCTCACAGCCTCAGAAGTCCCTCCCCAGCTTTTTTGTAGCCCCCTTCAGATGCTGGCAGGCCACAAGAAGGTCCCCTGGGAGCCTCCTCTGCTCCAGCCTGCACAGCCCCAACTCTTTCAGGCTGTGCTCACAGCAGAGCTGCTGCAGCCTCTCAGCATCCTCCTGGCCCTGCTCTGGACACTCTCCAGCATCTCCACAGCCCTCTTGTCCCAGGGGCTCCAGAGCTGGATGCATCTAATTGCAGTTCACTGGTTGAAAGGGGAAGACTTGAGTTTGGCAAGCTCATGAGTAACACCAGCTCCCCACCACCACCACTATCACCACTGGGTGGCTTTGACTTTTGTTTTTAAGGCAGAACCAAAGCATCTTCCAACTCTCTCTGATGAAAGAAAATAAATGAATGGAAATCTAATACCCTGCTGGTGGCATAATTGGTTCAGTTTGTCTGGATTTGGCAGGCTCCACCAGGAGACAACAGTAGAAAAACAGAGGACAAAGCTTCTGTAAAGATACACACAGAAAAGACTGCAGGGTTCTGGCAGGGGCAGAGATGCTGCCTGAATTAAACTGGAGGGAAGCTGCAGGCTCAACAGCCCAACCCTGGGACCTGGATTTCAACCCAGCCTCTAAACCCTTGGCTGTGGCACACTCAGAGGTGTGCTGTGAGGCTGGTGGTAGCAGCCAGACTGTGCATCTCTGCTCCCAAGGTGCTTTCAAGACAGTCAAGCAGCAACAGAGACCAGAGGTGGGCTTCATCTTGCACAGAGCAAAGAAAGGCCAGGGGGGCAGCACAGGGTCACAGGAGCAAAGTCAGAGCTCCTCTCAGTCTGGTCCCTTTCTCCATGCTTTGAGAGTGGCTGTCACTGCTCTAATGGGAGTGATGCAGCTCAGGTATCTCTTCCCTTAGCAGAGGGCTGCTGGGCTGTAATGGGAAGGAACAGCCCCAGGGGGCAAGATAGGTTGGGGACTGATATGTAAGAAGGCAGCAAAGGGGAAAAGGATCTGAAGGTGCTGGTGGGTGGGAGGCTGAGTATGAGCCAGCAATGGGCTCTGGTGGCCAGGAGGGGCAATGCCATTCTGGGGAGCATTGGAAGGGCTGTGGTGAGTAGGTGGAGAGAGGTTCTCCTGCCCCTCTGCTCTGCCCTGCTGAGGCCACATCTGCAGTGCTGTGTCCAGTTCTGGGTCTCCCAGTTCAAGAGGGACACAGAACTGCTGGAGAGAGTCCAGCACAGAGCCACACAGACAAGGAAGGGAATGGAACAGCTCTGTTAGGAGCAGAGCCTGAGGCAGCTGGGGCTGTGCTGCTGAGAGAGGAGGAGCTGAGAGGTGACCTCAGCAGTGGTTCTCAATGTGTGCAGGTGAGTGGCAGGAGCTGGAGCCAGGCTCTGCTGGGTGATGCCCAGGGACAGCACAAGGGGCACTGGGTGGCAGCTGAGGCAGAGGAAGCTTCATGGAAACATGAGGAGGAATTTTGTCCCTGTGAGGGTGGCAGAGCCCTGGCACAGGCTGCCCAGGGGGGCTGTGGAGTCTCCCTCTCTGGAGATATTCAAACCCCACCTGGCTGTGCTCCTGTGTGATTGGCTTTAGGTGGCCCTGCCTTGGCAGGGGGGCTGGGCGAGCTTTGGAGGTCCCTTCCAGCCCCTGGCATTCTGTGACTCTCCACCATAGACTTCAAGGTGGCATGGCTTGTCTTGCCTTCCAGAACAGCCTCTGTACAGCCATCACTTGGCTTCCCTTCCAGGACAGCCTCTGCACAGCCACCACACCTGGGAGAGACTTGCCAAGAAAAGCTCCTGGGGTCTCTGGTGCCTCTGGCACCTTTACAAAGCAACTAATAAAAGCCTTGGCAAAGCAGAAGGCAAATGGCAGCCAGCAAAGGTTTGGAAGGAACTTTGGCTCCAGTGTTCCCAAGTGGAATGGCTTTTCCTTCTCCCTGCACTTCCTGTGAGATCCTGCCCTTTAACCTAGCACCAAATCTCAATGGGATTACATCATTTTCTTTCCCTCCCAGGGCAAAACTTGGCCTAAAACGACTTGGGCAGCATAACCTGGATTTATTCTGCATTGCCCAAGTTAGCTTAAATGTTGCCTGGGATAAAGCAAAGCCATATGCAATGGTGGAAACTGCAGCAGGGTGTGTTATAGATTTTCCAGTAAGAGTTTATTCAGAGAGCCAAGAAAGAGCTCATGCTGGGAGGTGGGGGGGAAGGGATGGGTGGATACAACCACAAAACTGAGACAGCACACTGAGGACATGGCTGTCCTCTAACACCCCCAGAAGTGGTATGGAAGGCAGCAGGAACCCCAAATCATAGAACCAAGCAGGTTGGAAGAGAGCTCCAAGCTCAGCCAGCCCAACCTAGCACCCAGCCCTGCCCAACCAACCACACCATGGCACTAAGTGCCCCAGCCAGGCTTGGCTGCAACACCTCCAGCCACAGCCACTCCACCACCTCCCTGGGCAGCCCATTCCAATGCCAATCACTCTCTCTGCCAGGAGCTTCCTCCTCACATCCAGCCTAGACCTGCCCTGCCACAGCTTGAGGCTGGGTCCCCTTGTTCTGTTGCTGGCTGCCTGGCAGCAGAGCCCAACCCCACCTGGCTACAGCCTCCCTGCAGGCAGCTGCAGACAGCAATGAGCTCTGCCCTGAGCCTCCTCTGTTGCAGGCTAAACAAAATCCCCTCCCTTGCCCTGTGCCCACACTGCTCTTGCTGCAGCCAGCACAGGGTTGTGTCTGGGCTGCACTCACACTGCAGGCTCCTGTGGAGCTTTACATCACCCCAGACCCCCAGGGCCTTCTCCCAGGTTGCATTACACTGAATCATGAAAATCAACTCACTCCTCCTGAGGAGCAGCAGGTAACACAAACCCTCATTTCACCAAGGTGAACCAGAGCAGTCTGAGATGTGAGTGTTGGCACTGGCACTGCTCACATCCCTTCCCCTCCTCCAGAGGCTGGGCAAGAGGCATTCCCCCCTGACAGCTGGCAGGCTGCTCCCATGTACTCCCAATCTGTTCTCCCTTGTCTTGGCTTGTACTGCTTTTCTCCCCTAACATCACAGCCCCCTCCCTAGGCTTTGTTGTGGACAGAGTTATGTACATGGCAAAGCTTCCCATATGGAATGGTTTAATGGCTCTGGGATATCACTGTGGTTTGCAACAGATGGGGCTTGGTTGGACAAGGAGGCAGTCACTGTGGGCGTTCTGACAAGTGTTCTGCTCAGCTCTCCTATCACCACTTGGAGGTGAAGCACACAAGAGATGTCTTCAGGGACAGAGAAGCCGGCTAGAGGGGATGTGTTGGCCAAAAGAAGGAACAAAGGCAAGCAGAGAGTCGATGAATTATGCCAATGGCTGCACCCAAACTTCAATTAGGGACCAGCCCTGTCTGTGCCACTTAACCACTGCTCTCACCAGCAGCCAGAGGGTGGCCATTCATTCTCCTCCAGACTGGGACTGATCAACCAGGCAGGCCAGCAGCCAGAGCACAGACAAACAGCCTCATCTCCTTCAGCTGCTCCAGCCCTGCTTCCACTTTCTCCATCTGCTCCCAGCCCCTGAGCCCAGGATCTGTTATGCAGTGGCATGCATATTAATGCCACCAGCCAGAGCAAGGCAGCACCACCTCAGCCCAGCACACTCAGCTGAGGCCTTGCAGCCACACGTAGAGCTTGCAGGCATGAAAACACTTGGAGATGGTTTGCATGTGGGGTGTAAAGGGTTAACCCTCCCCGGGGGTGGTCTGAATCTGAACCTCAGGTCCTCCTGACACCTCCCTGGGGTGGTCTGAACCTGAGCCCAGGTGTAGCGCTTAGCCCACTCCCACCTCCTGTCCAGACCCCTACAAAACCAGTAACTGCCTGCTTCTCCTTCTCTTTGGCCTGCCTGACAGCATCACCTTGGTTCCTGCTGCTCCTCCTTCTGCCACACGGTGGGACAGTCTCAAGTTGTGCCAGGGGAGATCTAGGTTGGATGTTAGGAGGAAGTTCCTCACAGAGAGAGTGATTTGCCATTGGAATGGGCTGCCCAGGGAGGTGATGGAGTCACCATCCCTGGAGGTGTTCAAGAAAAGCCTGGATGAGGCACTTGGTGCCATGGTCTGGTTGATTGGCCAGGGCTGGGTGCTAGGTTGGGCTGGCTGAGCTTGGAGCTCTCTTCCAAACCTGCTTGATCCGGTGATTGTATTGTTCTGTTAAGTATTTTGGGCTCTAGGAAGATAAATCAGACCATTACAGGAGTTAGGCTCAGGTTTAGGCTGGGCTTATATTCCATAAAGGTGATTTATAGGTCACAGAATGTCAGGGGCTGGAAGGGACCTCCAAAGCTCATCCAGTCCAAACCCACTACCAGAGCAGCAGCACCCAGAGCAGATCACACAGGAGCACAGCCAGGTGGGTTTGAATATCTGCAGAGAGGGAGACTCCACAGCCCCCCTGGGCAGCCTGTGCCAGGGCTCTGGCACCCTCACAGGGGAAAAATTCCTCCTCCTGTTTCCATGAAGCTTCCTCTGCCTCAGCTGCCCCCCAGTGCCCCTTGTGCTGTCCCTGGGCATCACCCAGCAGAGCCTGGCTCCAGCTCCTGCCACTCACCTGCACACATTGAGAACCACTGCTGAGGTCACCTCTCAGCTCCTCCTGTCCCAGCAGCACAGCCCCAGCTGCCTCAGGCTCTGCTCCTAACAGAGCTGTTCCATTCCCTTCCTGATCTTTGTAGCTCTGTGCTGGACTCTCTCCAGCAGTTCTGTGTCCCTCTTGAACTGGGGGGCCCAGAACTGGTCCTCTGCTTGGTGTTCCACTCAGGGTTTCTCCCTTTGCAAAGCAGTGCAGCATGACTGCCACCTCTGCCTGCTGGGTGCCACTTAGAATCACAGAACCAAGCAGGTTGGCAGAGAGCTCCAAGCTCAGCCAGCCCAACCTAGCACCCAGTCCTGCCCAACCAACCAGACCATGGCACTAAGTGCCCCAGCCAGGCTTGGCTGCAACACCTCCAGCCACGGCCACTCCACCACCTCCCTGGGCAGCCCATTCCAAAGGCAGATCACTTGTAACTCATGTTCCTCTCAGAGGAACTGCCACCTGGGGCTTCAAAAATCACCCTGAGAGAGGCAAAAGATGGGCAGTGCTGAAAATGGTTGGAGCCATCCTTCCACTTCTGCCAGTTGCCAAAGCAGGCTGCTGGGAGGCGATGAGTGTCTGCTGGCTTGTCAAGGGGGCATGCAGCAGGCGAGGGTCAAGATGCTCTGAATGCTCTGGGAGACTGTGTGGAGATGGGAACACCACAACCATCCCTGGTTCTTCCAGGAGCAAATTTATCTCCCATCCCTTCCACAGATTCAGTTCATCTCAACTAGAATGGAGCCACAGATCTCCTCCTCTCAGGGTCAAGGAGCAAAGCAGAGGGCAGGGTCCAAGGGGAGTTAACGAAACAAAAGCAATCAGCTGAAACAGAGGACATTTGGATGAGGAGGGGAAGGAGGAAGAGTTGTGTAAAAACAGTGACATTTTTGATGGAACAAAAAGCACATTTGCTGAAAGCCAAGCACTGGATCCAAGGAGGAGATCTGAATCATCCCCTTGGATCTGCTCCACTCTTAGCAAAGCATCAAGGGTTCATGGAGAGCAGCACACACGTGTGTGTGTGAATCAGGGGGCTGGCAGGTCTCCTTTGGAGGGAGCAGACTTCCTGAGCACCAGGCCCCCTTCCACCAAGTGGTAATTGGTTATTCAACGTGGAACAGCTCCAAGAGGAGAGGCTGGGGGCTTCCCAACTGCCTCCTCCTCGGGCAAAGTAGCAACAGGAGAGTTGGCCAAGCTCCTTGATTGCTCCACCGGTCAGGAAGGAGGACACACTCCCAGAACTCCCCCTCCCTTCCCTGCCAAGCAGAAATAGTTGGGAAAGAAAAACCTGGAAACCAGAATCCCTCTCAGTGCTCTCTGACTTGCATTTACCCCTGTGTGTTTCCCAGCTGCAGGAATGACCTGGTGCAGGAATCCTTTCCACCCCTAGCTCTCAATGACTGCAACCAGGCACCTGCCAGGACATCTGTGCCTTCCTTCAGGGCAAAGGAGCCTTTTCCACCTCCAGTCCCATGACTGAAACCAGGCAACTGCCAGGAGATCTGAGCTATCCTAAAGGGTGAAGGAGCCTTTCTTTCCCTGTGCTCAGCACTGCTCAGGCCAGCCCTGGAGTGCTGTGTCCAGTTGTGGGCTCCTGAATTGCAGAGAGCTGTTGAGGTGCTGGAAGGTGTGGAGAGAAGGGCAGCAAGGCTGGGGAGGGGCCTGGAGCAGAGCCCTGTGAGGAGAGGCTGAGGGAGCTGGGGGGGTGCAGCCTGCAGCAGAGGAGGCTCAGGGCAGAGCTCATTGCTGCCTGCAGCTGCCTGCAGGGAGGCTGTAGCCAGGTGGGGTTGGGCTCTGCTGCCAGGCAGCCAGCAACAGAAGAAGGGGACACAGCCTGAAGCTGTGGCAGGGCAGGTCTAGGCTGGATGTTGTTAGGAAGTTCCTGGCAGAGAGAGTGATTGGCATTGGAATGGGCTGCCCAGGGAGGTGGTGGAGTGGCCGTGGCTGGAGGTGTTGCAGCCAAGCCTGGCTGGGGCACTTAGTGCCATGGTCTGGTTGGTTGGGCAGGGCTGGGTGCTAGGTTGGGCTGGCTGAGCTTGGAGCTCTCTTCCAACCTGGTTGATTCCACAATAAGATCAAGTAAATGTTGCCAGACCTGCACTGCTTGCCACTGAGCAGTCCTGTGCAGCCCATGGCTGATTCACAAGACAAGGACAACTTCTTGACTGCAAGGGTCCCAGAGCACTGGAACAGTCCAACAGGGCATAGGACTCACAGGATGTCAGGGGCTGGAAGGGACCCAAAAAGATCATCCAGTCCAACCCCCCTGCCAGAGCAGGACCACACAATCTATCTCAGAGCACACAGGAACACATCCAGACAGGCCTGGAAAGGCTCCAGACAAGGAGACTCCACAGCCTCTCTGGGCAGCCTGTGCCAGGGCTCTGGGACCCTTCCAGTCAAGAAGTTGCCCTTGTGTTGAGCTGGAACCTCCTGTGCTGCAGCTTCCATCCACTGCTGCTTGTCCTGTCCCAGGGAGCAGTGAGCAGAGCCTGTCCCCCCTCCTGACCCCCAGCCCTTAGAGATTAATAGACATTGATTAGATCCCCTCTCAGTCTTCTCTTCTCCAGACCAAGCAGCCCCAGGTCCCTCAGCCTCTCCTCATGATCTCGTTGATCTCTGTGTCCCTTCCAACCCTTGCCATCCTCTGATCCTGTGACCTAGTGCTCATCACATATAGAAACCTCCTCAGCACTGGGACATTTCCAGCTGCTCTGTGATCCAAAAGGGCAACGTTTCCCCCGGCACATTTGGTATAAAGGTTTAAGGATCACAGGTTTCTAGGACTAGGTTAGTGAGACCATGCAGACTATTTGCAGAGCAGGATGAAAAGCACCAGATGGTCCTGCAGCTGGATCAAAGCAATGCCAAGCACAACTCCAGGCTGGGCAGTGCCAGGCTGCAGAGCAGCCCTGAGCAGAGGCACTTGGGGGTGCTGCTGGAGGAGAAGCTCCACAGGAGCCAGCAGTGTGCACTTGCAGCCCAGAAAGCCAAGCAGAGCCTGGGCTGCAGCAGCAGCAGTGTGGCCAGCAGGGCCAGGGAGGGGATTCTCCCCCTCTGCTCTGCTCTGACCCCACCTGGAGTCCTGCATCCAGTTCTGGAGCCCCTGGGACAAGAGGCTGTGCAGATGCTGGAGAGTGTCCAGAGCAGGGCCAGGAGGATGCTGAGAGGCTGCAGCAGCTCTGCTGTGAGCACAGCCTGAAAGAGTTGGGGCTGTGCAGGCTGGAGCAGAGGAGGCTCCCAGGGGACCTTCTTGTGGCCTTCCAGCATCTGAAGGGGGCTCCAAAAAAGCTGGGGAGGGACTTTTGAGGGTGTGAGGGAGTGGCAGGAGTGGGGGGAATGGAGCAAAGGTGGAGGTGGGGAGAGTGAGGCTGGAGGTGAGGAGGAAGTTGTTGAGCAGGAGAGTGGTGAGAGGCTGGCAGGGGTTGCCCAGGGAGGTGGTTGAGGCCCCATGGCTGGAGGTGTTTGAGGCCAGGCTGGCTGAGGCTGTGTGCAGCCTGCTCTAGGGTAGGGTGTCCCTGGGCATGGCAGGGGGTTGGAACTGGCTGCTCCTTGTGGTGCCTTCCAGCCCTGACTGAGTCTGATCCTGATTTCGGTGCTGGAGCTCTCCCCCACGCTGTGCAGTGCCAATCTTCTCTGGGTGCTCTGCACTCATTTCCCATTCAGAATAGAAAGTTCTGTGACTCATCCAAGTGGATGGCTGAGCTAGATCAAATCCAGGGCATGCCTTGCTGAAAGAGAGTGAAGTCAGCAGGAGGAGGCTTACACCAGGCCTTAGCAACTGCCCAGCAGCTCTGCTAGGCAGTAAGCAGCATCAATAACGCTTCTTGTTGGAAGGGCTGCCCTGAGCAAATGAAAGCCAGGCAGCAGCACAGGGGATAAATCAACAGACTGAACTACCTTGAGGGTTCAGCTCCTCCTAGAGAAAGGATTTTCCTTCCTCCAGTCACTGCTGTTTATGGGAGTGACAGATGTGCTTACAGAAGCAAGGGATGGGCCTTCAGCCTCGCTAAATGCTAACAGCCACAGAGCAGCTCCAGAGGTTGGAAGGGGCCTCTGGAGGTCATCTGTGTCAATATCCCTGCTCCAGCAAGGCCACCTAGAGCTGGTTGTGCAGGACCACAGGCAGACAGCTTTTGAGTATCAAAAAGGATGGGCAACTCCACTTTCACCACCCTTCTGGGCATCCTGTACCAGTTTCTCATCCTTGCATCAAAAAAGGCATTTCCTGATGATGAAGGAATCACAGAACCAAGCAGGTTAGAAGAGAGCTCCAAGCTCAGCCAGCCCAACCTAGCACCCAGCCCTGCCCAACCAACCAGACCATGGCACTAAGTGCCCCAGCCAGGCTTGGCTGCAACACCTCCAGGGACAGCCACTCCACCACCTCCCTGGGCAGCCCATTCCAATGCCAATCACTCTCTCTGCCAGGAGCTTCCTCCTCACATCCAGCCCAGACCTCCTCTAGCACAGCCTGAGACTGTGTCCCCTTGTTCTGTCCCTGGCTGCCTGGCAGCAGAGCCCAACCCCACCTGGCTACAGCCTCCCAGCAGGCAGCTGCAGGCAGCAATGAGCTCTGCCCTGAGCCTCCTCTGCTGCAGGCTGCACCCCCCCAGCTCCCTCAGCCTCTCCTCACAGGGCTCTGCTCCAGGCCCCTCCCCAGCCTTGCTGCCCTTCTCTCCACACCTGCCAGCACCTCAACAGCTCTCTGCAATTCAGGAGCCCACAACTGGACACAGCACTCCAGGGCTGGCCTGAGCAGTGCTGAGCACAGGGGCACAAGAACCTCCCTTGTCCTGCTGCCCACACTGCTCCTGAGCCAGCCCAGGATGCCATTGGCTCTGCTGCCCACCTGGGCACTGCTGTCTCAGCTTCAGCTCCTCTCTGCCAGCACCCCCAGCTCCCTCTCTGCCTGGCTGCTCTCATCCACTCTGGCCCCAGCCTCTAGTGCTGCTTGGGGTTGTTGTGGCCAAAGTGCAGAACCCTGCCCTTGGCCTTGTTCACTCTCATCCCCTTGGCCTCTGCCCACCCATGCAGCCTGGCCAGGTCTCTCTGAAGGGCTCTGCTACCCTCCACAGCAGCTTCCACACCTGCTCTTTGGGACCTAAAAATGACATCACTAAAACCAATCTTACTGCAATGAATTTCCCTGAATTTCAGAGACAGCCCTGCACAGTTGCAAGGGTTTCCTAGAAAGCAGCAGTCTGGCAGCACCACACAGCACAGGCTGAGCCAAGGCTTTGGGCTGCATCTGCTATAAACACACAATACTCACCACAAACACACAGGAACAAGGACAGAAGTGACACCTCCACTCCAAACAGGCACCAACAGGCTCATATCTTGTTGCCATATGCACATTTCACACAGAGATAATATAATCAATGTCTATAAGTCTCTGAGGGCTGGGGGTCAGCAGGGTGTGGACAGGCTCTGCTCACTGCTCCCTGGGATGAGACAAGCAGCAATGGATGGAAGCTGCAGCACAGGAGGTTCCAGCTCAGCACAAGGGCATCTTCTTGACTGGAAGGGTCCCAGAGCCCTGGCACAGGCTGCCCAGAGAGGCTGTGGAGTCTCCTTCTCTGGAGCCTTTCCAGGCCTGTCTGGATGTGTTCCTGTGTGCCCTGAGCTGGGTTGTGTGGTCCTGCTCTGGCAGGGGGGCTGGACTGGATGATCTCTTCAGGTCCCTTCCAACCCCTGACATCCTGTGAGCCTGGGGGGCATCAGGAAAAGTGTGACCAGCAGGGCTAGGGAGGTTGTCCTCCTGCTCTACTCTGACCTGCTGAGACCACACCTGGAATACTGTGTCCAGTTCTGGGCTCCCTAGTTTAGGAGAGACAGGAACCTGCTGGAGAGAGTCATGAGGATGTCTGAGGGACTTGAGCATCTCCCCTGTGAAGAGAGCCTGAGAGCCCTGGGGCTGTTTGGTCTGCAGAAGAGAAGGCTGAGAGGAGATCTGAGCAATGTGCACAAATATCTGAGGGGTGGGGGTCAGTGCCTGGGGCCAAGCTCTTTTTGGTGCTCAGCAGCAATAAGCCAAGGAGCAACAGCTACAAATTGGAGCAGAGAAGGTTTCAGCTAAACAGGAGGAGAAACTTCTTTGCAGTGAGGGTGCAGAGCCCTGGAGCAGGCTGCCCAGAGAGGTTGTGGAGTCTCCTGCTCTGGAGCCTTTCCAAACCCACCTGGATGCATCCCTGTGTGACCTACTCTGAGTGCTCCTGCCTTGGCAGGGGGGTTGGACTGAATGACCTCTGGAGGTCCCTTCCAACCTCTCAGGTTCTGTGATTTGCAATCACACTGATAGCAAAATAAACCCAACCAACACCACAGTTCCTTTCTCCAAAGCAAAACTCCCTTAGAGGAACTAGAGCAGACTGTGCAGTCTGGTTGTCAGGCAGTTAAACATCACCCAGTTGTTAAAGGGAAAGGGGAATGCTTGCAACCAAGCAAGAGATCACTCTGGTGTACAAAATAAAACCCAAGGAGAGCTCCAAGTCAAACCTTAAGCATCCTATCCAAATATTTCTGGGGTATTTGTGACATCCCAGGAAAGCTGCAAGCACTGTGCAGAAAACAGAACAAGTTCCAGGTTGCTTGGAAGCCAACTGTTAAAATCATTAAAGCTCCCTGGAATAACAACATCTTGTCTCGTGCCTTGGCTGGATCTGGCAGCAGCAGGAGCCCTAAGGAATCTCCCATGCTTCCTGGTTACTGCTCTCATCCTCAGGGTCCTTGCCTCAGATCATGGTGTTCATCTCCTGGGCAGAGCACAGCTGGCTCTAACTTCTTTGTGGAAGGGAAGCTCCACAGGAGCCAGCACTGTGCACTTGCAGCCCACTGCTCCTGAGCCAGCCCAGGATGCCACTGTCTCTGCTGCCTCAGCTTCAGCCTACTATCAGCACCCCCAGCTCCCTTTCTGCCTGCCTGCTCTCAGCCACTCTGGCCCCAGCCTGCAGTGCTGCTTGGGGTTGTTGTGGCCAAAGTGCAGAACCCTGCACTTGGCCTTGTTCAATCTCATCCCATTGGCCTCTGCCCACCCATGCAGCCTGGCCAGGTCCCTCTGCAGGGCTCTGCTACCCTCCAACAGCTCCACAGCTGCTCCTAGCTTGGTGTCACTGCAAACTCACTGCTGCTGGACTCAATCCCCTGCTCCAGATCATCGATAAAGATGTTGAACAGGACTGTGCCCAGCACTGATCCCTGGGGCACAGCACCAGCTGCCAGCTGGATGTGGCACCATTCACCACCACTCTCTGGGCCCAGCCCTCCAGCCAGTTCTTAACCCAGCACAGAGTGCTCTGTGTAAGCCATGGGCTGCCAGCTTGGC